>NC_092686.1:25996487-26323362 GCF_964275005.1 Diadema setosum | reverse complement strand
CGCAAAAAGAGTATTTAAAATTCATTACAACATAAACGAATGTTAACGCGTATATATCACAGGTAAGGAAACCATGTACTAGTACATAAATTCTATATTTGTTACTGCATTATGTAAATCATTTTGAAATGCAACATAAAAACCACAACCCGTGTGACCAGATTAGAAATATTGACCGCTGTAGCAATACCGTGATTCTTTGTAATCACATCGGGACTGTTAACATGATTTAACATGTTAAGACAAATGAAACTTCATGTAGTAGACGAAGTAAGACTATACAAAGAAATGTTGGAGACAGATCAAACAACAAACCTATGCAAAAATGGGTTGGAAACCATTGGAAAACATGGTATGATATAAAGGTCAGAAGTAAGGTTAAATTGCATTCCTCCGGAAATGGACCCTGTTAACCAGTAAATAATTCTTACACACAGTATAAACCATCCCATGACTCAGTGTGATACCTGTATGAGATTAATTCATATACCTGAGATAATTCTCAAGCGTATCCATGGAGCTTTCAGTCATTCGCAACATCTACGAGCCTTCGGAGAAAATTCGAATTCCTCGATGAGAAAGAACGATGTTACATGAAATGGTTCATTAATCTGATTACGCGCCGATTTCTATATTTTCCGAATCCAAATATGCGATAAAGTACAGCGGTATAAAATCAAATACTAGTAGACAACCTCCATTACAGAGCTTCAAGGCATCGTATATTTTTAGTTGAGACCAATCTTCACGTTTCTTACATTTTTGATAAGACAATGAGAAACTTCTTATAAACTACGAAAGAGCATGTAATTCCAAGAGGAATTCAACATTTATTTGAAAAAAAAAAATGGTTTTGAAATGTTAAGATATCCCCAAAAAGAGCAATCCTTATAAAGGTGGGACCCACCTTTTATTATAATCGCTTTGTTTTACTTTGTTTTTGGAAGTCTCAGCCATTCCAAAACCGATTTTCATCAAATAAACTTTGAATTCCTCTTACAATGGTATGCTCCATACTATTTCGTAAGTGGCTTCTTGGTATCTCGCAAAAAGTTAAAAGTCCAATCCTCATCTCTAGCAATACTATACCATCCCTGTAAAATATTGTAGGAAAGGAGTACTGTATCATTTGTACACTCTGGTCCCGTTGCGCGACTACAGGATAGAGGAATTAAAACATCCCCATACGTTATACTTAGGTCACCAACATTGTTCGTGCTTTTGAATTGCCGGTATACTAGGGAAAATATCGACATTTTGTGCAGTTATCCCCCTTTTTACTGTATTTCCATCAGGAATTGCCGCCGTGCTGCTGGGCCAGGGATACTCAGCACAACAGGTGTATGACAAAATCATCAGCTCGGCAACGCTGGGAGTGGTGACTAATCCAAACGCAGCCCCAAACCTGCTGGCCTATTGCTCCTAGACTAAACTAGCTTCATTAACCCTACCATACAGCGAGGAACAGAAATGTAAAAAACCCTCCAGATTCTGAGATTGTTTTTTTTACAACACAAATGTCATGATAGCACACGTGTATTTAAGTTGAGGAGGCGATAATAATAACAATGATGACGATGATGATGATGATGATAATGATAATGATAAATTGATAATACTAAGACTACTACTACTAATGATAATGATAATAAGGAATAATTCTAATAATTGATGGATTGTTTAAGGCTCGACTGTAAGACACGAAAGGTATAAATAAACTCAAATCTATAGATGTAATGGAATGGTATAAATGAATGATATGAAATGGTTTAAAGTTCTACCAATGAACAGTTTGTGTCATTTCGTGACCAATATTTTGAACAAAACCATGATTAATGGTGTTACATCTTGTGCGCAATGCTGTAGAACCTGATACCGAGAACATCTATAGTAAAGCAAAGTGAGAAGTACCTTACGTGATGTGTTGGTTCTTACACCTGCGTGATTTTGTATGGATGGATGTTGAAGTAAGTAATAAATGCTAAGCGCGGACTCAGTTTCCAATTGGAAATGAAATATTGTCTCTTATATACCGAAAATCATAAAAATACATATAGCAAGATACTCTACCCGCTCTGAAGAATATGTTTATCAAACACAGGTTAACAATACACTCTTCATCAAAGACACTAAATATAAACGAAATCAGTCTCTGCAGCACCTACACGTAAAAGAAACAATAAAAGTCTAACTATAGCTAACTACACAAACTCTTCATGCAGAGAAACAAACCCCAAACCAGAAAACAAAACAACCACCTGTAGAATATAACCCTCCTTCAGATATCGATGCTCCTATTGCGGTCAATCATTCAGATTATTCGACTGCTGCAAATCCAGCACTCTCAAGTCTGTGACGTTTACCTAAGCCTGTCACTTTATCATTAAAGTATGGGATTAACAGGAATATCTTTTCGTAAGCAGTCCATTCCTTCCATTTATCTGTTTGAATCCACAAAGGACCTCGAGGCCGATCGCGACGACCGAGTGGACTGAAACGTAATTACATCACTTTGAGGTCGTTCACACGCTTCACACTGTTTCAGAGAGAGGAGAAAGAGAGAGAGAGAGAGAGAGAGAGTGTGTGTGTGTGTGTGTGTGTGTGTGGGAGAGGGAGGGAGAGTGGGGAAAGATTTAGAGAGGAGAGAAAGAGAGAGTGACAAAATATCACCAGATCAAACAGCAATCAAAGAGGACAAATATGCACATGCGCAAATGCATATCGCAGCTGTAATCCACTCGATATGGCGTTTAGAGTTTGACAATGTACAGCATTTCAATTCACAGAAAGATGATTGCAGTCGAGAGAAGTAGGATAAAACATCGAAACGATTCCTACTAGCCGATTTGTTGACAGCCTATCATATGACATTGGTTTTGCTTGCAAGTACACTGAACACTTTCCAAATCAAGAGCGTACAAATGCCATCGAGCAGTTTTGGATCGCGCACAATGATGTCACTAGTAGGCCTACACCCCTATTACATGGTGCACTGAACGACATTTCGAAATTGGTGAAAGATGAAACGCTATGTTCAATGAGGCAAACAGAGTTAAATATGGCATCTAATCTTTCACCTTGTTCGAAATGGTGTATAATTCTGTGCCATTCTGCGATTACTTACTGTCTTTTTCTTCAAGTAGGCAAGACTATGTCATTACTGTAACAAGGAAAAGTAGAAATTACGCGGTGCGTAATATATGTCCCCGCCGGAAGTAGCATTTTGTAACAAAATGTGCAATATAGGTAAAAAATCAAGGTCAAAGAAGTCAAAGGTCAAAATTCTGTGTAGAAGTTTTGAAGCCTCACCTAGTGCCATCACATAAAGCAAATGGAATCGAAATTGGGTTAGAAATGGCGAAGGAGTAGCATTTTGTAGCCAATGTACAATATAGGTCAAAAATCAAGGTCAAAGGTCAAAGAAGACAAAGGTCAAAATTCTGTGTAGAAGTTTTGAAGCCCTCACCTAGTGCTATCACATAAAGCAAACGGAATCGAAATCGGGTTAGAAATGGCGAAGGAGTAGCATTTTGTAGCAAAATGCACAATATAGGTCAAAAATCAAGGTCAAAGGTCAAAGAAGTCAAAGGTCAAAATTCTGTGTAGAAGTTTTGAAGCCCTCAACTAGTGCCATCATATAAAGCAAATGGAATCGAAATCGGGTTAGAAATGGCGAAGGAGTAGCATTTTGTAGCAAAATGTACAATATAGGTCAAAAATCAAGGTCAAAGGTCAAAGAAGTCAAAGGTCAAAATTCTGTGTAGAAGTTTTGAAGCCCTCACCTAGTGCCATCACATAAAGCAAACGGAATCGAAATCGGGTTAGAAATGGCGAAGGAGTAGCATTTTGTAGCAAAATGTACAATATAGGTCAAAGGTCAAGGTCAAAGGTCACAACTGAAATTCTGTGTACAAGTTTTAAAGCTCCCATTTAGTGCTATCATATAAAGCAAACAGAATCAAAATTGGCTCATAAATGACAGAGAAGTAGCAAATTGAACATTTTGATCACACACGGACGCACGGACGGACGCACGGACGGACGCACGGACGCACGGACACACACACGTACGGAGCCCGTTTCATAGTCCCCTGCTCGAACTCGTTCGGCGGGGACAATTACTGATATGAGTTAATCTCCCTTAAAAGCAGTCGGTTTGATTACAATACTGTTATAGTAATGGCAGCAATAGTATTTTGTGCGTCATATAGGCTAATTTAAGCGTCGACGGCGTTTCTGCTCGTGATCTACTGGTACTGAAATCTCCGTCCGTCACGCGTCCTGCGCTGGCTGCGTATTAACGAATTCCTCGAAGGTCTGCGCAATCTGCAGAAGACGTAGCTCGCCGAATTTCTTCCCCGTGAGCTGCAGACCCACTGGCAGTCCGCCGACAAAACCAACGTTGATGGTGATAGAAGGGTGGCCCGTCAGGTTGCTCACTTTAACGTTGGTCAGCATGTTGTTGCCCACTTCTAAAATTTCTGCAATGAAAAACGGGAGAAATTTGAGAACGGTGGTGATGTTGATAGTGGTAATGAGGACAAAAAAGAATAACAGATGTGTCGATACATTTGCTGCTACTACTATTACTGTCATAATGATCGCAAAGTCTATTTCACTTCTTGTGAACATAAGAATCACATCAAGGAATAATACGTTGCCAATATCCATTCTTCATCTTCTTATTCAAGATCGAGCTCTGTGATGTACTGGTGTGCAGCATTGCTGGGCCCTTATAGGGTTATGAAAGGGTTGATGGAAGTGTTTTCCCGCTTGGAAAACAGTGCTTCTGAGAGGACAGCTTAGATGTTAATATTACATTGTTGAAATATTATTGTTATCATTACCATTATCATTATCATTATTAATACTATCATTATCATCAACAGTATCATCATAATTATTTCATAAGTAAAACAATTTAAATAATTCATTGCTGTCGTCGGTCTGTCGAATAATTATTCATTTTTTCATTTCATTTTACACATGCATGTTCACATGCATGTTTTTTTATTTTCATTTCCAATCAAACACAGGTAATACACTTTGACATGATTACATATATTGGAACATAATAATACATATTGGTTCTTAAAAGAACTTCATGGAAATGGAAATTGAGGGGCTGCTAAAAAGCGAACTTGTAGATTGCAGTCCCCTCACTTACGTTACGTTACTACAATACATTAATTATATATGACTTTATAACACAATACAACGGTATGTACCGTACAAGCTAATCATTGAAAGTATACAGTTTTCATTCAATCAAATCGGATGGTTACATGAAGTACAGTGTATACGCTTTCACATGTATACACATACACATAGACATAGACATAGACATACACATACACATAGACATAGACATACACATACACACATACACATAGACATACACATACACATACACACAAGCACACACACGTACCCACATACACATACGCACACACACGCACGTACACACACATGTATGCATCCACATACATTGTGCACACACAGAAGAGAGTAGGGAAAGAGAGGGCGGGAGGGGGAGAGGGAGAGTAGAGAGAGCGAAGGGCAGGGTAATTCTCGATACAGGCAGAAGAAAAAAGAACAACAATTCCAAACAGTCAAACTAATCATGGGGTACATATGAGCTAATCAAATATTTCTTTAAATTACTAGAGAATGATTTCAAACTAATGGAATCTTTTATATTTTTCTCAAGGGAATTCCAAAATTTTGGGCCACTGTAGATAAACGTGGATTTTGTAAATAGAGTTCGGGTAAGGGAAAAACGATATTCATCTGTTTGACGAGTGGGGTATTTATGAATATTTTTATTCTTATTAAACATATTTTCAAAAACTGAAGGAAGTGACTTATTATACAAACTGTACATAAATTGACCAAGGTAATAATAATACAAATCCCTTACTTTTAAAACCTTATTCTCCACAAATAATCCGTCAGTCCATTTGTCCATTTCATCAAGAGGTCGGCATTTGCTTTATGATTTAGGCATCAGTAAATATGTAAGGATATTTGGGGCACCTTTGTGGGAATTAGACATGCGTCATTTTCTGAGAATGTTTGGAATTAGATATGCATCATGTGTTTATTTCCACACTAGCTTCCCTTCCGGGACTGAAAACGTGAAGTCAAAATGAAGTCGAATCAAAGTCAGATCTCCTGTGTAGACTGATTAAATCCTTGCTAAAACAATATGTGCTGCTCCTAGTCTAGGAGTAGCTCGTGAGTGATTTGACTTTTTAATACTGTTTTCCTTTCCTTTGGTTTCCCCGACAGAAAAAAACCCCAACAACAACCAACAAACATATAAATAATTGATGATAGGCGGAGAAATATATTACCTTATATGAAATCATTTTAATAAGCAAATTTTTACGGTATCTTCTTTACTCCGAAAATGTCTATGTCTGATCATTGTTGGGATCTGCGCGATCGGTTACCTTTTTCTGTTGCTTCCCTTGAGGGTATCTTGGGGGCGGTGAAAGGAATGGTTGGCATGGCGATCACATCGTGACACTGTAGCACTTCCTCCATCTGCTGCGTCAGAAGCTGACGAAGATTTTGTGCTTTGCCGTAGAGGGAGCAATAGTTTCTCTTCAGATACGTTGCAGATAGAAACAGGAGCTGTATGCATGTGATTGCAAATAATATTGTGTAGTGCCAGGTAATGCGAAGAGCGAATGATTTTTTCCAATGATAGATACATGTACATCAATATAACACAATCAGACGGATGAGTATAAATTGTATCACAAAATAGATATATTTCACCTGTTCACGAAGATATATATATTTTTTTCACAAAACTTGCGAACAATTCATGACATCAGAATTCTGATCCTTTCGAAATTCAAATAGATAATAGGGAGTCTCTGGTTATACTGAGTGATTATTTTTAGCATAAATTTTGAAGCAGCTTTCATCTTCGAATGGTTGGGTCTCTTCCGTAAAAGAAGTGATCAATGAAATAGACGAAAGTGAAAGTCTGCATGAAACATTGGCCGATTGACATTTTTCATTTCATATGTTCCTATTTAACTTGCGAGTTCTTACTAATAATGCAATAACCTCCATTCTATTTATGTCTTTCAGTACTTTGAACTATTATTACGCTATTGTGAAGTAGACTGAACGAGACACAGTACACCATACCTTGTTTAAGGGGGCGAGTTTACTCTTGTGCTGCTGAAACTGCGTGGAAAAAATCCTCATCATGCTGGTTGGATAATATCCCGTGTGATGCAGGCCGGCACCTACAAGTTGTATACGAAGAGGTTTAACATTCTATGCCTTCAGAGTCTTTAATACATCGTAATTGTGTCACATCGCTAGCAGAACCACTCAGATTCTGAACTTGATTGATTGCATAGATTTTCGTACAAACATTCTGAGAGCATAAAGTAGCAGATATTTAATCAAGCACATCATTGTATGGAGTTAGATACAGTCAAGATACGAACACGTTTTCACATAAACATAAATAGCTTGACTCTCTTTAAGTCTATTATTGAAATGCAGTGAACATCATTGCTACACTGTCGGCATTATTTTCACACACTTTGATTCGACGCACCAGTTTTTGACCATATTAAAATCAAATCCATGTCAGGCAGCATTATAACTAGAACAGAGTGACCATTTCATTAACGTAAACTCTTTCCTGAACCTATGAGAGGGCATGAAAACATTGATTGCTGTAAAGCAAAGCAACAAAAAAAAACAAAACCAAAAAACAAAACAAAACAAAAAACATAACATAACAAAACAAAACCCTTAGTGGTGCGATTGAACAAGCAAGGTGCATCATGATTATAAACAATTAGTTTTAATGTTGAATTGTCAGCCAGTTGCCATATTGAACTTAAATAGCACTGTATCCATCCAACACCGGAAGGACGAGATTGAAAGTTATATGACGATCATTTGGATAACCATTGGAATGTAGACAAATTTCTGAAAATTGTAGAGTTTTGCAGAAAGGACTACAACACAAGCTGCATCCATTTGGACGAAAGTAGATACCTACCTCCTGAGTTCATGGCACAATCTAACCCTCCAATTATTGAAATTGGCAGTCCTAGTTGTCTACCTGTGAAACAGAATTCATTAAAATATATTAATAACATTGGCATTTTACACAGTGAACAGAAGTTATCGACTCGTAGATAGGTAAGGCTGAGTTCAAATCCTGCCCGGTGAGTATACCTTTCAGCAAGATGAAGCCAATAACTTCCTTCTTAACCCAGCTTCAAAAACGAATGTAATCATGGTAAAGTTAATTTCGGCAGAACGTTCTGAAAATTCAGTGATATCACGATTAAGAAAATCCTTGGTCATGAGGCAAATTCACTCAAGCTGACTCTGAGAAAGTAGAGAGGGATTGAACAACATCAATAGTTTAATTAAAAATGGGACATAACATAGGAAAGCAAATTATGCCGAATATTTCATATCATATTTCACAACAGTTATAGCGGTTTACAATGTCCTATGATTATGATATATGAACTATCATGAATAACTTTTTTCTAAAGATTAAAAAACTATGTTCACGTTCACAACTACTGTAGAACAATGTAAAATATCAACATGATAACTCAATAATATCAACATATTAACAAATTTCTTCTTCTTTAACTTATTTAGCAATAGCAAGTTTGCTGTACAGATGTGCAAAACTTTGTGGGATTTAAACTAGTTATTCTAAGCATTATCAAATGTATCATAAAAGAAAAAAAAAATACCGAATCTGTGAAGAGGCATTGATTTTCGTGAAACAGTCGCACCACTCGCTGCTGCAAATCGATCAATGGTATCGGTTACGATTCGATCGACGGCGGGATCAGAACAATCTTGTCCAAAGCCCTCCTTCAATACGGCGACAGATATCGTTTCGGGTTGTATGTCTTTCAACTGGATAAAACAATGAAAAGGTACAGAAATATATATGTATATATTCATTAAATATGATTGGTCGTCATGTTAAGCATATTAGGAAGCATATTGGGAATAAGCGGGATTACAAAAAAGAAATTGGTGTGTTCAGAATTCTCGTGTGTAGGCGAGGTGTGGTACCTACTACGTTATCTACAAGACGCGTTTGAATTAGATTGAATTGCTTTCATTGAATGCATTCAGTCTGAATTGGATTGAACTGCCCTTACTGAGTGTCCCCCAAAACATCTGGAAGTCAGTTGTTCCTTCTCAAATACCATGGCAGGAAACTTCAGTTGTTTGGAAAAAATAGGACGATGTCTCTACTAAAGCTGCGTTTACGCCATGTTCCCGGCGGCCACGGCAGCCCCATTTGACCGAAACTTAGTATGCCGTGGGTAGATAAGACATTCTCCTGTTTTTCCCACCTTAGCATTCTAGTCTTCTTCCATTCAGTCCTCGCCCTGGTGAACATATTGCTATCAGACGCTGTTCTCATGGCGTCTGGTCAGGCTAGATTATCAATATTTTCAGTCGCGTCCCGCTACGGACAGCCTCCAAGTTTTGTTACGGCCTAATACGTACCGCCCCGTTTTGTTACTTTCAACCCGTGTAATCGTTGCATACAAGATTCCTCATTAGCACCGGGACTGCCATGGCAAATTTCTTGACAGTCTAAAAATCTGGCACGGCATCCACGGCAATCAGGGCCTGTCGCGTTTGCCTATCCCGTCTCAAGGCGTTGTTTCAAGTCCATCCCATTTTGTCCACGCTGTCGTAAAACGGGGCTGCCGTGGTTGCCGGGAATATGGTGTAAATGCAGCTTTATCGACATCTTTATTTCAGTCGACATGAAGGCATGCTGATTCTCGGCAACATCAAAATAATAATCGGCAAAAATAGTGCATATTTTCAGTGCATGTTCACATGAGATAGATATTATGAGCAAAAGATGGCATAAACTTTCAGCAGAAACGCAAGCAGTCATTATATTTAGCACTCCAACCCACACCTTATTCCATACTTCCGCAGTTATTCGTTCATCCGTTCTGTTCTCATTTTATGGAAGTTGTATAACACAGTTCATTCATCCTTTTGGCGCCTTACGATGAAATGATGCAATATAAAAAAAAAGTGTCACAAAAATTAAAACAATGCCAGTTAGCACTAATGTTAAAACTGAATTGTTTCTGAATAGCTAGAATTCAGCCTATCATAATTTATAGACGTCATTTTCATGAAAGAACGTCCCTTTCTCCATATCATATTTTGCAAAGGAGAGTCATACTCATGGTCAAGAATTTCTTACATGTTTTGTGTAATTTGGCACATCGATATTGCACGGCTGCCTTGGGTCTCTACCGTCGTCATAACCTGCAATGGCCTGTTGAGATACAAGGGAAAGAACATGTACATGTGTAAATGATACCATTAATACATTTAAATGTCTAGTATATGTTTAAAAAGATGAACACAAACAAACATACTCACACAAATGTACTGTGCATGGGTCATGTGGGTAGGCCTACATTGTATAACAAGATTTTGGAAACGTGCGCTATCACCAACTCCAACATCTTATTCCTGTACACCGAAAATATGCGTATGTTTGATATGATAATAATAATAATAATAGTAATAATAATGATAAAATAATAATACTTCTTAGAACGGATAATACCATAAGTCTCTATGCGTGTTCAAATGGAAACAAATATTTCTCTATTCACATATAATTAACAGTTATCAAAAAGATGAGTCAAAATATGTAATGTATCTAATACTGAGAGGGAGATATATTCCGTGATGATTGCACCATTTTTTTCAAAAGCCCTATCACCAAATGTCTTAGATTTGACACCTATTTCAGAGAGGAGATTTTTTTACTATAACTTGGATTTAACTTAGATGACGGCCTTAGCATGGATGAATCAGGAGTTATTGATACATCATAATATGTAGTATTAGTGAAATCAGGCACAACATGACAATAATTACACAGAAGATCTTATATTCGCTTCATGGCACCAGGTTGCCACTTTACCTCCAACATCAGTGCGCAGTCTTCGACAGTCCTAGTTATTGGACCAAGATGATCGAGCGTCAGCTCCCCCGAACCTGCGCCGGTGTAGGGGACCAGTCCAAAAGTTGGCTTCAGTCCCACCACTCCACACCAGCTCGCCGGGATCCGAACCGAGCCTCCCTGGTCGCCACCGATAGCTAGATCAACCTCGTTCTTTGCAACCTGCAGAGAGTACGAGATTGTCATCGACAACAATGTGAAAGAGTTTCATTTTATGCTCTCATGTGAGTAAGGATCACACGGATTCTCATCCCAGAAATTCGCTATTACCAATGAAAAGTTGGTAACATTCTTTTTTTTTCTTCATGTGCGTATGATCATTAGTATTGGAATTTTAAACAAGCTTAAACATTTGTTCCCTGTTTATATTTTGCAGAGTATATATTCTTCTTTAATATCTCCACACTTTAATTATGGAATTTTGGCGTGGGGAAATGCAATCAATCTACTATTAGATTCCCTTCTTCGTATTCAAAAGCGTGCAATAAGAATTATAAACCACGCCGGATATTTTGCTCATACCAACTGTTTTTTTCATCAAAACAGAATTCTGAAAATTCCAGACCTATTTCATTATAATCTTGGAATTTTCATGTATAAACTAATAACTAATGAGTTACCATCCGTTTTTATTCACATGTTCAAAAGAAATCGCTCTATTCATTGCTACCCCACTCGTCAGAGTGACGCTAATCACCTTCCCCGTACTCGCACTATTTTTGCAAAGAAAACAATTATGTTTACTGGACCCAGATACTGGAATGACCTCCCTCAAGATATTACTTCTTCCTTATCCTTATTCACCTTCAAACGCAAACTAAAACGGCTATTACTTAGTGGATACACACTACCCGGCTCTTAGCAACATTTTTTTAATACCCCCAGTCTTTTGTCTTTGTCTGCAGCTCCAAGTTATTTGACGATACCGTTATAGCACTTTTTGTGTGAGTGTGTGTGTGTAAACACGGCGAAATATGTACAGTCTTGTTTAAGCGATACTAAAGTATTCATGTGGTTCGATAGTTCGTTTTTAATACTGATTTTGCACTGGTACAATTTAAGTTGGTCGAGATAAACATGTCCGTTCTCCGTATAATTTCACGCCTATAAACTCGGGAACCTACAGTTTTTACAAGCATCTTTGCTTTTATGTAGGCCCCATCATATTTCTGACATTTATTTGTGATATCCTCAGATGAAAATGACCATTTATATTTGTGTGTAATGTTTGTTTGTCTTTTTTTTTTCTTCAAACATAAGATATGGTTGTATATGTTTTGTACTTTTGTTTTATTGTCAATCATTTTGTAATCCCATCACTGAGAAATGGAAATATGAAATAAACTTGAAACTTGAACTTGATTAGTATTATCAAAATCTTGATAAATGCATCGGTCCCATATAATTAATCATTATTTCATGAGGTCGGCTGATCCCATTCTTTTTAACGATAGAAAACACATTACACGACACATCTTTTTGTATCTCGAGTTGTCACTGATTTGAAAACATTACAGGGAACGTCGCTGATTGTATATAAATTTACTGCAATAATCCGGGCTTTCAGGTAAAAAAAATAATTTAATGTTCTTTTTTTTTATTTAGAAATTTGAAGAACATTTTGAGTCTTCATCGCGCAGTTTCATGTTCAAATTGAATTCTATAAAACTTAACTTTGCCATTGTTGGCTAAGTTTAAGCAGAAACATCGGAGGTGTCGATTCAAAAGGATTAGGTTTCCAGAATGTGTAAGGAGAAAATTAGTAAAAATGCCTTTCCCTTGTTATTATTGCCATCAATTCTGTTATATTCAAGGTTGTGTTACACGGTCCCAAAATTGATACAAGATATAGCCATATGAATATGAACTTTTCAATTTCGCACGAGATTGACACTGAACTTGTTTCAGAGCCATTGAAGAGCCGAAGCAAATACGATGCCTATACAGGTCACACGATGACACTCTAGTACCACACTAGAAGGCTACACGAATATGTGAATCTTTATTACAAGATGAACCATAGACCACGATATTCTCCTTTATAAGTTAAGCCATTACGGCATTCGCGGGACGGCTTTAGAATGGTTTAGAGATTATCTTACTGATAGAAAGCAGTATGTTTATCTTAATGGTCATGAGTCCTCAATGAAATCAATTACATGTGGTGTCCCCCAGGGTTCCCTACTCGGCCCGCTACTATTCATTTTGTACATAAATGATCTCCAAAATTCATCAAAGATTCTTTCTTTTATATGCTTTGCAGATGACACAAATCTATTTCTTTCACATCGCAATCCTAATACGCTTATTCATATGTTAAACAGCGAATTGAAACTTGTTCAATCCTGGATTCATGCCAACAAGTTATCACTAAACATTGATAAAACATATTATATGCTGTTCAGTAACTCTTTGCAATTTATTCCTGGTCATGTCCAAATTAATGGCATTAATTTAACGAAGGTTGATAGTGTCAAGTTTCTCGGACTGTATATTGATAGCGATTTATCTTGGAAGTCTCACATCAACTTTTTAACCAAAGTTTTATCTAGGAATGCAGGAATTCTAAATAAACTGAAAGATTACTTCCCCACCAATATATTGCAAATTATATACTCGACTACGATTTCCCCTTACCTCAACTACGGAATACTGGCATGGGGTAACACGACCCAGTCTTTGCTTGACTCGCTCTTTCTCTTACAAAAGCGCGCTATTAGAATAATTAATAAGACCGGGTATCTATCTCATACAGATGAATTTTTCCATAAGAACAAAATTTTAAAATTGTCAGATTTGTTTTATTACAATTTAGGGATATTCATGTACAAATTATCCAAAAATGATCTTCCTGATATTTTTTTGCATATGTTTAAAAGAAATTACTCTATTCATAACTATCCCACCCGCCAACGTGACGATTATCACCTACCACGTACCCGAACCATTTTTGCGAAAAAAACAATTATGTATGCAGGGCCTAAGTACTGGAACGATCTCCCCATAGAACTCGCAGGTTGTTTGTCCTTGTCGACCTTCAAATACAAATTAAGACATAATTTATTGAATAATTACATCGCGTAAGTCCATTGAAATTTCCTTCTTTCTTGTTTATGTGCCTCTACCTGCTGTGTTGGTTGTTGTTATTCAAATCAGCTAAGCCTCTCTGTTTGCGCTCTTAAATTCCTTCACACCAGTACCCCTTTTTGATACCCTAAGACTTCGGAACGCGTGAACAGCTGGCTTGTTGTATTCCCCTTAGTGCTATACTGGCTGGTAATTCTAATTCTAATTTATTCCAAATTTTCTTTGAATGTTAGTACTTGTATGTTCACTTTTTAGGTTTCCCGTATCTCCTCCGAGGACTCGCATGTCGAGTTGTTTTCTCTTCACCGTTATTCAAATCATACTACTACACTATTGTCAACATTGTTAAATCAACTGTTCTTACATCTGCAGAATGTGGTTGTCTGTATATCACTATTAATGTATTGAGAAGATTCTCTTAGTACACCAGGTATTTTTGCCTTTCATTTTTGTTTCTCTTTATTGTGGTCCTACGTTGCATCCGTGCTCCTCATCTTTACACTCTGTTCAGAATTTGGGACCTACGCTTAACAAGCTCGCTTTTAAGTAGGTTCCGTCATATTTCTTTAGCGTTATACATAGAACCAAACGTACGATGATTGACCACTATGTTTTATATTCTTACATTAATTTACTGTACATCCAAGCCGGATATTATGATTCACTATGTTTTATTATATTTGCTGTACATTCCTTCATTGAGAAGTATGAAAAATAAAATTGAAATTGAAATTGAAATTGAAAAGATCTTCGCGCTAATTTTTGGTTGCCAAAGATTTCGCTGCCCCTCACGAAGTTGCTGCCGGAGCAGGAGAAACTCCATCGGCGGTCATACGATGGCTATAAGGTGCCTTGAATGACAGAAGTTTACACGATCAGAGCTGAATTTGAACATTTTCTTTTTCATGTGTTTTTGCTCAATTTCGGGACAGTGTGACGAGTTCACCAAGGGCTGTTTTCATGGGGCACGCGAATGATTTGACAAGGATGCGAATGTCGGAAAAATGACAAAGTCCCTCGTTCGTATTCTAAGTTGCAAAACACGCGTAAAATATCGCCAAACCGGGCCCGTGGTTCGAAAGCTTTATAGTCAACTGTTCGCTGGTGTCGTTTTTTGTTTGGTGGGAGCTGAAAAAATTCGAAACTTCTTGCGAACATTTCCAGATGCCGGAATGTGATTTGCTCATGATTTTACTCTCGAAAATGTATCAAGAGCTTCGTCATATGCGCACGACTTACTCAAGATGTGCGCAATGTTCTCAAAATCTTCGTGAAACCCAAAACAGATTCCGACAGTTTGGATAATGTCTTGTCCTACGTTCCATGAAAGCATGTAGCGACGTTCGTCCGATCATTTCTCGACGTATTAGCTAATTGTTTGTGTATACTTCTCGAGACATTCTCAATCTCGTTTGGCGAATGTTTGGGGCATATCCGCACCAAGTGATGTCTAACTTATGTCAACGCATGGCTGACGTGTCTGGATTCATACTGACTTCATTTCATTTCATTTCATTTCATTTCATTACATTTCATTTTGTTCATTCATTTCATTTATAAAGTTTTCCACTAATTACAATCGTAACATACAATCATCAATGCATCAAACTACAAACTACAACGTGTATAGTCATACTCGCAAAGAAAGAAAGAAAGAATACTCGCAAACTTCAATAGGTCTATAGAGCATACCATATTTATATTTGAAAATCAAAATAATGTATGGGGAAGCAAACTACGAAAAAGCAGACCCTTGTGGTGGGGTAGGTTCTCGAAAAAGAAGCGCCCCCACACACACGCACACACTCACAACATGCCTGCGTGCACAAACCAACAAACAACACAGAGAGTGAGAGATGAAAGAGAGAAAAAGAAGAAAGAGAACAGAACAAATTTGACCTCAATTCTAAGACAGCCATCACCTTCTGTAGGTTATTTCGTACTTTTTAAAAAACTTTTTATTGGATGTAAACTAACAGGTAAACAACATATTTACAATATGTACAGAAGGTACACATAAAGTCAATATCAGCAAGGTCAACAAATCACATGCTAAGTATCCAGAATATTAATTATACCGAAGTTACGGCTGTCAATATCTTGTGGGAATTGGGTGTTATTTGTAAAATTTTCAAATATTACAATATATCATCACATAAAAGGGGCATACAATTTAAAAGAACAACATTATGGAGGGTTAAGTTGGATTGTCCATTTATTCAAATGGTTCGGTAATTTGTCTTTCTTTTCAGCAATTTTCTTTTCAATATTTTGTTTCATTTTTGCAAAACCCAGAAATGCCTGAAAAGTTGGATGGCGATTTTGAAATTTGCACACATATATATGAAATACTTCAAACATAAAAACAGAAAATTGATACATGTTTTATGTTTTGTTTCCTCATCAATACCAAACATTGGATGAAATGATGGAAAATCCTCATTCATACCGATTTCTTTTGAAATCAAAGAAATCAAATTATGCCAAAGCGGTTTAACTTTATGGCAATTGACAAACAAATGGTCCAAGGTTTCAGGATGTTCATTGCAAAAAGAGCAAATTTGGTGAATTCTTCTTTTTAATCTTAAAAAGGAAACTTTTGATCCCTATTACATTATGAAACATTTTAAAGCAAAATGCTCGTAGCTGAGTCTCGATTGTATATCTGAAATTGTTGGTATGATAAATAGTCCAATCTACATCCTTTAAGTCCTCTCCTTCCTCTTGAAATACATCATTCCATTTATTTTCTGCCTTGCATGAATTCATAAAGCATCCCAACACACTATACGAATGACGTGGAACTTTTTTTACCTTCAATAATTGTGAGAAAATTGTATCATACAAATTTCCAATGTCCTCATTCTGTTGGGGGAATTCAAACCACTGTAAAAAGATTCCATTCATTAGGGAGTCACATTTCCTTCGATCTCTGACTGGAATACAGTGGCGTATCTAGGGAAAACGGCGCCCGGGGCAAGCGCGAAAATTGCGCCCCTAATTTCTGAAAAAGTGTTCAACCCCAACCCCATCCCGGTAGGGACTTTAAACAAAGTCCACATGATATGCTTTTTCAAGCACTTTAAAGGGGTATTTTGAGGGTGATTTAAATGTAATGAATTTTGATTAATTTTGGCGAGCGAGCGCAGCGAGGAAGCCGAAAATTTTGGTATTTCAGCTTACAAAACAGGGAATTCTTGTCATTTTTTGCTAATCAAATCTTACAATTCCAATCATGATATAGTGACGACCTTACAGATAACGATTTATACCAACAAACCGCATGAGGTTTTTCAAAAGTACTCTAAATTAGCACGCGCGAGTTAGCCGAAATTTGTATATTTCCACGTCATCATCACGTCTTGTTCTTATCTCTCTTTTTTTTTTGTTGATAATTTTGGCGAGCGAGCGCAGCGAGCGAGCCGAAAATTTTTGTATTTCACCTTACAAAACATGGAATTCTTGTCATTTTTTGCTTATTAAATCTTACAATTCTAATGAAGATATAGTGACGACCTTATAGATAACGATTTATACCAACAAACTGAGGACTTATAATACTAGTACTCTAAATTAGTACGAGCGAGTGAGCCGAAATTTGCATATTTCCGCGTCATCATTACGTTTTGTTCTTATCTTTTTTGATTTTTTTTGCGCCCCCCCCATATGTTCGAAACCGTTGGCGTCCTCTCTTGATCCAATCGACGATCGCTTCAGAACGAATGAAATTGCAGCCGCTGCTCCGTGTAACATTTTTCCTGCTTAATATAAAATGACATGTGTGAACACAATAGACATTGTCATTTTGTGCGCGTCATCGTCACGTTTTGTTCTTATCTTCTTCTTTTCTTTTCTTTTTTTTGATAAATTTTGGCGAGCGAGCGCAGCGAGCGAGCCGAAAATTTTTGTATTTCAGCTTACAAAACATTGAATTCTTGTCATTTTTTGCTTATTTAATCTTACAATCCTAATCAAGATAATAGTGACGGCCTTATAGAAAACGATTTATACCAACAAACTGTGGACTTGAAAAAAATACTCTAAATTGTACGAGCGAGTGAGCCGAAATTTGCATATTTCCTCGTCATCATTACGTTTTGTTCTTATCTTGCTTGATTTTTTTTTTGCGCTCCTCCCCCCCCCCCGTATGTTCGAAACCGTTGGCGCATTCTTTTGATCCAATTGGCGATCGCTTCAGAACGAAAGAAATTGCAGCCGCTGCTCCGTGAAACATTTTGCTTGCTAAATATAAAATGACATAATTATGTGAACACAATATACATTGTCATTTTGTCCGCGTCATCATCACGTTTTGTTCTTACCTTCTTTAGATTTTGGCGAGCGAACGCAGCGAGTGAGCCGAAATTTTTTTTTTTCAGCTGACAGAACATGGAATTCTTGTGTGAACACAATAAACATTGTCATTTTGTCCGCGTCATCATCATGTTTTGTTTTTATCTTGTTTGATTTGGTTTTCTGTCCCCCCCCTCCCACTATTCTCCCTCCCCCCTTTCCGGGCGAGTTTTTTTTTTTTTTTTCTTCTTCTTCTTCTTCTTCTTCTTCTTTTTTTCTTTTTTCTTCTTCTTCGTTTTTTTTCTTTTTCTTCTTCTTTTTTTTCCGTTTTTTTTTCGTTTTTTGCGCCCCCAAGGAGTGGCGCACGGGGCACGTGCCCCCCTTGCCCCCCCCCCCAGATACGCCACTGCTGGAATATCATATTCGATAACTATTTCTTCAAAGAGCTTGACCCTAGATCCACTGCATAACTGAGAGAGTTCAATTAAACCCTTCTCTAGCCAAATCGGATAATAAAAATATGATGTATGTTTTAAGCTGATATCTTTGTTCCACCACAAAACTCTTGTAAATGATAGTTCAGCAAATTCATATCAAGAATACACTGCTTTCTATACAAATACCAAACTTGTATAATTTCCTGTAACTGACAATTATGTAATTTGTTCAATACACTGTCTAGTGCATTAGTTTTCCATAACACTGATTGATCTGGGAAAAAATTGTTGTTAGAAAGTGTACCTCTAATGATTTCCATGGGCTGTTATATTGGGGGTCTGATAAATGGGTCACCCATACCATTTTCTGGGCATTAGCATAGGTCTCAGGATCTATCATGCGCAAACCACACTGATCATAGTCATTACTGGGAATAGACCGTTTCACCCGGTCATTACCATCATTCCAAATGAATTTGAAAAAGATTCCATTCAGTTTTTTAAAATAAGATTTTGGTATAGGTATACACAGTACAGAAAACAGGTACAATAATTGAGGAAGAACCACAGTTTTGATCACAGTAATCTTTCCAATAAGAGACAGGCTTCTGCGTTTTCAACAATTAAGAGTACGCTGTAGTTGCTGAAGTTTTGGTACAAAATTCAACTCATAGAGAGATTTTACGTTTAAGGAGAAAGTAATACCCAACGTTTGAAATGACTGGGTACGCCAACCCAAACCTTCAGACTTAAAAGGCTGAAAGTCACCGTCTTTCATTCTGCCAATATGAATGGCTTCTGTTTTTAACATGTTAAGTTTACATCCAGAGAATTCTGAAAATGTTTGTAATGTTTCAAAGAGGGAATTGAAAGAACTGCCCTTGCCATTAAAAAAAAATAGTAGTATCATCAGCAAATTGGCTGATTTTTTTTTTAAACCGAACCATCAAAAGAAATACCCTCAATATTTTCATTATTCCGTATACTCGTCCTCAGATTATAAAACGTCTTTACCCACTGAATAAAGTTATCCCCAAGATTGAATCGTTTCAAGACTTCAAACAGATAGTTATGCTCCACTCTGTCGAAAGCTTTTTCAAAATCAAGCAATAAAATTGTTCCATCAATATCATTCATATCAGCATATTCAATTACATCAATAATTGTTCGAATGTTGCAAATGATATTTCTGCCTGTCATGAATCCTTGCTGATCAGAGTGTATTAATTTTTCCAACACCTTTTTCAAACGGTTGCCTATGATTTTAGCTATCAATTTATAGTCAGTTGTCAATAATGAAATAGGTCGATAATCTTTGACAAACAAAGGATCCTTATCTTTCTTAGGAATTAATGTGATTATCCCGTTTCTTTGTGAAGGTGACAAATGTCCATTTTCAAAAGAATAATTAGAAGAATCTAACAACAAATCTATTATTTCATGAAAAAATACAACATAAAACTCAACTGGTAGACCATCTAAATCCAGGAGTCTTATTTTTATTCATGGTCTTCAACGTATTCAACACTTCAGCTTTCGTGATTGGATCATTCAAAATGAGTTTGAGATCATTAGATAATACAGGAATGTCCACCTTGTCAAGAAAATCTAAGGCCTTTTGTTTTGAAAGGGGAGTCTCCTGTGAGCTCTATAAGTTGGCATAAAACAAATTCAATTCATCCAAAATTTGTGTTTGATTATTTATAATATTTCCTGTGTCCACCTTTATTTGACGAATATTCTTTTTCTCAAAATTTCTTTTCTCCAGATAGCAGAAATACTTAGAAGTTTTCTCTCCATATTCTGCCCACTTTATTCTAGACCGTGTAATTGCACCGGCAGTTTCATTGTCCAAAACCTTATTCAATTTAGACTGCAGGTCTTCTAACTCAGTCAATAAATCATGGGAGGTGTCATTAGAACCACCATTTTGACGGGTCATACTCTGAGACGCAATTTCTTCCCTCGCTTTACTAATTGCAGCTTCTAGATCACTCTTTTCCTTGCGAATAGCTCTTTTCTTTCTTATAGTGTATTCCATACAGTTTCCTGTTATTGTGCATTTGAATGCATCCCAAATCACATTCGGTTTTGGGTACAACCCACATGGTTACTTTTAAAATCATCTATTTTACTTTTAATAAACCAAACAAAATTCTGAGTCATGCCTTACCATGATGGCATTATAGCCAGCGCTATGAGGAATCCCCGTTCCAGCATCAGTACAGCATGCCCTCCGTTCCACATCCCGATACCATGATGACAGACATAGAAGAGCTCAAGAAATATGTAAAAAATCCTGATCTCCCAGAAAAAGCAAGAAAATGGGCGCAGAAGCAGATAGCTCAGGAAATCCCATTTGAATCCAAGAGGATTGGCAGAGAAGAACTTCTGGATCTCTCAAGATGTGAACCTGCTGACCCTGTTCTCCTCACCTGGGTGAAGGTCAAAGGTCATATTGGAGAAAACTCGGGTGAGAATGGAATAAATATGCAGCACTGCTGTGTAGCCTACATTTCAGACCTCTTCCTTGCCAGAATCCCCACCATGCCCAACAGGGACAAGGCCCTTGGTATGATCTGCTCTCTGGACCATTCCATGTGGTTTCATGCACCTTTCCGCATCGATGAATGGATGCTGTACGAGTGTGAAAGTCCACAGTCAGGTCATGGCCGTGGAATGTCATTTGGGCGATTCTGGAGGCGTGACGGCACTCTGGCTGTGACTGTTGCCCAGGAGTTACTTTTACGACCAAAACTGTGAGAGGAAGATACAGTGTATTCGGCTTGTATCCATTTTAGAAGAATTGTCTTTTTCTTTCTTTATGCTGATTGTAGAAACTTATTATCATTGCATAGTTCCTGCTGTGGACGTTGGCCACATTTTGACAGACATTGATTGTTATGTGAAGGCCATTTGTGATCTTAGCCCCTTAACAGCTGGCACAAAGTTGCTGCATGAGCTTTTTCAGTGCAGATCAGATCTAGATAGGAGAGATTCTTCATGACATACAACAGTATGCCAATATGATGTCAGGTTGCATATTCCTATCCCTGTGAAATATGAAGTAAAGTCTGATGTTGTGAACGTTAAAAAAAAAAAAAAATCGGAGGGTTTCTTGCAGTTTTTTGCCTGGAATGTAATGCTGAAATGTAATGCAAAATCATTGTCAAACCAAAATACTTTGGCTCAACAACAACAAAGTCTACTACACTAAAGTTTCTGTGCTCATTCTTAAGATGTAGATTTATCCTAAAAACTTTCAAACTCAACTTCATTGACCCACATTTTCAGGTTCATTCTAAATCAACTTGTGCAACTGGTTATGGGCTTGGTACCACATTGCTACCATGGTCAATGTACATGTAAGGTATGTTTAAAGAAAACAAAAGTTGTATGTGTATTAGGGCATTTATATTGTTTGCCTTAGAGATGCAGCAAATATTAAGGAATGCTGTAATGACCAGGACATCTCAGATGGTATACAGTATTTCATCTCACTCTCTGCTTCCGTTTCAAGAGTGCTGGATCCATTTCGTTCATATCTTGTCTCTCTAGCTGTCCAGCATGGTTGTAATTGTGTATGTCATTTTTTGTGAAGTTTGTCTTTCACAAAAGTTGTATGTGTATTAGGGCATCTATATTGTTTGCCTTAGAGATGCAGCAAATATTAAGGAATGCCATAATGACCAGGACATCTCAGATGGTATACAGTATTTCATCTCACTCTCTGCTTCCGTTTCAAGAGTGCTGGATCCATTTCGTTCATATCTTGTCTCTCTAGCTGTCCAGCGTGGTTGTAATCGTGTATGTCATTTTTTGTGAAGTTTGTCTTTCACATGTATGTGAAACTTTGAACAACGGTATGTTATGCTTGACCAATTCATTGATTACAGTTATAAGTGCATAGCAGTTTGTTAATGTTGGATGAAAATCAAATGCACAGTTTTGTAAAACCTGCTTATGAACTCACAGAATTATCTCTTTGCTACAAGTCATTTTTTGCTTGATACACCTCATCTGGTAATACGTAGACACTCTTGTACATACTTCAATATTGTCTGGCCAGTCTGCCTTTTGTTTAGGGCAGGCTGCTACCGTAATGCCGTAGACGAGTACAGCCAGCGACGTCCAGTTACTGTCTGCAAACAACAACGTGCAGTGAGCCACTTGTTTCTTGGTTTGGGATACCTCCTGTGGCCTTGATAGGGTGTAGACTAGGCTTGACCTTATTAGAGCTTCTTGTGAGTGATTTACCAGCTGGTCAAGCCCATGGGCTAGTGCCTTAAACTGCTGGTGAACAGAGCAATAAGATCAAGCACATGCTCTCTTCAGGGTTAGGCCTAGGTAAGCCACAAAGGTTTTCCTAAATCTAAACATCATCACCTCAAGTGCCAAATAACAGTAACTTCAGGGTGGATGGAGCTCGACAGCCTTGGCAGGCAATCCATCTAGGACAAGGAAAGTCTGATGTAAAACTTACGACCCGAGGACCTCGCTGTCACCGTCCCAGCTTGCTAGGCTATGTCAGATGAACCACGGGTGTAAAGGGTGGGAACAGTTTGCGCGCACCGTCTCTCACCTAAAAAAGCCTTTTGCGCAGGCCCTAGGGACAAATCCACGTCCCCCACTCCTACTATCCCAACTCTAACAAGTCCTGTAGCGACGGGAAAGGTGCGAAAACGGTAGGTGAAAGATGTCACTGGGAGCCGCAGTCCCAATCCCACATACAGGCGGTTCAGGATATTGGTCGTCTGATAGTTGACCTGAAGATGACAACATCGTTCGGCAGCATCCTGGATGACCAAGCAGCCCTCTTTAGGGACAGCACTGCTTGCTCCACATGGAGACAGGCCTAGAAAAGGTGGCCTAAACAAAGCTCATCTTCATATCACCCAGTTGGCTAGCCGCGGCCAACGGGCATCTTCTCAAGCGGTAGAACAACTTCGAAGAGTAGTGGCTCCGCACCTGCCCCTAAAGGTGCAACTAGACTCAATTTGGCATGCTGGAACATCAGAACCATGCTAGATACAGCGAAGAGCAACCGTCCTCAAAGACGCTCTGCCTTAATTGCGCATGAACTCTCCCGCCTGAACATTGACATTGCTGCCCTCAGCGAAGTCCGCTTCTCAGATACAGGCAGCCTGAAAGAGCACGGTGCAGGCTACACCCTCTTCTGGTCAGGCAAGCCGAAGGGAGAACGACGCCTCTCAGGTGTGGGCTTCATGATCAGGAACACCATAGTCTCAAAGCTGGAAAACTTCCCATCAGGTCACTCCGACCGCATCATCTCCTTGCGGCTACCACTGAGAAGGAAGCAGTTTGTTACCCTTCTTAGTGTGTATGCTCCGACTCTTCAAGCAGAACCTGTGGAAAAAGACAGATTCTATACAGACCTGCGCAATTTAGTGCGGGACATCCCTGCAGATGACAAGATTGTTATCCTCGGCGACTTTAATGCCAGAGTGGGCCGAGATTCGGAAGCCTGGAAAGGTGTTCTTGGCAGACATGGAGTTGGGAACTGTAATGACAATGGACATCTCCTGTTGGAATTCTGCTCAGAGCTGCAGTTCGCAATCACCAACACCACTTTCCAGCAGAAAGACAGCCTCAAGACAACCTGGATGCATCCCAGGTCCAAACATTGGCATCTCTTAGACTATGTCCTTGTGCGCCAACGTGACCTCAGAGATGTTGTTCAAACCAGAGTGATGCCCAGTGCAGAATGTCATACAGACCATCGCCTCGTACGATGCAAGCTCAGCCTTCACTTCAAGCCAAAGCCAAAACGAGGAGGTCCGCCCAGGAAGAAGATCCAGATTGGTAGCCTGAAGTCAGCCGATGTGAGAGCCAACTTCCAGTCAAATCTTCAGTTGAAGTTAGAAGGTTCAGACCCTCCCACAGATCCCTGTCCTGAAACGCTTTGGGCACACCTGAAAACTGCCATTCTGCAGTCCTCTAAAGAAGTCTTAGGGTTCTCCACAAAAAAGAACAAAGACTGGTTTGACGAAAATGACAAAGAAATCCATCAACTACTGGAGAAGAAGAGGTCTGCCCATCAGGCCCACCTTGCACAACCATCATGCTCTGTAAAGAAAACTGCCTTCCGCTCTGCCTGCAGCAATCTCCAGCACAAGCTGCGATTCATCCAGAATGAGTGGTGGACCAACCTCGCCTCGAAAGTTCAGCTTTGTGCCGACACCGGTGACTACAGGGGCTTCTACGAAGCTCTAAAGGCAGTCTACGGCCCCTCGCACCAAGTGGTCAGCCCCCTGCGCAGTTCAGACGGCCAGGCACTACTCACTGACAAAACATCCATCTTGAATCGCTGGGCAGAACATTTCCAGACCCTCTTCAGCGCCGACCGCTCTGTCGACGAACCGACAATTCAACAGATCCCACAGCAATCTGTGAAAGAAGAGCTAGACGAAGTTCCCACCCTCGAAGAGGTCATCAAGGCCACAAACCAGATGAAGTGTGGCAAGGCTGCAGGCATCGACGGCATCTCGCCAGAAATTTGGAAGCATGGAGGAGCTGCATTGCTTTCAAAACTTCATGAACTCTTCCTATGCTGCTGGGAACAGGGTAAGCTACCACAAGACCTCCGAGATGCTGTCATCATCACCCTCTACAAACACAAAGGTGAAAAGTCTGACTGTTCAAACTACCGAGGGATAACTCTCCTCGCCATCGCCGGCAAAATTCTAGCAAGAATCCTTCTCAACAGACTAGTACCTGCTGTGGCAGAACTCCACCTGCCAGAGAGCCAGTGCGGTTTCAGATCGAACAGGGGTACTACTGACATGGTATTCGTGCTCAGGCAGCTCCAAGAAAAATGCCGTGAACAAAACAAGGGCCTATATGTCACCTTCGTAGACCTGACAAAGGCTTTCGATACTGTGAGCAGGAAAGGCCTTTGGCAGATCCTGGAGCGTCTTGGCTGTCCACCCAAGTTTCTTAACATGGTCATGCAGCTTCACGAAGATCAGTGTGGCCAGGTCAGAAACAGAAATGAACTCTCGGAACCTTTCCCAATCACAAACGGTGTGAAGCAGGGCTGCGTCCTCGCACCAACTCTCTTCACTATCTTCTTCAGCATGATGCTTAAACGGACCACGGATGACCTCGGTGACGAGGACGGCATTTACATTCGATACCGCACCGATGGTAGCCTGTTCAATTTACGACGTCTACAGGCCCACACCAAGACTGTAGAGCAACTGATTCGAGAGCTACTTTTTGCCGATGATGCTGCCCTCGTAACCCATACAGAGGCTGCCCTGCAACGTGTAACATCCTGCTTTGCAGAGACATCTCAGCTCTTTGGTCTCGAAGTCAGCCTGAAGAAGACAGAGGTTCTCCATCAGCCTGCCCCCCAGGAAGCGTATTGCCCACCCCACATTACAATCTGTGAGAAAGAATTGAAGGCAGTCAAACAGTTCACCTACCTGGGATGTATCATCTCCTCTGATGCAAAAATCAACAAGGAAGTGGATAATAGACTGGCAAAGGCTAATAGTGCTTTTGGCAGACTCCACAGACGTGTCTGGAAAAACAAGCACCTCAAGAAAGTCACAAAGATCAGTGTTTACAGAGCTGTGGTACTTACCACCCTCCTGTATGGCTCTGAGTCCTGGGTCACTTACAGACACCACCTACGACTCCTGGAACGTTTCCACCAACGATGTCTGCGCTCTATCCTCAACATCCATTGGAGCGACTACATCACAAACGTGGATGTGCTTCAACAAGCAGGGATCACCAGTGTCGAGGCCATGCTGTTGAAAACGCAGTTGCGATGGTCAGGGCACGTCACGAGAATGGAGGATCACCGCCTACCCAAGATCACTCTCTATGGTGAACTCTCCACTGGGCACCGTAACAGAGGAGCACCAAAGAAGAGGTACAAAGACTCTCTGAAAAAGTCTCTATCTACCTGCAACATCGACTATCGGCAGTGGTCATCCCTTGCCGCTGACCGAGGGTCCTGGCGACAAACAGTCCACCAATCAGTGTCCTCCTTTGAGAACAACCGTAGGGCTACTCTCGAAGAAAAGCGAAGAAGGAGGAAGAACCGTGTTGCCACAACACAAAACCTGGACTTGTCATTCCCCTGCAGCCGTTGTGGTCGATTGTGCCTGTCACGAATTGGCCTCTTCAGCCACAAGCGAGCTTGCGCCAGACGTGGACGTCAATGCCCCTAAATCTTCGTTTACGAAGCAAAGCCAAGAAATTTCAACTCAACCACACTATGGTCAGAGTCTATACCGACACAAATATCTGGATCCTTAGCACTGCTAACAAGATCATTAGATATCAGAATATAATCTAGTCGAGAATAAACTTCGGGTTTTTTTTTGGTGTCTGGTAAAATTGGGTGTGTCAGGATTATTCCTTCTCCATAAATCTACCAAGTTGTATTCCCGCCTCCATAAGTGTATGTAATTCTTGTTTAGCAAATTCATTAGAATGACATTTACTGGAGCCTTTATAGTCCAAAGGGCCTAGAGTGACATTGAGGTCACCTGCAACCACTAAATTGGCGGCACCAATTTGCTCTATTTGTCCAAAAAGGTTGACAAAAAAACTCAGGCGAGTCTCTGTTTGGACCATACACATTAACCAATACATATGAGAAATGTTCTCAATAATCGCTTTTAAAATTATGTACCGTCCTTCTGCATCTTTGCAGCATGATATTTCTGTAGCTTTTAAACCTGCTTTCAACAAAATTGCGGTTCCCCTGCTGTTGGATGTATGACTAGAAAACCAAGACTGACACCCCCCCCCCCGTGATGACCAATATTTTTCATTTCCCTTATCAGAATGTGTTTCTTGTAAAAGTAATATATCAGTATTTTTTTTTTCAAAATGATTAAATTTTTTAAAAACTATCTTGTAAACCCCTACAATTAAATGATCTTATTTGTAATATCATTTTCGTACCCAAAACAAAAATACTCAACAGCTTGTAAAGACAAGATAATGAGAAAATATTCCAACTTTTACATAAAACTTGTGGTGATTTCAACACTTGACTGACCATAGCGATATGTGTTAAACAACAATTGAACATATGCAAACAAAAACAATGCGAAAAGTTCTGCGAGATTGTAACAGATAACAAAAGGTCCAGGACTCTCATTTGTCCTTTGTGGGAATTAAACTCCGCAATGCCAATGAAGCACCCTCAAACAATAGAACACTATAAATATTGTTCTTCATAACTTGGTCTTGAGTTCTAAATGTTTGGGCTCACAAAAGGTCATTCAAGGATCTACTATTTGCCCGGACGCATTTCTGATTTTGATAGAAGCTGGGTATATGAAAAAGGCATTTTGACCCTTGGCTCTCAGCTCTTTCAACTTCTGTAGCTTCTCCTTCCTCTGTTGTTGGATCCTCTTTGAGAAATTATCGGAGACAAACATCTTTGAGGTGACCCCTTCATGGGTGTACGACTTTGCTTTGAACGCTTCAAGAAGAGATTTTCTCGCAGCCTCCTTCTGCAGGAAAGATCCAAAGCCCACGTGGATGGCCTCGGTCTGGGCGGGGGGCGATTGCTGGTGGCAACCCATCTGGCCTGCTGCCCACTTCGATGTGCTCTCTGTATAGCTTCTCTCTTCACAGACTCTCCAATCAACGATGACACAAAACTGGCACAATCACGCCCTTCAATTCCTTCAGGTGCACCCCGGATGATGATGTTATTCCGACGACTGCGGTTCTCTAAGTCGTCAATCTATCCTGAGCTCCATAGTGCAGCCTTCAACTTAACCACCTCGTCTTTCAGATTACCCATCTCAAAACGAATAGCCGAATGCTCTTCTCTGCACTCAGACAGGACGGTCGCAAAGCGTGTCTCCTGGCGCGCCTTGAAGGCTTGAAACCAAGCTGGAGGTGTGAGCGAGTCTTCGAGCTTACCCACGCCCGAAACATCCAGCTGATTGCGGCGGTGCAGAGCTCTCCATTTTTTTCCAACAAGGGCTTCCTTTTCGCTGGCGGGTTCTCGGTACTTGGTGGATCTCTTGACTTGGCATCCGAACTCATCTTGGAGTTATGTTAGACGGAGACTAAAACACTGGTTTTGCCTTTAAGACTGAATCAAAAGGGTGAGAAAATCAAATTTTGAGAGCCTACCCACACGTACGGACTTGATCACGCGGTCGGCATATTTTTCCTCCGGTTATTTCGTACTTGCTTCGGCTCTTGATTGACTTTTGACTATCAATTCGGAGCTAACCTCACACAAAAAAAGAAAGAAAGAAAGAAAGAAAGAAAATAAATAAAATGTCACATTCGTATAGCCATCTTGTGCCAATTTCGGGACAGGGTGACACCATCCCATTTGCGAAGGACGCGAAATTCAAAGTTCTTTGTCTATTTCAGATAAACCACGCAGACAGCGACATTGAGTTCTCTGGCTGTTTTTCTCCATTAGGCCAAAAAAAAAAAATTGCTTGTTTGCCCTTAATTGCCAAAACCCAAGAGGGTCGGTAGGTCGTTTTTTTTTTTTTTTTTTTTTTTTTTTTTTAATATCAGGGTACCCTTTTTTCCATGTCAATGCACTCAAAACTCCAAGAGATTCATTCAAATTTACGTCTTGCTATAGGGCCCGGTACGTGAGGCAGAAACACTCACTGACAAACACTTATAACGTTCATTTTTGTTAAATTTTGCAAACAGCTCCAAAAAAAGTACCTTCCAGTGAGATGCTGGCAACTGAACTCCAAACAGTTTTGGTGCCATGACAGCTGGTAACGGATGCTGCAAAAGTAGCCATCTTGTGAAGGGCTGCACACTAACCCATTTTTTCTGCCGGTCCGACCTGTCTCTGTCGGACCGGTAAATGCCCCGTTTTACCATTTTTTACAGGTCCGAACAGAAAATTTACCGGTCAACAACGACAACATTTTAAAAAACATTAAATGACTTGCAAACTTATTTTCTTGTTTTTTATGGATGTACCCCCCCATGTACATTTTACAGATTAATATTTTTTTTTAAACTTGCATTATTTATTGCACAAGAAATTTAAAAATAAAGACAGGAAAAAATTAGAATGTTTGTTTGTGAATTAGTGTAAAATGATAATGAACAAAATCAGATTGTATCAAATGCGTTTGCGACTTTTTCTAAACATCGGCGCACGAACTTGCTGCGTAACCTGCTCTTGGTTGTCAGTTGGATTGCGATGATTTAATGAATTATTTTAGTTGTGATATTTTCTGATGCACGCGATACAAGGGGTTCTTTATTTTTCTCCCGATAATCTCTTCGCATTTGTGCATGCGTTCTTGAAAGGTACACGACATGCAGGGCCGAATTCGCAATCCTTTTTGCGCCCATTTCCACCTCAAATATTAGCGGGATTGTGACGATTTCATAAATTACTTCGGCTGTAATATTTTACGAAGCACGCGCCAAAAGGGGTTGAAAATGCGTCCTTTATTTTTTCCCGATAAACTCTTCGAATTTCGTAAGTGCGTTCTTAAAAGATGTACCACACGGCCGAATTCATGATACTTTTTTGCGCCTATTTCTACCTCAGATGTCAGCGGGATTGTGACGATTTCATACTAGTAAATCACTTCGAATGTAATCTTTTGTGATGCACGCACCAGCTAGAATGGTTGAAAATGCGTTCTTTATTTTCTCCCCATAATCTCTTCGCATTCCGTAAATGCGTTCTTAAAAGATATACGACACGGCCAAAAATCATGATTCTTTTTGCGCCTATTGTTTCCTCAAACTTCAACGGGATTGCGATGATTTTATGAATTATTATTCGGCTGTAATCTTTATGATGCACGGGCCGAAAGGGGTTGAAAATGTGTCCTGTATTTTTCTCCCTATAATCTCTTCGCATTTCGTACATGCGTATACGTAACGGCCGAATTTACGATCCTTTTAGCGCCTATTTCTACATCAAATATCAGCGGGATTGCGATATTTCGTTAATTATTTCGGCTGTAATCTTTTGTGATACATGCACCAGAAGGGTTGAAAATGCGTTCTTTATTTTTCTCCCGATAATCTCTTCGCATTTGTGCATGCGTTTTCAAAACTATACACTGCATGCTGGGCCGAATTCGAGATTCTTTTTGCGCCTATTATTGTTTACTCAAATTTCAACGGGATTGCGAAATTTTCATGAATTACTACTCGGCTGTAATCTATATGATGCAAGCGCCAAAAGGGGATGAAAATGTGTCCTTTATTTTTCTCCCGCTAATCTCTCCCCATTTCGTACATGCGTTCTTAAAAGGTATACGACACGGCCGAATTCACGTTCCTTTTTGCGCCTATTTCTACCTCAAATATCAGCGGGTTTGTGGCGATTTCATTGATTACTTCGGATGTAATCTTTTGTAATGCACGCACCAGAAGGGTGAAAATGTGTTTTTTATTTTTCTCCCGATAATCTCGCCGCATTTGTGCATGCGTTTTGATAACCAACACGGCATGCAGGACTGAATTCAAGATCCTTTTTTGCGCCTATTGTTTCCTCAAATTTCAACGGGATTGCGTTGATTTCATGAATTTTTATTCGGCTGTAATCTTTTATGATGCACGTACCAAATGTGTCCTTTATTTATTTTTTTCTCCTCTATAATCTCTTCGCATTTCGTACATGAGCTTTTGAAAGGTGTACGACGCGGCCGGCCGAATTCATGATCCTTTTTGGGACGATTTCTACCTCAAATATGTAAGCGGGACTGCGATGATTTCATGATTTTTTTTTTTTCTCCCTAGTATTATCTCTTCACATTTTGTGCATACGTTCCTAAAAAGTACACGGAAGGGCCGATTTCGTGATCCTTTTTGCGCCTATCTTCATTGTGAGATCATTCTGAACGAATGAAAATATTCATTTGTGAAATGACTGTGTAAAATGAAACTGAACGCAATCAGATCCATTTACTCTATCGCTGAATATCGAATATGTTTTTACTTTTCTAAAAATCGACACAAGTAAATTAATTCTAACATGTCAACCCCCGCCACGCTGCTGCGAAGCCGGGATCGGATCGTGAGTAAAATGACCCAGAAATGCGTGCGCTTCTAATTCTATCAATGCTTCTTGTCTGGCATGACCTGTACTATTAAAGTGCATGATATACATGCATTGATTGGATTTCGTGCGCGTGCACGCATGTGAGCCAAAAAGGTTGCTACATTGTAGCATGCAATGCATGCTGTAAAACGTAGCCTGTGGACCCGCGCGGCCCGAACAAAATTACGACGGGTCGATGAGATGAAAAAAAAAAAAAAAAAAAAAACATTTTTAGACTTTTTTTTTTTATTCTTTCTCTAGCTTAAAATGGATAATTTTGGGTTTAAAACCATTCACAAATTTGTAGAAGGTGAAATTTGTGGAAAAAAATAAACTTGAAAGAGCAAAAAAAAAAAAAAAAAAAAAAAAAAACGCGACCCGAAATTTCCGTGATTTTCGGTCGGTCGCGAAGGGCAAACAAACCATTTTTTTTTTTGGCCTTAACATCATACTCACCAATACCGCGCTACCCGAGCTCGATCCACCTGCAACATGGGTATCATCGTATGGGTTCGACACGGGTCCGAACGCACTGGTGTAGCTGCTCCCAGAAAAACAGTTGTCTTCGCATGTAGCCTTACCCAGAATGACGCCACCTTTATTCCACATGCAATGAACAACATAGTGTGCATGTGAGTATGTGAGTGCATGTGTTTGAGAAGGGGAGATGGGTCTTTCACATTAGTTTTGTTTTCCATTTTTTGACTGCCTAACTTTAATGAAGACATAATCCATACCTTCCCCTTTGTCTGCAGAGTCCTTATTGCAAACAACATCTATTCTTTTTTTTAAATTTCTATCCATCTTCACGTAGACGGTTCTAGGCGATGCATGGCAAAGTTTGGAATACATAGATAGCGGAAAAGAAAGAGAACTACAAGAATTTGCACATAGCTACTCATGAATCTTAAATACGTCAGAGAGCTTTCAAAATTCTTATTCGCGTAAAACAGTACGCCTCGGGTATTGAACCGATATCTCTTATCAACCACTGATCCTTAATTGAATAGTTGGAATATTTGGTTATTTCATGCATTTCAATCCAGGTGCTAAATGCACTTATCAAATTCATCAGTCCTGAACATTGCAATATCGCGTGAAACAATACCCAACCAGGGAAGACGAAATCAAAACAAAAGCTTGCTCTTTGAAAAACATAAAATAATGAAGTCATACAAACCTGCGTCCAACACTCGAGTCACAACCGTAGCGTCGAAATCTGGAACGTAGCCCTCCAGGGCGTGGCAACCCATCATCATCGGGATTCCTGCTACCGCAATGCAGTCCTTGATGGCTACACGCTTTCCCGACAGTTTCCCGTTAGGTGCTCCAGTTATCGTGGATTTATAATACCTGCAAGGAGTAACGATAGATAACAGATCCTTCACACATGTTGGGTACGAGACGCGTCGGCTGGCCAAACAAATCCTTAAAGTTTTTCTTCAAATCTCCTTGTTATTAATGCCCTAGGATTTATAAAAGTTATAAAAAGTTAACATTTAGCCATCAAACGCACCCTCATGCATAATCTTGTTCGTTGCGTTTGTTACTTGAATGTCAAATCGTTCGGATTAAATGATTGGCTAACGCGTGTTTTTCGTCTTTAGTACCAGTTTACCAAAATGTGTTTACAGTTACAACTATTGATTTTCTTTTTTGAGTGAGACTGGAGAAAATCTGTTGCTAACCAAGCATTACACGGATTATCGGCTTTACTTGGTCGTTGACCAGGAGTCCGTGGGTATTTGACCAGTGGAGTGGGTTCTACCAGCTCGTCGAGTTCGTTGATCCCCCTCACAATGTCATCGATGGCGGACTGGTAGTCCCGGAGTTCAGGGCTACCTTTTAGTCCAAGGTCGAGTTCGACAGAGAGTTCTTCGAGTTCCTGAAGTGTCGGTCCTACCACCATCGGTGTCCGGTATAGACAACCTTTTGGTGATAAAGAAACAGGAAACTTTGTCTGCTTTCAGGTTGACTGCTCTGGATATGAATTTATGACGTCACAATCATTGATGAATTAACGAACGTCTCAGTTCTTTTAGACTGCCTAATAGAAAACGCTTTCTCCGTGACCTTGACAGTTGTGTTAAATCTTTCATGGCGATTGACAAAGAGCAAATGAAGAGTTTATGTGGAATGGAACAAGATGACTCTATTTTCATTATTTGTTAATGAAAATTAAAATTATGACGTATGTCCGGTAGTTGGCGCTGGGCTCGATGTTGAATGTCGTCTGCTGAACCGAGCTCCGCCGTTTGTGTTAGCGATTTACGTGCTTTTCCCCATTGACTAACACTAGCCCCTAGGGATTATCATTTTCTTTATTTCAAGTTCGGTGCTGGTGTTAGCGTTGCCGTGCGAGACCCGTATTCACTTCCATAATAGATGCACATATTACGTGCAAAGTCTATGCCAATGCCGTGGTTGCCCACGTAACGTACACGAACACTCCAGACATTGCTATAAATCTGAGCCTGGGAGCCAAATTAAGATAGTTGTATTTTGGGGAATGGATGGAATTTGTGGCATTTTCATCCGTCTTAAACTAAGCAGTTTTGGCTACATCTTTTAATATTTGACTGTAATCACGCGCCATCACTTTTCGTCGCGCAATTCCCGCGGAGCTCGTGGTGCTGTGATTCCAACACCTAGTGCTGGTGATCGATGATTTTGATCGGTATAGCCTTGTTAATCTGACCGTCGGTGTTGGAGCTCGATTTAACGCTGTTATTTGGCGGCTAGCACTAGCACTAGCACTAGCACCGAACTTGAAATCACCCATTGCGCTTTGATACTTAGGTGCAATACGCACAATGCATGCTGACTTCTATTAATTTACATTACCCTGATAATTACGTACGTGTGTGGGTAAATGTAAATCTATCATACGTGCCATACAATGATAATACGTTTGCTTCTATCTTTTTTTTTCTACAGATTGCTTGGGTCCGCCAACAAACGCCCACCTCCAAACCAAAGTATGATGACAATTTATTGTACGGAAACATGCAAGTTATGCTCACTCCAGGGGGATGAGGTGCATACCTTTGTCTTTGTTAATATTAGAATATGGCATGCAGTGATTGGCGGATGATGTCGTTGGCATAATCTTAGTTTAGAATTCTGTTTTTTGTTTTTGTTTTTGTTTTTGATTGGCGGATCCTAAAGTAATCTGAAGAAAAATAGCCGAAAATATCACAAAATATATGCCACATATAGGTATTCTGCTAGCCACACAATGATTAATTTAGGGTATCATAAATCGACGCAAGTCAAGTTTAAGTTTGGAGCCCACTCCTGCAATGGCATTCACTCTTCTATCCTTTGGTTGCTTTCGAAGTCAGATATAATCATGATGTTTAACAATAGATTTGTCTCCACATTGGGATAGCGCGCAGACATGATGAACTTTGCACTTTATAGTTACTGAATACAAAGAACATTCTCATGCGCACTTCAAAATGGCGGAGCGCAACTCCCAAGTTCTGTCGACAACAACAGACGAGACACACCAAAAGCACGGTAAAAACGGGAGAAATGTAGAAGAGTGAAACGTATCCTGCGGTATACTGCACGGCAGCTATTATGCGGTTATTTATACCCTCTCGTGATATGTGTTATCGATATTCCTATTTTACTTCTCGTAAAATAAGCGTGAATGCCCAGTCAAGTGCATGTATGCGTTTTAGATTACGATGTTTCCAGTAGGGTATCTATGTACAGGATTAGAGATCCTCCATAGACACTCGTATCCTCTCCGACGCACACTGTTAGTACTTATGTCAGGTCACTTTACATTAAGTTTCACCCAGTTCAAAACCTTGAATGAATTTGTAATCTAAATCCAATACTTACCTTTTCCGTATCTATGCTCTGCCATCGTCCTCCGTTCTATGTGAATGTGCTTATAGTTTCTCTAAAGATCAGACTCTATAAATCAGACAAGGTTTCGGCTGTAGTATAATGCAGTCAGCGAACCACGGAAGCGAGGGTCCAGTCCAGGGTCGGGAGATAGTACGTAAAGATCCGAGGTCACAGCTACACATAGACAACTCGTGGACCTGTTTCCCGAGTTTGAATCTGTACGAGAAAGGCCTAAACCGGTAACCGAGAAAATAATAACTTTGTACAAACGAATCAACATGTGTCTTTTGGTACACACTGTGTATAGTTAATTGATTGTGTACAACCTTTGATCTCTCCGGTAATCTCTTAATGGGAAAAAGCAGAGAAGCAGAGTCCACCGTAGGGAAATATCGGACGAGCATGTGTGTATGTATCAACTATTGTTTGATTTTTATTCTTTCTTATTCATCCTTTTGTTTGGTAACATGGCTCAGCGAATAGTGCCTGCACCAGGTTGTAATATTGTGAGATCAGCTGGAACTTCTTTTGTTTAAACTCAATGATTACTGTGTATTTTTAAGGTTGTTTAGGGACGTATTATATTATTACGTTTTGAGTGATCCACGTATTACAAGCCTTGCTTTTCTAGTGGATCACTCAGTTTCCCTCCTTTTGTCAATCTTTAAAAAGTATGCAGTGATGTTCTTAGTTATTCTACTTTGCTGTTATTATTGCGTTATGTATTTTCCTTTTAGTGACGAAATAATGTGAAGGTGTAATGCATACTTGCATTTTGTCGTAATCTTTGTTGGATATTGGAGGGAAATGAAACTGAACTGAACTGAAAAAAAAAAGTTATGAGTTGTAAAAGTTCGAGTTCAAACATACAAATCTGTTTATGCATTGCAAATGCACGTTGAATTGGATTGATACTTGATACCATCAACATCGCTAAGTTCCCAAATAGATACGATACCTGCCATATATCTCAGTCTATGATCATTTCTCCTACACGTATATTCTCTCTTAATGACTTGGATCCACCCAAAAGGTGTTGATTTACACCACAACCGAGCACCGGAAATTTAACTTAATGTTTCATATTTAACACCCGACCCTTTTTTTTTCAGTGTTATCGTGTTGATAAATTAAGGAAAAACATAGCGGTGTTGGAAAGTACCTCTCTCTAGACTGAACATAGCTTGCATATTACTAAATAACAAAATAATACACCGCAGGGAAACATGCAAGTTATGCTCGCTGTCTAGGTGAAAGTGCATTCGCGGGGTTGTGCGGGTGTGTGACGTGTAACAATAGACTGGTTTAGAAACACATTAGTAGAGCAGATAAGCCGAAAAATTGTGCAAAATTTGACTAAAGCATGAAACTTTCACCAGTGTTAGTACATTGTTATCAGATTCATTTTAAGATCGGGAGGTAAGTCTGAATTGACCTCTGATGACCTCCAAAGGTCAATGACCTTAAAATTTGATAGAAATTGATATTTTGCGTCATTGATTAATGTTAAATATGGTAATAATGTACTAAGAACTCATTTTTGTTACAGTGGAATTGTCTTCATGTTCCATAAAACCCTGACAGGTTTCTACCTTTGACCTCTGATGACCTCCAGAGGTCAATGACCTCAAATTTGATAAAAATTTTGCGTCATTGATTAATGTTAAATAATATGGTAATGATGTACTAAAAACTCATTTTTGTTACACTGGAATTGTCTTCATGTTCCATAGATCCTTGACAGGTTTTTACCTTTGACCTCTTATGACCTCCAGAGGTCAATTATTGACCTCAAATTATCAGAATTTTGATATTTGGTGCAATTGGTTGATGATAAACATAACGATGTCCTAAAAAATTCATTTGTGTTACAACTGAATCGTTTTCCTATTCCTCAGATAAAGGGAAATTATTTACATGTCTCTGCCTTTGACCTCTGAGGACTGTGACAAGTCAATCACCTCAAAATATCAAAATACCGATATTTGATATATATTCAGTGGTTAAATGTATACCTGGTGTGCAATCATGCATTATGCTATTAGCATTTATACTACATTGTACAAGAAGTGTCTTCTCATTCCACAGAACATTGGTCATTACCCTGTGTATATCCAACTTTGACCTCTAAGGAAAATGTGAGGTCAGACTTTTAGAACATCACTAACAATTTGTGTAGGATTGCAAATATTGATGTTTGGCTTCATTGGTTTAATCCTAAATGTTTAATCATGTACAAATCATGCCTTGACGTTATAATCAAAGTATGTATGCACATTCCACAAAGCATTGGTTCATAGTAACAGGTCTCAGGAATGTGAGCGGTCAATTACTTCAGAAATGAAGCTTACGTGTCTTCAGTGATGGCAGTGACCTCAAATATAATATTTATGTTTGGGTTAGTTATGCAGACTAGCTTGCATGAAATTATGTGAAACATTATCCAATTTGCACTGGGCAAAATTTGTACGCTTAAACATGGAAGGTGGGGAGAGGAGTACCATATTTTGGGTTGATGCTTAATAGTTTGTGAACAGGCATATGGCAAAGTCCCTTGAACTGGATGAAAGGGTGACAGATGCTAACCAGAAAACAACAGGCCCACCTCATCAGATGTACGCCACGAGTCAAACAACCCGAGTCGTACAGCCCATGAGTTACGCAGCCCACGAGTCATACATCCCGTGACCTAAATACTATACTAGTAGATGAACAAGGTCAATGAGCTCGACATCAAATATAATAGGCCCACAAGCTGTGCGGTCCGCGAGCTCGACACTCGAGGAAAACAAGGCCCACGACATTGATATACAATGTATGTATTACATCAGAAAGCTTCATCTATTCAGTGTAGGTCTTGTGGACCTCCCCTCCCCCACGTGTCGGACTCTTATGGGCCTAGTTTGCCTAAGTGTCAAGCTCATGGGCAATGCTACCTAGGTTCGAAAAGGCGGGCCTGTGTTGGTCAGTGTCAAGCTCGTGGGCTGTATGGTTTTGGTGAATGACTCGTGGTCCTGGAGCATACAGTGACGTCATGGACCATCTGGAAAGCGGCATACTGTGAGGCATAACATGCATTCCACATGAAGCAACCCTGTGTCTTGCAACTTGCTATTGTCATCCAATTAAGTTTGGGTCATTACGTCAGGAAATTTTGGGCATTTTTTCAATGACCTGTTTAGGAACATCAATTCCAAATAGGAGTGGAACTACTATTTACTCTAATTGTCTTCTTTATGCCCGGTACTCCTTAACACTTGGGCCTGGCCAAGAGTTGTGCCCCCATGCCCAAATATTGGTTGTTTCCAATATGCCGCCATCCGCTTTGCATCCAATGTGTGAATCAGGGTACGCTGGCAGCGGATAATATCACCTGCATGATCCGGTTAAGACTCTCTGCCAGCAAGTGATGATTCAGTGTAACCTGCTGAAATTGGTCTAGATCTATACCCTCGATCTCTTTCAAGACAGGGCAGCATCTGCGTCTTCAGTGAAGCACGCGATCGGCACACAGATCTCCTCCACGACTAAACTGGATAGACATCCTGAGGTCAGACCAGCGTTCTTATAGGTGCACAGCCACTGTATGCAATCATCAGAGTCTTCCAATGGCAATATCTAAACAGTTTGGGTGAAGGCAAGCTTGTCTCTATGATGAGTGCATTGCACATAGAGTACAGGATGCACGAGATGATAAGAAAGCTTCTTTTTGACTCGCGGGATAGGCTAGAAGCCTTTCTCAGGCAGAGGTTCTGAATTATCGGGTCGTGCTCAGTCTGCACACAGTGAGCTGTTTGTTTGTTTGTTTGTTTGTTAATTTCCATCTGCGAAGATGGCTGGATAGCCCATATTCAGCTACGTTAAGCTGGTCTTCCATGGGGTCCAGTTGGATGTGAGGTGGGACCATGGTTCACCAGGTTAGACACCCTGCTCTTTGCGATGAATGAATGGAGCGGGATCTTTTACGTGAATGAGTTATTACTCTCTCATACACGGGACCGCCATTTTATGTCCTATCCGAGGGACGAGGGAGTGTTTTGCCTCTTGCCGATAGAGGGGACGGTATGTTTACAAGCAACATTGCTCAGTCCAGACTCGGGTTCGAACCCGGGCCGCGTGATCGTGAGGCAGACGCGCTACTGGCTACCGACTGAGCCAACTCACCGCGCTGACAGCTGAATCTGTCATCTGAATACCATATCAAGTATACGTGTGTAATGATTGTGTGTAAAGATATGGGAAAAATGAATGGAAAAATCAAAGTACATGTTTATGTATTCTACGTGGAATCTGTTCCTGTCTGTTGTCTTGGAAGAAATGCATCAATCTTGCAATGCTGTTGTTTACTATTTTCCCTCTCCATCACGAGTATATAATTATGGAAGGTGTTGATCAAAGTTGTTGTGATGTCGGAAAATGCCGGGCTGTATTGCAGGTGGCCTATTGAAGGTGGCCTTCAATTTGTTTTTCACAGTATTATTGGCATGTTTAACAGACTGTAACTCACCAAGATGCCTCTTGAAATGTTTTGAAAAACTTCTGCTTGATTTTACATGAGCGGATGATTATCAGTTGTCTTTCTGCTTTTTCATCTTATGTGAAACAAAGTACTGTTTCTCTTCAAAAGATAGCGTGCCAATTAATCTGCACTTACTGTTGGTGCTCTATCGGCCTATAAGACATTCAAACCCACCTTCTACCTAGACATCCGTAGGCGTTGTGGTGTGGAGCGGGATCTGAACATCTCTCATGAAGCGAGACTTCTCTTTTCTTTTCTTTTCTCCACTAACATGAAACAAAGATATCCGTAGGCGTTGTGTTATGAAGACGTGGTAGAGCGAGACTTCTCTTTTCTTTTCTTTTCCCCACTAACAAACAAGTTTAGCGGGAAACAGAGAAGCATTCGCACGTACTGTTTACATTTCCCATCACATGCTTTTAACATCGGAATTTTCATGTTTTTCATGTACACATTTTGCCTGGAAAAGAATTACCAAGAACTTTTCAACATATTACATGTTCAAAAGAAGCAATTTAGTTCATACATAATTTACTCGACAGAGTGATTTATAGGGGCCTACTTATCACTGTCCACGTACTCGAACAGTTTTCGCTAAAGATACAAGTATGTTTACAAGATTGCAAACAGTAGAATGATTTGCCCCTTAACATATCAGACTACTACATCTCTTGAAATGTCTTCAAACGTAAATGAAAGTCATTCCTCTTAAATGATTACTCTCGGTCGACGAATTAGGTCCTCGTCTGCATGTCATTGTGGATCTCGTCAGTGTGACTGGGCCGTCCGTTGAGCGGTCTGCCGTCACGCTCTCAGTAGGCCTATTCTCTTCGTCACCATCACTCTCCATTTTGTATCAGTCTGACAGGGCGCTTCAACATCTCCATCTCCGATGACACCAGTTGACTATTTGGAGTTTGTAATTGCACTCCAAATTGGCGTAAACTAAAGTTTTGTGTTATCGTGACTCATAGTTTTTCCTACTGTCCTGCTGCTCGCCGGTTCAGTCATGACAGTCAGATCCTCATCACATTCACAGCGTAGGTCGATGGTGCATTCAGCGTCGATAAAGACTAGTTGGTTGACTTGGAGGGGGGAGCGCATGATGTACGAAGAAAGTGGAACTCCTGACTTTATCTCTGTGGTCTCCAACTATTCTCAAAGTTCCTCAAAATTCTCTCAAAATCCTCAAAACTCTGCAGCCTTTGCTTCACTACATAGCGTGAAGCCGCTCCCACTGTGCTTGCCACTCTAACTGATTTCTCGGCTGAGAAATGTTTTTTTTTTTATAACTAATTTACTAACAAACTTCCTTTCCTTAATGCGATTCATTGGCTCAATCTTATATTGGGGTGTGGCGTTCACTAGAAACTAATTCCTTACTGGTCAAATGTTCAATTTGCTCCTCCTATTCGTTTCTGTGAAAACTCAATTTTCTATGATTCATCTCATATTCTGATTAACTCGCCCACTGTCTTTTAGTTTCTTCATTCACTTGTTCTCTGTAACGACTGGTAAAGACTTTATTGTTTCTTGGATATCAAAATGATAAACCAAAATTGTGTCCTTATGGCAACCAGCGTCATCGTTGTTCTGGGTCATTATCCCTGAATTTGTCTTTGGAGTTCCTGTTTGACCCACTCCACTAAACAATAAATGCATAAATAGAGGGATAAATTCTGACAGGAGGGCCACCTTCCAGCTCAGAGGGTCATTAGTGTTTGGGGATCAGAGGGCAAAAACACGTCATCACGTCATTCTCCGTAATTTGGCGCGGGGCTTTGGGGATGGAGAGTGCTGACCACTAGCGGGGAAAGTAGCCAACATCAAACTTATAAATGCCTATGACCATAGACTTTTCTTGGAAGAGGTGATTTTGACCCCCCCCCAAAAAAAAAAGAAAAAGAAAAAGAAAGGAAATAGCTGGAAGAAGATAAACGGTTTCATAAACTGCAAGAAGGGGAAAAGACTGAGCATAATTGACCTCACAGGGTGTATAGGAAAACGACTGCAGTGTTCTGTTTTCTTTTACTCTCTATTCTATTCTATTCTATTCTATTCTATTCTATTCTTTATCATAAACATGTGCTAGTAGCCATCTGGGCTACAATTGTGTTTGTTTTGTACATCCTCTAAAGGTCACCTGAGGACAAAGGTAGAGCCCTATCTGTGCTCTTTGGAATAATGAAGACAATTTCTTGTAAAACGGGTATGCTTGTTTTGTACACCTTAACCATGTTTATCATTAACTAATGACACTACAGATCAATATTATGATATTTTGAGGTCATTGACCTCTAAAAGGTCACCAGAGGTCAGAGATAGAAACCTGTCTTTGCTCTTTGGAATATGAAGACAGTTTCATTGTAAAACAGATATGCTTGTTTTGCACATCTTAACCATGTTTATCATTAACTAATAACATCGCAGATCAATATTATGGTATTTTGAGGTCATTGACCTCTAAAGGTCATCAGAGGTCAAAGGTAGAAACCTGTCAATGCCCTGTGGAATCAGAAGATTTGTAGTACAAATGCATATTTAGTGCAGCGTAACCAAGATCTAAGCCTATCATTCACAAATGCCTCCAAACATCAATATTCTGATATTCAAAGTTCATTGACCTCTGGAGATCATCAGAGGTCAAATCAGACTTACCTCCCGATCTTAAAATGAATCTTATGGTATGTACTAACACTGGTGAAAGTTTCATACCTTAGTCAAATTTTGCACAATTCTCATGATTTTGAGGGCTTAACCGCTCTACTACATTCAAATTTTCATGTATGCCTTTCTGACGATGGTACCTCTTGATAGCCTGAAAGATTGCGCGAGATTTGCACGACGTGGCAACAATCAATGTATGCAAACTGGATTCCAAGAATTGAAAAGGTTTTTGAGGTACAATTTAATAACATATCTTGTGACTACGTCAGGACAGAAGAAACAGATTTGAACATGTTACAAACCAATGTATTCCAGGTGTTGTTGTTGTTGTTGTTGTTTTTTTTTTGCCGTATAGGTCCATCCCTATAGCCGATAGACCCTTTTTTGTAATTCATTACAATCAAGGATGTTTCTGTTCCAACACAGCCTAGTATTGAAGCATTTTATTCACCGGCTCCTCCCATTAAGTTCCATGAGTAGGAATTAGCTTAGTGGTTGTTAAGGGCAACTCTTGTGAACAAAGCATGCATAAAATCTCAGTAGAGAACCGGTGTATTTGCTCCAGACCAATTAAAGCCATTCATGTCACCTTTCCTTGAAAAAAAAAAAATCTCTGCAATTTTCTTTTGGGGGCACTTGTAGGCAAAGATCACTATGGAGATAATGAGAAAAATCATCTGTTCAAATATTTTAAGTGAGCTTTCCTATAATTTTCCATGTTAATTTCGATTAACAAGTGTGTTCATTCGCAACTGAAGATTCAGATAACAGAATACTCGGTAATCCAGTCGTATGTAGTGCGAGCCTGCTGATATCGATCGTTATGTTTTCACTGCAGATGTGTATTGATAATACGTATGATCAAATAGTTTCCGTTCACAAGTGTGTTCATCTTGGAGGAGATTGCTGGGTCTTTGGTTGGTATTGAGGGGCTGTCCCGGCTTTATGAATATGACAGCGGATTGGCAATATTTGGGTTATCGGTTCGGATCCTTTGATTCGGATTCTTTTGCAGCAACAAAAATGTCGGTACTCGTGGCATTCTATCATCATTACTAACCCTTTGGAAGGGACTTACTAAACAAACAAACGAAGCTCTAAATCCCTATGTTGCTAGCACAGAAAGCATTTCAATTTCTTAAGAGACCATTTAAACTGCAAAGTGAGGTGTTCCTGGAACTCACCAAGAGCCCTCATGAAATAACTGTACTTGATTTCGATGTATTCTCCTGTAACCCTCTGAAAGGTGACTCTCTGTATCGGGGCCAGTCGGTAGCCGCGCCAAGTCTTGGAGAACTGGAAGCCATCTCAGACAGGTACAACCTCGGTCTGAAAGGCAGCGCTGACCTCATCGACTATCAGGCCGCCATCGCAGATACTCTGACGGTGGTCTGCGAACTCGATAAGTTAGAGGTGGAGCCAGTTCTACCTGTCAAGTATCCCAGGACCCCGGGCTATCGGCCAACGGGTGCCGAAAATCCGTACAATGCCTGGCGAGTATCTTGACAAAATATGAATAAAGAAAAAAGATTGTCTAAAGTGGACAGATTACAACGGTGAAAAGCATTCATGCGCCGCAGGATACCCAAATTTCCAGTTGCGTACAGTCAGCACAGTGTGTTACTTTTTATTCCAAACGTCACTATACATACAATCTCTGACAACTGACATATTGAAGAAGGTAGCACATCTTACTTTCATTTAGCCTATGTTTCCTGGGACTTTTATCACTTCTCTGATTACCCAAAATATAATTACGCATTTGATTACTCTGGAATGATACAGCGCTATGAGAATAACATCAAGCGCTAAAATCTGTTTGTAATGCTCACATGAACTTTCCTTCTTCGAGCAACATGCTTCATCATCATGAACGAATTTTCACTGTTATCGTTCAGGACGTACAAATCGACAATCAAGGGAGCAGCTGCCGGGAAACTTGCGGGAAAAAGCGTCGTCATCAAGGACTCCATCGCCGTGGCGGGAATCCCGATGATGACGGGTTGCCAATTCCTCGAGGGTTACGTTCCCGACTTTGACGCGACGGTAGTTACTAGAGTGCTGGACGCAGGTTTTGTATTCATACCAATATCGTCATATTGGATAATAATAATGATCATGGAGAATAACATATAAAGTTAAATAAGGACCATGGGAGTTGTTGGATTTTCTTTTTTTTTCGGGGGGGGGGGAGGGGCGGAGGGGGTCTTTATTTTGTGTGTGGTATTTGTTGTTGTTGTTGTTGTTGTTGTTGTTGTTGTTGTTGTTGTTAGCGTTGGGGTGGGTCCAGAGGTTTGAGTTTGTGAGTGTTCCACCCCCACCCGATATTGCATGGGTTTTGTTGGTCCCTTTATTTTTGTTTTTAGTTTTTTTTTTCGGTGCTGCTTCCCATGTTATTAGGGAGCTTTAGATTTTGACGTGCGGAAGTTTGAGACGACGCTTGCGCTGGACGTTCTCCTCTCCTCTGCGTCGTGCTGAAAAGTAGCTTCAGATTACGCTGGGACGCAACGTATAAAAAATAAAATGGCGCCCCCATATGATCGGTGCATGAAGTAGTTCTCTACGTTGCAAACTGTGCGGACGTAAGAATAGCCCAGTACGCGTAGTGAAAACTCAGGCAACGCAAGCTGAAAATAGATCGACTTGACGCGCACTTCTGCACATGCTCAAAACATTTTTTTTTTTCCTCTGAACGTCCCCGTCGCGAAAATCTAAAGCTCCCTATTCTCTTGGACATTGCTGGATGCTGTGGTGAGAAAGGATGAATCATGCCCATTGCCCATGCAGTCGCTCTGGATGTTTTACCTGCGCCTGTGGGATTTCTACTGTATTTAAAGCACACTGATCGCAAGAGATATGTCACAGAAACCTCCAACGTATACTTCAAAACTTATAAACAATTCAACATTGAAAAGTATCTAATTTACTACACGTAGTATACTCTAAGATTATACATCACTTCACACCGCAGGGGGCGTTATTCTTGGAAAGGCCAATTGTGAAGAGCTCTGCAATTCGATACACAGCATGACAAGCGCCAGCGGACCAGTGCTTCACCCTTCCGTTACTGGTCACTCTCCAGGTGGATCCAGCTCCGGTTGCGCCGTCTTGGTAACCGTTTCCCTTCCGTAAACCAATTATGAGGCCACAAATTATACGCTCCCTTCCTAACCCTATAAAGCCCAAGCTATTTTGACCCTTCCAGGCCCAAGGGGGAAGGGTACATTGTGCCCCCCATATAACTTCTTTCTTATTGATGTATCACAGTCATATTTGGCACACTGGTAGAACAGCTCAAACTCTACATGATGTTATACCATGTTACACATCGAGGGCGCTATTCAAAACGATATAAAGAAATACATAGCACTATACAATGCTAAAGTCATTGTTGTTCTTTATGATTTTTCATCCCCAGTATTATGTCTTTACTTAAGATCAATCGTTTTCAGATTTTCAAGAGAAAAGCCAGCCTAAAGGGCTTTTTACACTTGTAAAATTTTGCTTAGCCCCGGACCAACGGTGGGGCTAAGGGGGGGGGGGGGGGGGGGCCTTAGCCCCACCGTTGGTACGGGACTATCCTTAGCCCACTTTCTGTTTACACTCGTTTTTGCCAAAGTGGGCTAGCCCCACCGATAGTACGGTACTATCTGGCCCTGCAAAATAGCAGGGGTTAGCACCGCAATTGCGGTGCCAAGCAAGTGAGTGTAAACAGAACGAAAAAATAATCCTGGGCTAAGCGACGGAGACGAAGTCCGACCCTCAATGACCAATCAGAAACGAGGTAATCAAGTGCTGCCGGTGCGTGCGTGTACGTGTACAGTACACAGCGTAATTATGAATATTCATGTGGTTTGGAAAGTCCGGGGCTAAGAAATATGAGTGTAAAAAGGTCAGTTTTCTCCTTAGCCCCGGACAAGAGATAGTACGGGACTAATTGGCGAGTGTAAAAAGCTGAAAAAAAATTGGTACGGGACTAACGATAGTCCTGGGTCAGAGAAAGTCCGGGGTTAAGAAACACAAGTGTAAAAAGCCCTTAACTTCACTACTATATTTGTTATGCTTGATATATCTCAAGGTCACCACATGGGGCGCTATTCGCACATTGCTTATACAGAAATGCATATGAGAGCTATGTTATTGTTTTGGATAAGGACATGTATAGGTTTCCCACTTATATTTCCAGAATATTGGACTTTTGAGTTTTTATATGTATGTAATAATGAAACAAATGCTACTACAGGCAAAATGTGTGTAATAGATTCAAAATGACACAAAATAAAAGGGTAATCCTTGGAATACACTTTTCCTCCAATCATCTCTATCACATCTATTATCTGATGCCTATGTCACATGACAAATGAAACGACAAGAAGAACATTTCAGGGTTATTCACAACCATAATTACTTCATATGTTGGTCTCTTAGCAAATTACAGCCATGAAAATCCCTATTTCATCTACTTTTATTCACAATTATATACAATATTTATTCTTACACTGAAACTGGAACAGCAAAACACGCAAATTCTGGCAAACATGGTTGCCAGTTTGCGGTTGCGATGGCCAACAGCAATATTGGACATAGCTATATTATATTTATCAAAATGTTGGCAATAAAATTTTAGGATAAGTCACCAAAATTTGGTTGAAATTGGGTAAAGGGCGCAGGAGTGCAGCAGATGAAAATTTGGTAGGAGGTACAATTTATGTGCCCCCTTATAATAGGCTTTATAGAATGAAGGGTTGCGCTCACGTGTCAGGTCTTTCCAAATCCCCTGGTTCGTGTGTATTCGTCAGAAAAGAGGATTTTTTTTTCTTTTGATTGACTTGATGTTTTCACGAACAATAAGAAAAGCATTTTGAATTCATATAATTTTCTTTGACTTGAGAATGATTACCATGAATTATACAGAAGCCAGAAAATTTGCATCCTAAAAAATAGTCGTCAAGTTCCGTGTATACCAACATTTTTTTTTTCGTTGGTATAGTGACAACGGGGTATCTATTCTGCACAGATGGATACTTTGCAATAATTTGAATTGACCATTAAAGAAAAAAAAAAACAACCCAGAATTTTCTTGAAATTGGAATCGTTGACGATGACAGTAGCTCTTTATTCGATGATGTGATAAGGTTTTGAGAGACCGACCAGTTCAATTGCAAATCCCCTGGTTCTACCGTAATCGTGACAGGTTGATCTGTCAACTTCAATAACCACTGGCCTTTCTCCAATCCTAAGCTCGCAACGAAGGAGGTCGATATCGCCATCGGAGGTGACCAGGGCGGGTCGGTTCGGTCACCGGCCAGCTGGTGCGGGCTGGTTGGATTGAAGCCGACCTTCGGTCTCGTTCCCTACACCGGCGGTGCTTCCCGCGAGTTTGTGGTCGATTATCTGTGTCCCATGGCACGCACGGTGGATGACTGTGCGTTGATGCTGGAGGTATTGGCTTTGAATCTTTCTTGATAAGAACGGTAATTATAATGAAAATCAAAATGAAAAATGTCACAGTACACATGTATTTATCAGAGGTAGTTGTAGGGGACATCTTCACTTTTCAGTGTTTTGTATTGCTTGTATGTATCTTTAAGTTGCTGTAACTCCATTGTATGATTTCTATGTTGTATTTTGTTGTACAATGTTATCATTACGGCCATGCTGAAAAAAAAACACCTTTGATAGCTGATATAGCAAGGGGTATTTTTTTAATACTATTGTTGAATAAATAAACTCAACTCAACTCAACAGTCATCATCATAGTAATAGTGAATTTCTCAAATGTTGCGGTGCTCAAAGAGATTAATAGAACATTATTACCGCGGTCACTAGATAAAGCGCAAACAAGTACGCTTTATTACCTTGGTATCCATCAAGACTGCGTGTAACCACATTTACGATAAACTTCGTGACATTGAAGAATGACAAACAAAACGATTTAATCGTTCTACAGTACGAAGTATGAGAGGAAATTGAGTGAGAGTTAAACGATCGACAAGTCGTAATCGTTGCAGTGCGAGAGAAGTTAAGGGTACGTGTGGACTACCCACATGAAAATGTAAATCGTAAAAAAAAAGGTCAGAACGTGAAAAGTATTCTGATGTAAATGATTGCCGGACGAGATCTTACCGCAAGTGCAACTTGCAATTTGTATACATGGTATAATATTCCTATGTGCACAGGACTCACATGGCTCTAAGCTAACCGGTGCTATTACATAGCTGAAAGGATTATCCCCATTGTGATGTCGATATGCTCTCCAAGCTTTTTGCAATGCCTTTCGAATTCTGATGTAGTTGGTGGAAATTCGTCACGAAAATATTTCATGATGTATTGCCGATTTCAAATACGGATTTTGAATACAAATGTACATCTTGACAAAATTAATATAAACTTTCCAAACATTATTCTTTTTCTGATCTCAGACTTGAAAAAGAAAAGAAAAAAAAACAAAACACGAGATAATCTATAGGTCTCGATAAAATGAACTATTTTGTGTTTCACATCCGGTACAGGTCATTGCTGGTTATGACGATGGAAAAGACGCAAGGCAACCGCGCGATCTAATCGTACCCAACTACACTGAACAGGTATTTGCTTGGACGTGATTGGCTGAAGTTCCATCCATTCACGTCATTTTCCCTGAGAGAAAACATTGGTCATGATGCATGCACCTTCTTTCTGAAGTTATAGAATCCATTAGAATAAAAGACGCATGTAACAAAAATTAGAAAATCATTCCATTTTAACTTTCCAATTTGTGCCTCTTCCATTCCATTTGTCTGTGTCTCTTAGTCCATGTCTATCATGTCTATGTACCTCTGTTCGCCACACATTATGTTCTATCTACGTCTCTCTTTGTCTGTTTTGGAGGGACAGGGGTTTGATCTTCATGTATCAACCGACCGGGCGTTCCCTCTCCGTTTTTGTTTTTGTTTGTTTGTTTGTTTTTTTTTTGTCTGTCGCTGATAGATTATCTGTCTTGGACTGTCTGTCCGTCTCAGGATGTCTACATGTCTGTCTTTGCTTGTTTCCCTCTGTTTGACCGTCCGTGTATCAATTTGTTTGTCTGTCAGCTAAAAGATGTCGACACGAGGGGGTTGCGCATCGCTCTGCTTGAGGAAGGCTTTGGACACAAGAATTCGAACCCGGAGGTCGACAAACTCATTCGACATAGAATTGGTTTGTTTGCCGCAGTGTTCCGCTCCAAAGTTGATGACGTATCTATTCCTCTTCATAGTGCAGGTATCTGACCTGGGGCCTGTTTCATAAAACTTGTCATCAGTGACAACTGCCACATTTCTATGACAAATTTGCTCTCAGCCAATCAGATGCAAGGATTTCAGTAGCTTGTCACATCTATGACAACTTGCCACTGATGACAAGTTTTATGAAACGGACCCCTTGACTTGATTTTGTTTATTTCTCCTCAATGATCGGTTACCAAAATAATGTGTAATATTCTCAAATCATCCAATGAGATCACAACCCCACCTATGTCTGGCCTTCCCTCTCATTCTTCATCAGTCCCACGCTTCATCACACATTGAGCTGTAACCGCCACCTCGCCCAACCCCCACAAAAAACCATACATACATACACATCCGTCCACCACCACTGTACACCGGTAGGGCTATCCAAAATGCCTCTCCTCCTCATCCTGATACCATCGAAGTATGCAATATGTAAATGATCATACATAAGCATAATATATTATATACATGCCACAAAAACACAGAGGACCGCCATACGTTAAAAACAGAACTTGCCTTGTTTGTCGACCTAAGCAACAGTGTAGTATTTTTTTTTAAGATCAAATATTAAGAAATGTATGAATTTATTCAACAGATAGGTCGAAAACAATGTAGTCTGCATTAGTTCACCCCGCAACATTGATTTGTATGTTGGAATAATTCGTTAATTGATCAAGACATCCTACCCATTTTCCGTAATTTTCACACCTATACGTATATGAAGTTTGGGACCTAGGCCTACATTTTACATGCTACTTTTTATGCAGGCCCCATCATACTTCTGTTACTTCATTCTATGAGACATCTTTGTACCATGATATGACCATTAAAATTCGTGTTCAGCAGCTGTTCAGTGTATTCTTTATTTAGTGCAAAAAGACATAATTGTGAAATCTTGTATTCTTATCTAATGCATCAATGTCAATGAATTTGTTATTCCTTCGAGAAAGAAGAAATGGAAATATGGAAATTAATTGAACTGAACTGAACTTAACAAAATATAAAAACAGAAAGAAAATTTGTATCTTCATTCACATGACTAGTTTAGGGAAATTGTCAAAATGTAGCTTAATAAAAAACAACTAATTTCTTACCAGTGCTTATGTGTATGGTGTTGATCGTTTCGGTTCGGTGAAATAATGTCAGAGGTAAAAATGGCAGAGGTAAAAATTGCAGAGGTAATAATGTCAGAGGTAATAATGTCAGAGATAAAAATGGCAGAGGTAAAAATGGCAGAGGTAAAAATGGCAGAGGTAAAAATGTCAGAGGTAAAAATGACAGAGGTAAAATTGGCAGAGGTAAAAATGGCAGAGGTAAAAATGGCAGAGGTAATAATGTCACAGGTGATAATGGCAGAGGTAAGAATGTCAGAGGTAAAAAAGGCAGAGGTAAAAATGTCAGAGGTAAAAATGTCACAGGTAAAAATGCCAGAGGTAAAAATGTCAGAGGTAATAATGTCAGAGGTAAAAATGTGTCAGAGGTAAATAGTTATGTCAGTGGTAAAAATTGTCAGAGGTAAAGTTGTCAGTGGTCGAAATGTCAGTGGTCAAAATGCCAGAGACAAAAATGTCATTGATAAAAATTTAGTCGTAGAAATGCAAGAGGACGAGGTAAAAGTGACAGAGATTTTTTTCTTTATGTTTCTGACACCTTTCTCGCAATACGCGCTTTTCGTGCCTTGTCCTGAAATAAAGCACGGGGACCTGTATATTTTTGTTACTCCCCTTTTGTAATTTCAACTGAAAGATTCGTATTACTTTTTAGTGAAGTTTTCTTACTGTTGTTGTATAACGAGGGAACAACGTCATTTTCGGAGGCTGAATCTACCAATCTTTAGCAACACACCATGTTGATAAATTTACTACGTTAAACATAATGGAATCTGACTTTGGAGCAACAGCTAAGTTTGAAAGGCATCAAACATTTACCTTTTTTTTTCGCCTGCGGATTTGTTCAACAATAATTGAAAGAAATCCCATGGCAAACTATCGGTTTTTACTCTCACTAGAACAGTCTATTGCTAAAGTTCGTCTCCAGTTTTAATAGGCATAAGTTTGTAAAGTGACCACAAAGTGTTCATTAAACTTCGAGATATTTGTTTTTGCGCCATGTGATACTTGAACAATGTAATAAAATATTTTGCAAGAGCTTACTTATGTCTGCCGATACATCTGCTATAGTTTGTTTTTTGCATTTTGTATTTTTACTTCTACATTATGTCGTGATCAGGCCTTGTGAGATAAATAGGCTCCTACGAAACCTGAATGTGAGAAAACAACATAGAACAGGTGAAAAATTAGCGGTTTGCTTCGACTATGTCTCCTTCACTTCTTTACACTAAACAGTGAAAAAAAAATGAAAAATAATGACAATATACTATGACCTGGACGTGAACGGAATTCGTTTGTGTAAGAGTGTGTATGTGAGAGTATGTATGTCTGCGTATAGAAGTATATGCTTATACCAAAAGTGGGTTCGTGCGTGCGTGTGTGTGTGTGTGTGTGTGTGTGTGTGTGATAACTTCATTGGGCGAAACAACGTAGGATTATACTGTTTTGCAGCATTGTTGGAACGCCCTTACAATGATGAATAATAGTAATAATAATATTAATGATAATAATAATAATAATTTCCCATAGGCCTACTAGGCTCTTAGCTGGTTTAATATTTCTCTGTTCTGAACAGACAGATTACGCCACAGCACTTGAATCAAACTCAGAATAATGAGAGTGCTCTAATTTTTTAAAAACATAATTCCATAAATATTCTTCAAATCTGCAGTTTGGATTTGATAATTCGATAGATACAGTTTGCTCTGGCTAGGTTATTATTCAAAACCTCTTCATACGTTTACCTCTGACGAAATCGCTCTCATTACTTTTGACATTTTTACCTCTGACATTACCTCTGACATTTTTACCTCTGACATTATTACCTCTGACATTATTACATCTGATATTATTACCTCTGACATTTTTACCTCTGCCATTTTTACCTCTGACATTTTTACCTCTGCCATTTTTACCTCTGCCATTTTTACCTCTGACATTTTTACCTCTGACATTTCTACCTCTGCCACTTTTACCTCTGCCATTTTTACCTCTGCCATTTTTACCTCTGCCATTTTTACCTCTGCCATTTTTACCTCTGCCATTTTTACCTAGCACCATTGTTTCAAGTGTATACGTGTGAGTATACTCTAGTGTGTAGTTTATGTCTGCCCAAAGTGTAAACAGAAATACCTCAGAAAGATACTGTTAGCTTTAAGAGTCGGTGACTCAAATTAGTCTTCCATCTTGAGGTAAACCCCACTCTATGATTTGCACTGGGAGCACCGATATAAGTATGTATAGAGAATGAAAATAAATGATATATTCAGGGTGACGAATCAATAACGCAGCATTCCGTTTGTATATTATGTTAAAGGAAGTTTACCCTTGAAAGGCTTGTAGCCTGGCGGGGGAATATAAACGCATATCATTTCATAGTTTCGGTTAAAGGGGCATGCCATGCTGATATCATATACTTTGTATAAACCAGTCAAACACACACACACACACACACACACACACACACACACACACACACACACACACAATATGAGCTGTAAAAGTTTAGAGAGTAAGACAAATAAGAAACCCTGGGTGATCTGAGTGTTGATCAGCTCTCCATTCGGTTTAAGAGCAATAATTCATCAATTATCATTCTTATCCAGCGAAACATTTTCTCCCGACCTGTTCTCGGCATAAAACAAGGGTATTACATTATAGTTTAATCCTCTCATTTCTTTTCTAATACAAGCCAGGCAATACACGATCAAGATTGAAATTCCCTATGGGTCTATCTCGTTGGCAAGGAAACATTAGTCACATATTAGATATTAAAAAAAATGCTTTTAAACTGTTCATATGTATCTTAAAGAGCAAAAATTACACTCTTATTTCACTTTTGTCTAGCATGGTGCGATAGGAGAAGCAATCTTACAAGGGATTTAAGGAAACTCGGAAGGCGGTATTTCTTGACACTCAAGCCACAAGCCTGTTTTCCCGCCACCGTGATGACTAGAAGTCGGTAAAAAAGAAAAAAAAATCCTTAAAAAGACAAAATTATTATTAAAGAACCATGTGTATATAGTGCTATTTTTGCCCCCTCCCCCGTAACTCATCTGTTTGTTCTTCACTAGGTCAAGCCATCGGAAAGGTGATTGGAAACATTGGTGGTATCGACGCTATTTTCTCCACCGGTGGTAAGGGTTATTCTGTTAACCTGGTCTGTTATGATACTATTAACTAACACGAAATTACCCCTACTACTACTACATAACAATAGTAGGCTTAGTAGTGGTAATGCTAATGATGATTAGAATGATAGCATTATTACACTATTGCAACTGGTAGACAAATTGCCTTACATCGACTTAAATAAGCACTGATTGATCAATATTTTAGTAGCAGCCACGACAAAAGAAAACATGCGCATAGATACTCGGCCAGGATTCAATCCTACGACCTGCTGATCTCCTGACAGGCGCCTTTTTTGTCGATGTGCATTTAATGTTGAGCAATTTGTCCGTCAAGTTGCAATAAAGACTACTCGACAGGAGAATTTCATGAGTTTGAATCATTAAACTACATCATTATGGTTCTCAATATCATTATAATGAATATCGTCATTATGATGAGCATAGTGGTAATAACAATAGTGTTCAATTTAATCAAATTCTATCTAAGATATCACATAGATATATCTTGTTCATCCATGATAACGGTCATAGATTTAGCATATCTACAAAAGACGGACCTGCCAGTATCCTTAACAGGCACTGCCGATTTCCCATTCATGAACAACTGGAGCAAGTGGAAAATTATAGGAGGCTATCTTATGATTAAAAGGTAGCGCATGCCAAGCAAGAGCTATACCGTAGATATCCTGGTTTTAAAAGTCAGGAGTTTAGTCCACTACACCGGGTAATGGACTACGCGAAAAGCAATAAGAGAGTTGGTATTCACATCACTATAGGGAAAGCACAGGGAGAAGCAATTTCATGATAAGAATAGCATGGAATGTTTTCCTAAAATGTCATCAAGCTAAGGACACAATGACTTATCTACGAGATAGGTAGCGCATGCCAAGCAAGAGTTTTTCCTTACAAATGACATCAAGCAAAAAGCATAGTGACTTATACTAGATAACAAAGTTGTGGTATACTCCTCGACGTTAGACACATTCTTCGTTAGGGCCCTAACCATCGTTATTAACCCAGTATTGGCAGGTAACCATTTTATTTCATTACAGAAAATGTTCATTGACAGTTGCTCGTCTATGGATGTTAGCTCCGATCAGAATTCAAATTCAGCAACTGATGTTTGAAAGTTCAGAGACTCATCAACTACATACCGGTGCTTCCACAGTGTATAGAAGATCATAGAAACGAGAAAGGAATGCATGATTAGTGTTTCATGTGAACACACATTTTGCGTATACAAGATTCCTGGAAGATCTTGCTGTCATTCCTCCCCGCAGGTGTGGGGCTACATCACACTGGCGTCTACCCCACCAGCATGATGCGGGGAGTGGCATCCGGACTGGCGCTCTATGCCAGAGAAATGCATCCGTACAACAAGGTGAATTTGACAGACACTGAGCACAGAAGCAGAGAATAGAGGGGAGGGGGTATGGGATGGAGAGAAGGGGTAAGAGATGAACACACTAATGACTTTACACTCATCCATTAGCAATAGCAAAACGAGTACTTATAGAGATTATTAGTATATGGACCATACACTGTCATGAGAAGTGTAGGCCTATATATTGTATGGAGATATCATTATATAAATATATACATATACATAACACATATATATTATGTAGAAAGAGACAGATAGTATGTTTGTTTGTTTGTTTGTTTGATTTATTTTTCTTCCAACACAATTTCATACATAAATCAAGATTCTTTTCAGTAATATCACATAGAATATCAGTAAGCAGATTACAATGTACATGATGTACACACAGTGTGTGTGTGAAGGTGCGTGCATGTGTGTGTGTGTGTGTGCGTGTGTGTGTGTGTGTGTATGTGTCAGAGAGAGAGAGAGAGAGAGAGAGAGAAAGGGGGCGGAGAAAATATACATGTATCAAAACAAGAGATGGAAACATATCTAGAGGTAGAGAAACAAAAAAAAAAAAAGGAAAGTTCCAGTACAAGTACCATGCGACTTTTTCCTTTCGCGAAGTCTTATATAAAGTTTTTTGTTGTTGTTGTTGCATTTTGCAGATGCAGATACTAACTGGTAGCTATCTGAAAGAAAACAATTACCTGCACCTGTACGGCAAAGCCCAGAATCTTCGGCGGCAACTCACAAGAGACTATGATAAAGTACTGGAAGATTATGATGTCATTGCCATGCCAACTGTACCAATTACAGCTCCACCTCCGCTGAAAAGTGACGCTTCTTTCCGAGGTGCGTGGTAATCCTGTTGTTCTACTATATATGGAAGATACATGCATTAAAGCTCTACGTGTGTGTGTTTGTGTGTTTTATGTATCTATAGTTATCTATGTTTCTGCCGAATAGAATGCTCTCAGACGAGCGCGGATTGCATTCAATATAGCAACGAAAAAGAAACTGTCGCAGTGACTGTTTAAGAAAATAGACGATATCAATGAGTAATTCTGCATGTTGTTAGTTTTTTTTTCGGAAGGATAACACGTTTTCCGTGTTTTTGCTTGTTTCTGAAGAGCTGATGGAATATTGCTCGGATGTCGAAGTGAATCTGAAGCCAGGCAACCTTACTGGCCATCCGTCCATCAGCATCAACGCGGGCAACCTCGGCTGCTCGCCGGTCGGTCTCCTGCTGACCGGCAAGAAATTCGGTGAACTTCGGCTCCTTCAGATTGCGCGGGCCTTTGAAAATTTCGTTGAAGTCAATGCAAATCATTTTGAAGACAACATAGGAAGTACTGGGGCCTGTGAGATATTTCCGAAAGCTAGGGAAAATTAGAAAAGAAACTTGCTGTCATTTCAGCTCGGAATAACTAATTTGATGCATTCTTAGTTCTTGGTATATATTTGCAATTCGTCTATTTTTGTGGGTATGGAATGAGATCGAGGGTGATCATTTTTCCTTATTAACTCAATTCCAGCGGTAGTGAAACGTTTCTTAAATGCAACCACCCCTTTGCTCCCTAGTATGACTCTAGGCTAATGCGGTGCTGAAGGTGTGGCACCCCTGACTTTTTGGAGTGTTTTCCTTGAGTATCTTTTTAAAAATAATTATTTTCCCAATATTCCGACTGAAGTATGTACCAGATGGATGAATTTCAATTCTGAAAATGCATGGTAGCTCCCTCTTGATGGAGGAGAGTGATCCCCGCCCACCCCTCCCTCGCTCCTGTCGCTTGGAGGGTGTGTTTAGATATTATATTTTCAAATAATTTGATCTGAAAAAGAGAATTCATTCAACACGTTAAGGAATTGGAATTGGATTGTTTTTTTTTCTTGCAACTTAAAGTGATAGAAGTATATTATTGGTTGAGGTGAAGATTCAGCTTTTAACATTTTGCGAGCTTTATAAACAAGTTAAAGGGCATATAATTCTTAGAGGAATTCAAAGTTTATCTGATGAAAATTGGTTTTGAAATTACTGTAAAACAGAGCGATCCAAATAAAAGTTGGGTCCCACCTTTTATGTGGATCTCTTTGTCTTTGATATCTCAGCCATTCTTCTATTCATTTTATTAGGATCGCTTTTGAGGACATTTTAACCATTTCAAGTCCACTTTCGTCAAATAAACTTTGAATTCGTCATAGATATATTCTTTTATATTTCATAAGAGGTTTCTCATCATCTAAAAAAAAAAAAAATCCTAAAAAAAGTTGGAAACCTGAAGCCCCATCTCAACCGAAACTGTACAATCCCTTTAAACGACTAGTCATCTTATCGCCTTACTTTTTATTTAAAATTTTCACAATAGTCCTTCATAGGTCTACATCAAATCATTGAACTCTATTAACATGCAAAAGCTCCCTCGTATGCAATCTTATAACTACATGTATAATCAAAATCTACAAAATTATCTACAGTGTATAATATCATTTTTTTCGCCATGGTTAAATCTACCAAGTTTTTATTCCTAATAGCATAATCACTCCCATCTATCAGCATGTATTTAGTATGCAAGGAGTAATAGTGCTACTATACTATGATACTCATTCCAATGACTATGAAGCAAGGAAGACAATGGAAAATAAAGGTGTTTAACGCGACAGTGTATAGAGCGATATCCCACTGAATTAGACAAAAATATTCAACACCTCATAGTTTTCTGATTATACCTACATGCAGTACAGAACGTGTGAAAATGTCGATTCGAACAAAATTAATGTGAACACAAGGTTGGAAACGAAATCTTGTCTTAACTAAGGGTATCCAGTTCAATCCAAATCAAATCAATTCAAGTTCTATTTTCACTCGTTGACCAACCATAACACGCACATCACTCTTTTCGTTAACAAAGGGACAATTTGGCGATATACTGTGAGATAATCAGTATGTTATCCAGACTTTATACATCGTAATAGCAAAATGATACTGCAACAAAAATAGGATGGAAAACGAGTGTGTTAAACATAATACCTTTAAATGAATAGAGTAAAAGATTACACGAGTTTATATAATTATGAAGTTTTTTTTTTTTTTTCACAAGGAATAATACCCCATCAAGCTCCATAACAGTTCAGCTATCTACACATGGCATTGTAACATTTTATCAGTGTGAATATCCACTCATTACGTAGAGGCGTAACAAGATTTATTGCCAATATAGCGTGTTGGTGTGCAATCTACATAACTGCACATATGAGATAAGATATATTTCATCTCTGATAGCACGTTTTTCTGTTTCTGCATGTACTTACGATACGTCTTTCGGCAAGATTGTTTTTAACAGTATACCAGAACTCAGCACATGTATAGGTAGTCAGGGGCGTCACCAGCCTTTTTTCAAGGGGGGTGCGTTTTGACACAAAATGTAACCTGCGAGATTCTTTTTTTATTTGATTTGTTGTTTCCTATATCACCATGTACATTTAGATAATACACTGTACATAATTGTACATCTATTGTTAGTGGCACGTATCCATAAGCATATGTCTGAAATAGCGGAAAAATCAATGAAAAGGACGATGATCATAACATACGGGGGTAGTGACGGTGTGAGATCCACGGCGAGGGAGCGAAGCGACCGAGCGGGGGAGGGTGTGTGAGGCGGATACCCCCTCCCACGGTAGGGACTTTTAGTAAAAGTAGAGTACAAACATGACAAAAGTCGCGTTTCAAGAGCATCTTAAATCAAAATCGGGGAATTAAGCAGGTTGGAAAATTCATTGCCAAGGACAATGATAACATGCGGGGCGTACATTATGTGATGGTGTGAGATCTCAGCGAGAGAGCGAAGCGACCGAGCGGGGGAGGGTGTGGGAGGGGGATACCCACTCCCACGGTACAGGACTTTTTGTAAAAGCAGAGTATAAAAGTCGCGTTTATAGGGCATTTTAAATCAAATTTCTAGGGATTTAAACATCACCCTGTATCTCTGTGAAGGACTATGATTATGATATAGGCAGCTGATAGGGGGCAACATTAGTGACGGTGTGAGATCTTCGGCGAGGGTGTGGGACGGGGACACTCCTCCCATGGTAGGGACTTTTTGTAAAAGCAGAGTACAAAAGTCGCTTTTCAAGAGCATCTAAAAGCCATTTCCGGGAATTAAGCATATTGGAAAATTCACTACGAAGGACTATGATTATAAATACGGCGGGAACATTATGTTACGGTGTGAGATCCTCGGAGAGGGAGCGAAGTGACCAGGCGGGGGATGGTGTGTGAGGCCGATACCCCCTCCCACGGTAGGGAATTTTTGTAAAAACTGAGTATGAAAGTCGCGTTTATAGGGTATTTTTAATCAAATTTCTAGGGATTTAAACATCACCCCGTATCACTGTAGCGGACTATTATTATGCCTCCGCCACGAAGTGTCCCCGGAGGCATTATGTTTTCGGGTTGTCCGTCCTTCCGTCCGTCCGTCCGTCCTTCCGTCCGTCCGTCCTTCCGTCCGTCTGTTCTTCCGTCCGTAATCAACTTTGTGGACAGCATATCTAAAAAACTGTTAGAGGTGTCCTGATGAAACTTGGCACGTATATGTATGAGTGGGCGAAGTTGTGCCTATCAACTTTTGGGTGCACATGCTCAAGGTCAAAGGTAAACGGTCAAGGTCAAATGCTCAAAATGTCACTATTTCCCCTATATCTAAGCAATGCCTGGAGATATTTTCTTGGTGTATACATGAACTACCAAATAAAAATTCTCCAGAGAGAGAGTTTTGGGTCATGAGGTCAAAGGTCAAGGGTCAAAGGTCAAGTGAAAATGTTTAAATTTCACTTTTTTTCCATGTCTCACAACTATTTCAAGGTATCTTCATGGAACTCAGTATGTATTACACATGTACTGACTGGCAGTGATCATGTAGGGAATTTACGGGTCATGGGTCTAAGGTCAGGGGTCAAAGGTCAAGGTCAACTCATCAATATGTCATTATTTCTCTCTTATCTGTGCAAACTTAGTGTATGCATGTATTACCCAATACAGATTCTCTTGGAAGTTTCTTGCCAAAAGGTCAAAAGTCAAGTGAAAGTGCTAAATTTCACTTCTTCTTTAAACTTAGAAAAGGGTCAAAAAATCAATACAAATCCTCAAATCCCCAAATACCTGCACTCTTAGACAGTATAGCCATTCATCCAAATAAACCTAGTTCAAGAAAAGTGAACACTGAATGCATTTGTGACAAACCTGTCATTTTAATATTTTGCCAGTTATATGAAACTGTCATCACACATTGTCAAGACATTGTGCTATAGACCTATTCGGAGAACCATGCATTATGGCGGAGGCATACCAGTCGCCATAGCGACATTTCTAGTTGTAAAAGTAAAATACAAAAATCGCGTTTGTAGAGCATCTAAAAAGCAAATTTCTTGAAATCAAACAGTGGAAAATTCATTGTAAAGGACCAGATGATTATAACATACTGGGGTTCATTATGTGACGGTGTGAGATCCTCAGCGATGGAGTGAATATATAAGCGACCGAACGGGGGAGGGTGTTGAAGGGGGATACCCCCTCCGACGGTATAGGGACTTTTTAAAACCAGGGTATAGAAGTCGCGTTTATAGAGCATTTTTAAAACAAATTTCTAGGGTATTAAACATGGTAAAAACACTGCGAAGGACTGTGATTATAACTTATGAAAACTATTCATTTAACTATAAGTACGGGCAGAGGGAGGGATCCACTTTCACTTTGCCATTCGTCTGAAATGTATTCATTAAACGCTTAAACGTGATCGCATTGTTCGAGCAATTTGTTCTTATATTAACATAACAGCATAGAAAAAAAAAAAGAAAAATGTAAGGTTTACTAAATGTATGTTTCAGGGTGCACACTCGAGGACGCGAGGCTACCATCTATACACTAAGTTTACTCATAAGTAAATATTAGTGTATAGATATAGTAATGTAAATTGTTAGTGTATTATTCGCCCCATTATAAGCGAAAAATTTCGCATTTTCAGTCAGTAATGAAATTGACACCTTTTAGACGAGAAAAGTCCCTTTATTGTTCATGTTGGTATTTCAATATTGATCAATAATTTGTTACTAGGGGCATGGGGGGGGGGGGGGCAAAAACTCGTTTTGCCCCCTGATGGACACTTCTATGAAATACTCCGGGAATTGTCAGTCCCCAAATGTGTCAAGTCTTAATCTGTGGGTAGGAAACGAGAGGTGGAAACATAAAGCAAAGAGGATACAGTTGTATTAATAATAATAATGATAATAATAATAATAATAATAATAATAATAATAATAATAATAATAATGATAATAATGATAATAATGATAATAATGATAATAATGATAATAATAATAATAATACAGGATACTTATAATGCGCCAATTCCATATAACTCACGTTCTTAAGGCGCAGTAGTAGAAAAAGTGAGTTATGAAGTACAAAAATAAAGTTAATATGCACATGACACAATAATGATGATGAAAAAAATCATAATAATATTCTACTGGAAAACAGATACGAACAAATGAGTCTTGAGAGCAACTTTAAAGAAGTCCACATTCGAAATGTAATGGATAGCTTGAGACAACTAATGAGGGAAATTTTGAATATATTTGAATTCAAGCGACAGATATCAAACATACTTTTTGATGAGATATTCTGAAATTTGTACAGTGTATGGTTGGAGACCTAACGGGGGAGGGTGTGGGAGGGGTATCAACCTCCCACGTGACGGGGATTTTGCATTTTCAAAACCCGATGTCAATCCGATGCACAATGAATGAAATATATGGACAGTTTTCTATCAAAAAAGGAAGAAAATTTTCCTCATTTCGGAAATAATAGGGTGATGCTTGCCCCCTTGTCTTCCGGGATTGATGCTCCTGCATACGAGGAAGCTGTTGCATTTTTACAATTCAAATGAAAATAGCTCATGAAGACATTTGGAATGTAGGAAACTCTCAATCCCCCAAGACTTTTAGTGTACTGAAATATGAAGGGAAACCAAGGGTTAATTGAAAGGAGATAAATATCCCCTCCCACACGTCGGAGCTTTTGCATTTTTTTAAGTGAAGTGACATTTCTGGTGCACACTTGCAATCTTAAGGTGTATTAAGTCCATGGAAAATAGACCAAACGGAAGAGGATGTGGGAAGGGGTATCCCCCTCCCACACGAGAGAGACTAATCATTTTTAGAATTGAAATTCAGCCACTTGTGCACACTTTGGGTGAAATATTCGAACAGATTTCTATCAAAAGAAAGCAAAAAATCTTCTCATCTCGGGAATTATGATTATGTGGGGGGGGGGGGGGCAAATGATATGCTTACCCTTGCAATGTTTTTTATGGGGGAACTTTTTTTTCTGTCAAAAAGCAAGAAATTCTTCTCACCTCGGGAATGATTTGGAGGGGGGGGGGGAGGACAAAATTTTAATACGCTTGCCCCTCCAAAATTTGTTGAAGCTAGGGCTCGTACTTGAGCTCGCATTTCTAATTTGTATTGGTCAGAAATAAAGTGCTGTATTATAGACTCTACGTACTTGCAGCACACTAATTTACACGTACACGTACACGGACACGCAAACGTGTGCGTGCTCCGTACCGTATACGATATGTACTGTACGGTCGATAAATTAACACTGTAAAATAGATACAGGTATGTGTAAAATCAGTGCTGCCAGAGCCCGGGGTGCAATTTTTTCCCTTCGAATTTCTTGTCCATAAGAAAAAAATACTAAAAAGATAATAACAAAAAGAATTATTATTTAGCGTCCGGCGTTGAGCAGACTGAAGTTCGCACCCAACGCACCCCCCCCCCTGGTGACGCCCATGGGTAGTTCATATTTTTCAACAAAATACTGCTTTTGTTTTCGTGTACATGTTAAGATACCACAGATTCGTACACACTTTTTTCTTACTTATTGTCAAACGTACATGTTTGGTGTGTACAGTGGACTCCCATTTAATAACGAAGTTTTCTTTCATTAAATCGAAATTTGTTATAACCAAACAAATAAACAATGGAAATACATACATAGAGCGAATAATGTTGTGGCCTGAATTTTCACCTGATCATCTTTACCGCAATTCCGTAAAAAACAAAACAAAACTGTGTTCGTTATGAGTACACTGTAGTGTATATCGGTAACGTTATTTAACGTATTCGTTCGGTGTGTCGTATTTTTAGTGTTGTCAAACGTACGTGTTTGGAATATAGGATTGGTAGCATGGACACCCTCTTCGTTGTTAGTTCAATATCTTTATCTTAGATTCACACCTGCCCTGTCTATAACAATTATCAGAAGCAATAATTCGTAGATCACGTTTTCCTAATATGTTAAGTCATTCCTCTTTTGATTCGCTGATACTGTTTAAAGGAATTTGTTCCTCGTCATTTTCCGAGGTTCGCGAGATTGCTTGAAGAATCCTTGAAAAAAAGAGACGAGAGAAAGAGAGAGAGAGAGAGAAAGAGAATCAGTCAATGTTCGTATGCACCTTTATGTTCAGTCTTAAAGGCATAATTTACCATTTGCAGATGAAACAAAAACCCAGCATTTGCACTTAAAAATAGTTCTAAAATGTGAGTTAGGGATAGAAACAATCAATGTAGAAATTTGAATCAGTCAGTCAGTATGATGGATGATAAGGATTGTTAAAATATTCAAAACGTGAACACAAGTTATAATAAAAATGCTCCCAGACTAAACTGTCTGCAGTTATGGTTTATTGAGAAAAACAGTGATATCTCCTTATATTTTAGGATTTGTTACAAAATTGTTATATGGTATGATGTTTTGTGATACAACTGACCTACACATATGCATCAAATGTGCTATTTTGGACATTTTTAAAATCACTGCTCCCAAAGGTAAACACCTTTAAATATTCACAACCTCAATGACAGGCATATGAATAAATCAACATGAAAAGCATACAATACACAAGAAAATTTAAAAAAATGATGCAACATACAGAAGAACTAACTGAATGATAACAACGTGGATTAAAATGACTAGTTTCCAACAAATTATAACCACACCTTTTCTCTGTTCTGCCTATCATAAACCTGCAGATCTTCATATAGCTAAGTATGATTCAGCGTGTTAGGGCCTATAGAGTATTTGTTTATTGCATCAACAGAGACATCAATATCGAGATATCATACATGGCAATTGATTTATTCCAAGACCAATGGAGATCCGACCACTGAGGTTAGATATTTCACAATTGTCCAAAATACTCCTCACCTTACCCACCAACCTTGACATAAAACATCTTCAGCATGTGAATGACGTGAAAAAGATTATAAATAGGCGTTTATAATATCCATGCGGTCCCAGGCAGCAATGTGTAGACTTGTTGCATCGAGGAGCGATGAACACATGGGATATCAACATCTCACGAAAGGTTCTAGCTCATTGTTCACTGTTTATCCACGATCAATACACAGAGCAGGAAAACCAGCAGACCCCGTAGTTCCCTGATTGTGATGAAGGTAAAATTGCTGGCATATAGTACTCATCAACATGGGATTGATTAAGCAGACACAGCTTTACATGATGAATATATTCTGCAAGTATTTTTGTTTCAAATTACCCGTTTAATATCATGGAATGACGAGGATGGCTGCACAGACGTAAAAAGTGACGGGAGCCATGCCAATACTCACGGTGTAGGTGAATTGTCCTTCAACAAACAAAAAGGAGCAGCAGGTCGACAATGATCGAGCCACGACCAACATGACAAACGCCGCACCTGTCGTATCAAATCAAATCAAATCAAATCAAATCAAATCAAATCAAATCAAATCAGATCAAATCAAATCCAGTTTATTCATCAGGAAAGAATCATTAAAAGGCAGTCAGCTCTATTCATTGAGGTCGTTGTCAATAGTCAAAGTCAGTCATACAAAGACGCAACTGAATGTGGAACAGCTTTGACAGATAAACGTCTTATACTCCCCAAAAGTCTGGCGTTATCCTACTTATAGTGTAAGCCCTTTTCACAATTCTTGGTCTGCAATTACTGCCAGAGTTCCTTTTTTTCCCCGGGTTGTTGTACATGTAACGACCGACCGCTTGGTGTCTTTACAAGCACTTGTAGTCGTTGCAGGCAGTTGCAAAAAACCTGAGGGGTCGTGAATGATCAAAAGGTTCCTTTCAAAATATTGTTGTGAGGCATAATCATGCTTGAAAATGCCTCAATTGCTATCAAATATATATATATATATATATATATATATATATATATATATATATATATATATATATATACATATATATATATATATATAAGTATATATATTTATATATATATATGTAATATATAAATATATATATATATATATATATGTGTATATATATACATATATATATATATATATATATATATATATATGAAGAGCTTGCAACCAAAAGGCGCTAAATCCATTGAAAAATGATGGATTTAGCGCCTTTGGAAGCAAGCTCTATGATTTCATATTCAATAGTTGTGTGACACGACCGATGCGAATGAAGGCACGTAATACCATACGATCCCTCGTGCGATCGAATGAGACCACTGTGAGTGGTCCTGCGAATTGCATCTGGTATAAAACCCTCAACATTTGACCCACAGTCAATCAATTTCGACTTCTTGACAGTCAAGATGCGGCTGATATTTCACTATATATTCCAAACTGATGCAAATATGACTAGACCAAGCATTTGAGTGGATGTTGGTATCTAAATGAAACTGGAGCCCCTTCTGAAGTTTTTGAAGAGGCTATCAAACACGTGTTTGACAGTAAAAAAAAAAAAAAAAAACCCACACAACAACAACAACAACAGCAACAACAACGAATTTTCGTGAAGCCTTGGACCAGTGTCAGAATAAGCGTTATCTATTTGATAGACAATCGAATGAAAAGAAACAATTTTAACTTACCCCGTTCTTCACCCGTGCCTAACCGTGAGAGAAGGTTTCTGCAAAGAGGAGTTGGAACAGAGTGCAGGAGACCAAGAGCGGAAGCTAGAGTGCATGAAAAATTCGACTTTTGATAAACTTAGACCTGCTTGTTAATTTTAAGTCTTAAAGGGATGGTGCAGATCTGTTGAGGCAGGGCTTGGGGTTTCCAATTTTACTTGGTTATGATTTTTTTTTAGACATTGAGTAAACCTCTTACGAAATAAGAAAGAGCATAATTCTAAGAGGAATGCAATGTTTATTTGATGAAAATGGGTTCTGAAGTGGCTGAGATTAAAAAACGCGATCCTAATGAAAGGTGGGACCCATCTTTTATTAGAATCGCTTTGCTTTACATTGAATTCTTCTTGGAATTATGATTATGCTTTTTAACATATTATAGAGTTTTTTTAAGTATCTCGCAAAAAGTTAAAATCTCAGTGCTCACCTCAACCAATACAGCACGTCCTTTTAAACTGTATAGTGTTTACAATTCAATCAAACAACTGGTGACGCAAATTTGACATGTTTGAAATTTATCTAAAGGAGCATTCAAGGAGACTTTCATAACTTCACATCATGTACTACATAAATCGACAACTCCATGTATAAATTTGTGGAATTTATTGTGCTCCCTGAGCAGAGAAACCTGTACTCTGAAAAACCTTAAACAAATTACACTGAACAGTGTTGATGACGTAGGTGACTCACATTTATTATATCAGAAATATAGCAGTGTAATTCCTTTACAATACCGCTTGCTTAACAAGTTCACCTGTGTAGAATCTATGCATGCCTTCTTTTTTTGTTCTGCTTCCTTGAGCCCCAACCCGTCCATTCTTATGGTGAGGTAGCCATGTCATCATCCTTGTTCATTGTAATTTGTTATAAATTTTGAAAACAGTCTTATTCCTCATCCCAGTCACTATAATTCTGAAACTCTGTACTCAGCATAGCTAAATTATAGTCGTTCAAATGAAGAAGTCTGAAAATCATCTGGAGGTCTCCTTAAAAGGCTCCAGAATGGACTGTCATACAAGTTTCTCTACAAAAATCATTAGAAGCATGAGGGATATTAGCTTTCGAGTACATACATCAAGAAAACAATGTTTAACAACCAGCATAGAGTATACTTAAAATTAAATACAAAATGCTACACTTGAACATCATTACCCTCGGGACAATTACTTCAACGGTGCCATTTTTAGTCAACTTACAAAATTTTGGTTAGTGTCGATTAATTGGATCTATATGACAGCGGCGTGTTGTTGCTGTGTGGTTGTTGTTGTTTTTTTTTGAGTTGTCAACGTCTTATAATTATCTTCTCTTAAAAAGTTAATTTTCATGTTATTTTTTTCAACATTGCAAAACATGTATTGTTTATATCAATAAATATATTTGTATTTTCCTCTGTTGAATGGAAATATGGCACAACTTAAGCATTTGTTAAGTGAATTTAATTGAATTGAATCGATTTGAAATTATGATTTTTAAGGAATGTTTTGTTTAGTACCATTTCAACAACTATTGTCTTTGGCAATGTTTCGTATGTTTTGTTTAGTTTATAACAAATTCCACAGATTGGCTGATTTCCGATAATGTACGTTACTATTTATAAGTTCTGTTTGGACCATATAATGCTGATATGGTTTCTTTCAGTCAACACGTGGATTGTCTGCAAATATGGACAAATATTGACAAATTCCGACATACTGACTTTGGCTCTGAATGCAAGATTGCAAATTATACTTACCAATGAAGGCAAGCTGGATAGTGTTTACGGCCAAGGTACAGGTGATCAGGTGGGCGATTAATGAGATGAATCCGAAATGTACCAACCAGTTCTCGGAGAAACACTTCAGTAGCGGTTTGGTAACAATAGCTGCAACTGATTAATATTGAAAAAGGTTCTTTAAAATGTTATTTTTCATATTATTTCAAATAATATATATATATATTCATATTATGTTTATGCCTATACTCTCAATCTCTTGAACTTGTGCAGAATGATGTGGTTGGTGCATAGTCAGATAGGTGAGTCACGTACGGTTTAAGACCCTGATAAAACATACGCAAAGACTGGTTGTCGACCTCAAGCAACTAAAAAAATAATAACGACCATTTACAAGCATTCAGCAACCCTTCGGTGATTAGCTACCGTTTGGAAAGAGTGCCTTGCGAACGCTTTGCGAACTAACAAACAAACAAAACTGATAATGAACAGAATTGGAAGACTGCTTGCAGAGGATTGCAAATATCCACTGGTCGGTGACTTAGGGTGTGACGTCACACTGTACAAGGCATGGCCTCATTCTGTTTAGCAAAGATGGATAAACGATAATAGAAATGTTCAAATATAAAATATCAAGTATAAATATCTGTTTATTAGTAAGGGTATCTTAATTTCATATAACACATGAAAAGATCCATGTCATTTGATTAGCTCTTTCGTATTAAACATTTATCACATGCTACTTTTACGTCATCATTCCTGCAATTGCGCCTCCATTTGCCGTGCAATCTTGGATTCATGAAATTTGCCCATATAAAAGTCAATGCGTTTGCAGTGTGCGTGTAGTGTATAGCACTCAATGAGCACTTTCTCGATCTCAGATCTCGTACAGTCTCCCTTCTTTCTAAATTCATAACACATCAATGACAAGGATCTATCTTAGAGTGTTATGTGAGACGAGTAACAAATGTTTTTCACTTTAGCCATGAGCTATTCAAGATTCAGGGCTGAAGATTTAAACTTTATTTTCACTTTTTTTTTTCAACAGGATGTACTCAGAAATATGTGAAATTTGACATGCATGCCATTGAAAATATACATAACCAGCCAGAGATAACATCGCGTTCATGTTTATGTGATCAGTACAAAAAAAGAGACATACAATTTTATTTATGCGCTCTGCGAAAAAAATATATGAAAAGACTAAGCCTGCATTATGTGGGTACCTCTGCGGGAAGGGGTAAGACAGCCGTCAGAGGTGGTGAAGAGCTTAAAACTACAAAGAGTGCGGGAAGCTGGGGAATTAGGGAATAGAAAATTACCCCCCCCCCAAAAAAAAAAAAAAAAAAAAAAAAAAGCAAAAGTCTGAAAAAAAGAACAGTAAATTCGGAGAAGAGAGAGAGAAAAAAACAAACAAACAAAACCTTGATTAATTAAGTTCATACATCAAGGGTCAAAGCCTACAGAGACAATCAGCCGCAGAAGGACAGTGTTACGTATAAAGCGACTACGAAGATGGTAAAGGGATATATTTGCCAAATAACTATTTGCTCCTTCTTCTTCTTCTTCTGATTAAGTCTACCTCCTTCAATAGACTGAAGATTCTTGCAGACTGGTGCTATTTACATTATAATACAATTTATTTACAGATATTTACAAGCACATAGAAAATTTGACGAAAATAACTAGCCACTGTGATCAACCGTTAGACGGTTTCGAAATGATCCCACAGATGGCGCTGAAAAAATTTCTGACGACAGGGAATTCCAGTTTCTTACAGTTCTTGGGAAGAACGAATGGCGATGCGATTACCTTGAGGGAAGTTTAGTATTCGCACTGTTAGGAAACCACCATTTTCCACTGTAATTAGCTGGTTTTGTCACTGTGATAAGTTATAACATACCGAAATTGAAGTTTAACCCAAATGTGTAAAGTCAAGACGAGGCCTGATGGAGGAGGTGTCATTTTATAAAATGATGCGGCGGACATTGTCTAAATAAGTGCAAAATATTAAAGCAACTAGTCATGCCATATTAAAACTGGCACCAACACCTTGACCACATGATCCAGTAATCATATTTTCATTTCATTTTCACTTCATTTATTTCATTCTTTCTTTTTTCAGCAAACATAACACGAAATGAATCAGAAGATATAACATAGGCATGTATTCGACTTTATAGATAATGGTTAACAAAATTAATACAAAATTATACATGCATACCGGCAAAATACAAAGTTATGTCTGGAGAAAAAAAAAAAGAATTGAGAGGTCCACTGAAAACCATGCTTGTAAATTGTGAACCACTCAGGGATTCTTGTGAACATATTTGTTTACAGGTCAGAACAAGACATGAGAAACACAACAACACAACATGACTTTACAGAAGGGTACGCCATTGAAAGTAATTAAGCACAACAGGATAATGGAAAGAAAGGAAAGAAAGAAAAAAAGGAAAAGAAAGGAAAAGCCCACACGCTGAACACCGGGAACGAAGAGGGAATTGAGGTGCTGCAGAGCTCGAGCAGCTGAGGAATATTTGTACAAATAAGATGACGTAAAATTTATACAATGATGAATTCAATGATTGACGATGAATCCTTTGGTTGTAGAGACCAGCTTGGTAATGAATAGTATATATCTTAGTATGAATTCAACCAAAAAAAAGTTTCAACTTACGCGTAAACAAATTCAAGGATTGAGAAGTTTTTATATCACAGCTTAATGGATTCCAGAATCTAGGGCGGGTGTATATAATTATGTTGGACCCGTGACCCTCATTTGCGTAAAAACGACGTCTAATAAGAGATGGTATACTGTTAATAGGAAATTATTCACTTGACATGCTCTTGATTTGTGAGAAATATAGGGGCAATAGTGCATGCAGTTTCCAAAATAGACAAATAACGATTTTGGACTTTGGACCCTTTTCCTGCAAAGCCAAGATTGCGTCTTAACAAGATTGTCTTTTTATAATGGTATGATATGATTCATTCGACATGGATTGTACGTCAGCAAAATATTGGGCTAGGGAAAATGTGCTTTTTAAGATTCAGAATTCAATTTCGTTCTGTTTACGTACTACTTTTGAACCTAATTTGCATAGCCAAGACGTTGTCTGAACAAAAAGTTAGTTTATGAAATGATCCGTTTGACATGCTACGAATGTGTGCAAAATAAAGGGGTGATATGGTGTGTGTTTCCCTAAGATACAATATTGTTTTTGAAGATAAGTCATGATTGTAGTGAATCCGTTGATGCACAGATATAATCATACATTGCTTCACTGAGGATCATTTAGAACGCTATTTCTTCAACTTGTCTCTCTCTGTACATAATAAGATTTGGTAAGATCGCAAATACAGACCAATATTTTACAAACATGTCTGGCATTGTCTGGAGAAAGGAATCAGCTAGAATCGGGTCTGTCATCTACTGCTGTTAAAATTGTTAAAATGTTTGTTAAAGTGTAGATCAGCAGTTGAGATCTTACAAACTTCATTTGTACGGAACAGACCAAGACAAATTGAAAAAAAAATCGTACCCCATCTTCACCCTCTGCTACACAATCTTTTGCTTTCAGGATCATCGTATTTCGTTTTTATTATGCCAGTGCCATCTGTATTTTGTCATCGTTGAAATCTTGTCTTTTATTTTCATCGATATCACTTTGTGTGATTCCTTTTGGTCTGAGGAGCGTCATATCAAGTTGTATCTAAAGTCTCTTACATCGGAATATACATTTCTTGCACAGTCTCTAGCCTACTCTATACAATGGAGAAAAACTCAGCTGGGAACGAGATACGTTTACATATATACTGCATGATTTTATTTTATTGTTTATCTTTGGTAACCTTACAACACCAAGTACCATGGAGGAAACATAATAATTGTATTTAACCGCGGTTCCATTACAGCGCACACAACTCCAGACTCTGCAGTTATTCGGCATGGACTCGTGACGATTTCAAAAGAGTAATGAACCAAATGTGTTAAGTATGATCACAAAGATGGAAACATTTAATTGATGTGCCGAATATGAAAAACAACAAGCACAGGCAAGGCAGCGCCTGCCACTTATTAGGCTACTTGCTGCTCTTTTTACTTATTGTTTTCTATGCCACCAAATTTCTCATGAGTGCGCGGGTTAAAACAAAACCTCTCTCGCCATTGATCGAGTGTGGCATGAGAACGTACTACAGAAAGAATTCATGTGGACCCTTATCGCACGAACAATAACAACAACAACAAATGTGATGAATCAAGTGCTTACCTGCAGCAGGAATCAGAGCAACACTGGCATTAAAGAACCCCACAAACGTGGCTGTCCAGCAGAAATGTTTTCCTAGGCGACGTCGTAGATGCCCACTCTCACAAAACGCCTTAGGCAATAAATCAGAATGATAGCTTTTGTCCTCCTGCTTCTTTTGAAACGAGTGTAAAACCAAGTCAGACTGTTAAGAGGTTCCTTTAAAATGCTACCTGCTGGAAGGGGCTTGCAATCAGGTAATGTTTCCAACACTAATCCTGGGAAGGTTGTGTAGACAAGGTTGATTGCAGCCAATATTGTTGGGAACGCAAAACCGACGGGAAAGTTATTGGAATAACCAAGAATCAACCCTCCAAACAGTTGACCGAATCCCCATCCCGCATCAGCCATAAGTGATAGGAGGACGACCATCCTCTGAGTCTGTGTTCTAAACTTACCAACGGAAGAGTCAGCAACATAAGTCGCAGATACTACTTTGGCAGCATCGACATCCCCAGACAACCCAAGCACAAAAGCCGCCAAGAGAGTTAAGTACAAGGGTAGATCGAACAACGCCACCAAGAAAAAGATGACAGAAGCAATGAAGTGACCTAGCACACCTATGACTATGATCAGCTTTCGACCGATATGAAACTTGAGGCAGCTACGAGGAATGTCGCCGTTAGAATTGGCGGAAAAGTGGACAGGGCTGCAAGCCACATGCTCAAAAATGATGTCTCGGATTGTATCCGTTTCTCCAGAGGATCGGTACCGTTTTCATCAAAACATGCGCCGTTTAGGTGGTAGTTGATCGAGTAATTATAATTTTGTGCTAGTCTTTCTTGTACGTAGAATGTCCTGAGGGTGATGAGGGCTCCTTGGACAGCTGGTAGCAGAAAGTTGATTGGTTCTGTCGCCACAAAGCGCGCCTTGCTGATGTGTTCTACTGCGTCTCCCATTGTAGAATCATGGAGCTGTAGCTCCGTTGTAGAGTATCGGTGCAGAGTAAAACACCAGCTTTTCTATGAATGACAGAATGGGAATAAATTCGAAGACTTTTGATTTTGAATCCAATATAATTTCATGATGATCCACAAAGAAATATCGTCGCTGTCTGCCCATATCGGTAAACTGGAACACTAACCTGCTGATTAAGTGCTTGTTGGACTCTGAATGCTTGTACAGAACCGTGCTAATAAAATATTCCATGCACTTCACATGTATTATGCACCTTCTGCTGCATGGACTGTAGGTCCATACAGAGTATCTAGTAGTTAATATGTTTTCATAACGTATTCATGGCAACCGAACTGTGAAATGTTCTCATGATCGATATTCGAGCTCACATTCACGTGGGTACCAGAACATCACCTTTAAACTCTTTTAAAGAGACATGGCGAAATGGCAACATACATAACTCAGGGGTGGACATTGGCAATGCCACCGAGGCCACTAAAAATTTATGGCGCGCGCCACCAAATTTCCAAAATGCCTCTATTTTGATGGCCCGATCGGGCACTTCAGATTCAAAATGGATTATTATGTTTTCGTTTTACGTTTATTTCAGATTACTACATTTCTTCTTTGGGCCACCAAAATTTCAGATTCATTCATTCATTCATTCATCCATTCATTCATTCATTCATTCATTCATTCATTCATTCATTCATTTTCATTTCCAAGAAAAATGGCAATACAATACAATTTCCGATGAAATTCGTTCGCGCTAGGCCGGCTTTAAAACAGTTGATTTTATCTTAAACTTGTGAACAGTGAACTTGTGAACTTGTACAATTTTTCATGCCCATTCCCCCAAAAAGGGAGACAAAAATAAAAATTTACATGATTTCAATCTCCTTGTTGTATTAAATGGATAAAAAAAAATGTGTAGTCAAGATTATTGCATAACATTAAATCTGACTTGCAAAAAAAGAAGAAGTCAATGAATGTTTTATTGCGCTGGCGGAACTGAGCAGTCTGATGCTCGATCACCCTGTCGATGATGCATGTTATCACAAAGATGGATATATATAATTAAAATCGCATCAGCACAAGAAACCGCATTTTAAATCTGAACATGGCACATAACAATGAGATGAGAATGTACTAATGACTCCATTGCAGCTATCACCTTTGCCAATACCAGGAAAACCAGGCACAGGTTGGGGGAAATGAGATAGAGCGGAAATGTATGGCAGGTTCAACAAGGAGCACTGACAAACATGGGATATGTGAATTTTAAGGTACTCTTTACAGAGAATCTGGGTACACCAGCATTTGATATTTGAAAAGGCTTGATATTGTGATGCCCACTGAACGGATCTAGGAAGAAGTGGACATATTATCGTGCAAAGAGTTGAAACTATTTTTTTTTTCATGTATAATGTGTGTAGTAGGTGTTACAAAAACATTTCCAACTTTTGATCCTTGATAGCTCAAAAACTAGAGTCAGATTACATTGTCATTATAATACGGGTAATAGCTGAATAGAGTACAATTTAGTTGAAGGTAATTTGAATATGAAAACATAAATCAGTTTTAATAAATCCATGAATAATTTCCAAGCAAGATTCCAGATTTTGGTCAAATTTTAACCCTCAGTAATAAACTTGAACTTTCCACAGGAACCAATGATGTGCATGTGAGTGTACGTGTGCTTACAATGACCCTGAACAATATGCATGAATACCACCTTTTCAGAGTTCTGCTGACTGGGCTTCTGGTCTCTTGTTCCAAGGCACATGAATGCTTTATCAACAATTATGATGGATTGCCCTGCGATGGGCGCTGCTAATCTGAATTCATGGGTAAAAAGGGTAAAATGCATGTACATGCGTGAAAAAATAAGCATTGTTTCCATGTGCTTGCCTTCTCTATATTTCAGGTTGAATACATTTCTGGTATCAATTCTTACACTGATTATTATGAACATTGTCTGTCAAGCAATGAAGAAAGTAAGGGAAGTAAATATATATATATATATTTTTTTTTGTAGGGAAGTGTTAATAGCTAAATAATGGAATCTCAGCTCTATTTCGAGTGTCGGTATCGAGGGTCTAATGAGTTAGAGAGGGAGGGCCGGAGCACTGGCGTAGCCAGGGGGGGGGGGGGGGGCGATGGGGGCGGTCGCCCCCCCTAAGATTTGGACCGAGGAGTTGGGAGGCGGAAAAAAAAAAATGCGTGTATACTGTATGCATGCACATGAAGCGGGTCTCCTTTGCAACCTTTCATCAAATAAGATATTTTTTTTTTGAATATTTCACTCAAAGTGTGCACCAGATCGTTGAATTTCAATTCAAAATATGCAAAATCTCTCGTGCTTGGGAGGGGGTATCCCCCTCCCAAACCCTCCCCCTCTATGCCTCTTTCCCTAGCTAAGTACACTTTTTAGATTTACAAAAAATTCTGAATAATTCTCAGTCCACAAGACTTTTCACTAATATTCCGAAAACTGAAGGTTCCCTCATGTATAAGGGGAATTTCCCCTGTTAATCGACCCTTTCCTCCCTCAGCCCCCCCCCCCATCAGTTTTTTTTTTTTTGATTACCCAAATGTTGATTCCATCAAATATGCGTATTATGCGTATACGAGATATCTCAATTTCAACCTTAAAAAGATAAAAGCTCCATCGGAAGGGAAGAGTGGAGATAACACTCGCCAACGCCTTCTTCCTGCTCGCCCCCCCCCCCCCCCGCCATGCAAAGAAGTAGACTGTGGCTATACCAAGATCGCTTTATTTCAATTCTAAAAACGCAAAAGCTCCGCGAGCTGGAGGGGGAATCCCCCTTCCCTTAAGTTCTACCTCACTAGACTTTATACATACGCACAGATGGTGCACATTCGGAATAAGAGCTAAATTCCGTGATTTTAACACTTCGATGAAAAAGTGTTGCACCAAAAATTTGCACCAGATCGCTGAATTTCAGGTCTGAAAACGCAAAATCACCTTCGTGTGGGAGGGGATATGCCCCTATCTACACCCTCGTGTGCATGCTTTTTCTGTTTGATCGCTGAACAGACAGCGTTCATGATATTCAGTGTAAGAATTAATACAAGAAGACTAGTGTGTTTGAATTATACTGTTTTATAGGCAATTGTTCTATAATAATCTACACTAAAATATACGGCAACCTTAAACAAGTGGGACTGTTTCAACTCGTTAAAACACGCAAAAACATGCATCAAATTGCACCATTTGCAACATCAAAATGCAAAAAGTTCTTACCGTAGGAGGGGGGACACCCCCCTCCCACACCCTCCCCTACCCCCTCGCTCGCTCCGCTCGCTCGGGTTCAGCCGCGTTCATGATATTCAGTGAAAAGAATTAATACAAGTAAGTGCATTGGAATTATACCATTTTATAGGCAAATTGTTCAATAATAATCTACACTAAAATATACTGCAATCTTAAACAAGTGGGACTGTTTCACGTCGTTAAAACACGCAAAAACATGCATCAAATTGCACCATTTGCAAAATCAAAATGTAAAAAGTTCTCACCGTGGAAGGGGGGAAACCCCCCTCCCACACCCTCCCCTACCCCCTCGCTCGCTCCGCTCGCTCGGGTTCAGTCGCGTTCATGATATTCAGTGAAAAGAATTAATACAAGAAGTGTATTGGAATTATACCATTTTATAGGCAAATTGTTCAATAATAATCTACACTAAAATATACTGCAATCTTAAACAAGTGGGACTGTTTCACGTCGTTAAAACACGCAAAAACATGCATCAAATTGCACCATTTGCAAAATCAAAATGTAAAAAGTTCTCACCGTGGGAGGGGGGAAACCCCCCTCCCACACCCTCCCCTACCCCCTCGCTCGCTCCGCTCGCTCGGGTTCAGTCGCGTTCATGATATTCAGTGAAAAGAATTAATACAAGAAGTGTATTGCAATTATACCATTTTATAGGCAAATTGTTCAATAATAATCTACACTAAAATATACTGCTACCTTAAACAAGTGGGACTGTTTCACGTCGATAAAACGCGCAAAAACATGCATCAAATTGCACCATTTGCAACATCAAAATGCAAAAAGTTCTTATCGTGGGAGGGGGGACACCCCCCTCCCACACCCTCCCCTCCCCCTCGCTCGCTCCGCTCGCTCGGGTTCAGTCGCGTTCATGATATTCAGTGCAAAGAATTAATACAAGAAGTGTATCTAAATTATACCATTTTATAGGCAAATTGTTCAACAATAATCTATACACTAAAATATACTGCTACCATAAACAAGTGGGAATGTTTCACGTCGATAAAACGCGCAAAAACATGCATCAAATTGCACCATTTGCAACATCAAAATGCAAAAAGTTCTTATCGTGGGAGGGGGGACACCCCCCTCCCACACCCCCCTCCCCCCTCGCTCGCTCCGCTCGCTCGGGTTCAGTCGCGTTCATGATATTCAGTGAAAAGAATTAATGCAAGAAGTGTATCTAAATTATACCATTTTATAGGGAAATTGTTCAACAATAATCTATACACTAAAATATACTGCTACCATAAACAAGTGGGAATGTTTCACGTCGATAAAACGCGCAAAAACATGCATCAAATTGCACCATTTGCAACATCAAAATGCAAAAAGTTCTTACCGTGGGAGGGGGGACACCCCCTCCCACACACTCCCCTCCCCCCTCGCTCCCTCCGCTCGCTCGGGTTCAGTCGCGTTCATGATATTCAGTGAACAGAATTAATACAAGAAGTGTATTTAAATTATACCATGTTATAGGCAAATTGTTCAATAATAATCTACACTAAAATATACTGCTACCTTAAACAAGTGGGACTGTTTCACGTCGATAAAACGCGCAAAAACATGCATCAAATTGCACCATTTGCAACATCAAAATGCAAAAAGTTCTTACTGTGGGAGGAGGACACCCCCCTCCCACACCCTCCCCTATCCCCTCGCTCGCTCCGCTAGCCCGGGTCCAGTCGCGTTCATGATATTCAGTGAAAAGAATTAATACAAGAAGTGTATCTAAATTATACCCTTTTATAGGCAAATTGTTCAATAATAATCTACATCAAAATAAACTGCTACCATAAACAAGTGGGACTGTTTCACGTCGATAAAACGCGCAAAAACATGCATCAAATTGCACCATTTACAACATCCAAATGCAAAAAAGTTCTCACCGTGGGAGGGGGGAAAAACCCCTCCCACACCCTCCCCCCCTCGCTCGCTCCGCTCGCTCGGGCTCGGTCGCTTCGCTCCCTCGCAGACTAACCGCCCCCCCTAAGATGAAATCCTGGCTACGCCGTTGGGCCGGAGTGGGAGGGGGATAGGCCCCCTCCCGCTAGAGGAAGCTTTTGTATTTTTAGAGTTGAAGTACACTGAAACACACTTTTTGTGGAAAATTCAGAAATAATTCCCCAAAGTGTACTTGGTCTATATGTATAGAGGGAACCAAGAAATGGGAGGGTGGGAAGATATCCCTCCACATTCGAAGGTCTTATTTTTCATTTTTAGAACTGAAATTCAACGATCTGGCACACACTTTGTTGGACTATCTGGGTGCGTCTTCACATGTATTCAGTATACACGCATTTTTTCTTCCTTTTTCCCCTCCTTCCAAACCTTGGGGAAGGGGTGGGGGGCGCCCCTTCGCTCCCCTCCCCATCCCTTGGCTACGCCGGTGTACGTGATTCATCAATCAAAAGTGTATGTCATCATCTTCTTTCTTAGTGTCGTGACAAGAAATTAGAGTAAATGTTAGGAGTCCATATTAAGTATGCTATAGAAATGTAAATGTAAATGATTCTTATATTGATATCCCTTTTCCAGAAAATGTTTAATGTTTATTAATAGTTTGTGTGCTTGCAGACATTGCTGTGCATTTATTACTAAATATCAGCAACAGTGATATGATAACAATGACAAAGTAATCAGGCGATAAATAAGTAGCACAGTTTGTACACAGACTAATCTCATAAAGAACTTCTTTCTTTTATTTTAAAAGATACAATTTTAATGAATGCAGAGGTCGAGTCTATATGACGTTTTCGGTTTTAACTACCCATTGGAATAACGACCCTAATTTCTTTTTCGTTATTTCGAGTGTTCGTTTATCCTAAAATGAAATGAGATTAATTTGCTATTCCGGAGAATCGTTAATTCGAAAATGGAAAGGTTTGTAACATTAAAGGCTCGTTAATCTGAAAATTGAAAAAAGGTTTGTCAGTAAGCGCCTTCTTTCCATTTTTGGAAATCACGAACCTTCGAAATAATTTACCTTATTTTAGTTTGAATCACATGAATTCAGTAGGCCAAAAGATTCTTAATTAAGACGCGACTATAGGGAGGTCAGTCAACTGGTCTCCTGCAGACTGAGGGGGCGCAAGACCTATATATACGTAAATTCACATCATTCAAATATCGAACAAATACACACCGCAAAAAAAAAAAAGAAAAGAAAGAAAGACAGAAATTAAACACTTTTTCGAGTTCATATTTTTATAGAAGATTGTAATGAAAATCGATTCATTATATGCCATATTAAAGGTGATTTAATTGGCTATCAACCTAGTAGGTCAATATAAAAGAAAATTCTATGCATGAGTGACCACATTTGTTTTCGTCCTCCAAGGCACAAAAGTAAAAATTGCAAAAAATGACGTATTGTCTTTCATTTGGAAATGCCCTTCAATGTAATAAAGATATCAAAAGATCAGGACCCCGTTTCATAAAACTTATCTGTGACAACTGCCACATTTCTATGACAAATTTGTTCTCAGCCAATCAGATGCAAGGATTTCCGTAGCTTGTCACAACTATGACAACTTGTCACTGATAACAAGTTTTATGAAACGGGGCCCAGGTTAACAAAATGAGAGACAAGAATGGAATGCAAAAATAAGTTTTCCTTCTCTTTATCTCTTTTTAACCCCAAACAAAATCAAAGTGGGATACTTAAGGGGGAAAATATATACATATTTTTTTTTTGGTCATCTCAAACTGCAAATGACATAGGGAGTAAGGACACAAAGATAAATATTAAATGAACAGACTATCTGTATTTCATTATTCTAATTTAGTAATAAAAAAATTAATGTGAAAAATTCAAGAACCAAATATCATTTACAAGTTTCTTAATTTGCGTTTAACCCTCAATGTAATAATGTTTGAATACTAGATATTATTCTTCCCTGAACGTAAAAACCATTAGACCAAAATTTAGTATCAATTATGAATTGGTCGTATATTTTACACTTCTTTTTCTTCTCGAGTCACAACGTAGCTAGCCTCTTCATTGCTAGTCTCATACATAGTTTTCGTCCAGACCAGTATTCCACACATGTTCTTGCACAGGGAGACAAGGCATCTTGGTCTTCATGGCTACAACGGATGGTAAGAGAGAGCAGATGTTCCATCGTCTGTTTCCAACCCGATTGGCAACTTGCATCCCCGTCGTCTTCTCAGCTCTATCTTACAAGGTTGGCTTTGCAACTGCCGACAGCAGTTCTCTAACGATTCAGGTAGGACCAAAATGGCAATGCATCACTCGAGCCAGCGGGAAGAGTTTCCTTTGGAGCATTTGTTGGCCGCCTTGTGCGAGGTTTTTGCGAGATAGTCTTTCCATTGGGCCAGGAAATGGATCAAATAACAATTTCAGTTGTTCGTAGTTTATATGTACAGTAGTGGTTCTATCTTACGGTAATGACGAGAGGTCTTTTAAAAGAAATTATCACTTTGAGAAAAAAAAAATCAGTTGAAGAAGACCACTAAAATTTGAATAGTTTTCGTTTCATCTTCACGGCATTCTTTCATTCTTTTTTTATGCAATGCCACTTACATTACTTTATTCAATTAGCAACAGCTCACTTGTCTCTGATCGATTCCTTTTAACCCCAGATACTGTTGCACCCTCAAATCGCAATCTCATTTCACGTATTAAATGGATTACCTATACTTGTCATTTGACAAATTTTCAGGTGTTGCTACATTACGAGTGTACATTACATTCAGGGTTAAAACTCATTTCGTTTTGAATTAAAAGAAAAGTTATAATACTTTGGGTTCGTATTGCATTTAAAGTCGACATTACATACAGGGTTAAAAGCTATTACATGTAGGATTGATATGACACTTAGGGTGAAAGGTTCGTTTATGGTTCATTTAGAGTTTAAGGTTCATTCTTTCGTTGCCTCGTTTTATCAGTTTTGTAATGTTTTTATGAGGGGACTGCAGACTACAAGCTCTGCTTCTTAGCAATCCCCGCCATTTCCATTTCCAACCATTTTTTTTTCTTCTGAATTTGTCTTGAAATTATGATATTGTATTATGATTCATGCATCGTTATATCATTAGTATGTGTACTCAAAATGTTGTAATCATATGTGTTGGAAATGAAATAAAACGAAACGAAAAGTTTATCGCACGTAAAAATAAAGTCATTCCATTTATCACTGTTTCGATTAATACTACATTTAGGTGTGATGCAGTATGGGTGCTCTCGTTGCTGGTTTAATTTCTTGAGCCTTGATCCGCACATGCTTGTCTCTCACAGGCAGTTCGTACATTACGTCATTCCTCTTTTGATGCGCTGATACTGTTCAACGGAATTTGTTCTTCGTCATTTTTAGAGGTCAACGACAGTGCCTGAAGAATCCTTAAAAAAGGAGAGAGAGAAAAAATATGTTAGTGTGTTTATCCATTTATTCATTTATAAAAGTATAAATAGAATACCCTGAACGTTCACTACACACACACACACACACACACAAAATAAATGCAATGAATCTTCAACATCCGCTTAACTAACAAATTAAATCAGTATGGATTAAAAGCGTGGAAGAAACAGTGAAGGCCTTTGACTTGTCAAGCATTCTCAAGGATGTTCACAAAAAGCAGCAAACAAACAATATACCGGTAATATTCTTATAATTAAATCCCACATCGTGAAACCTGGAAATTAAAATACCATGATAGTATTATCTGATTATCTTCACTAATTCAAACAAATCATAACTTTGCTTTATCTCTTCTATGTCTTTCAGAGACATTCCGTATATCATTAAGGTAAATAAACTATGCTTGGTAACATGGTAAAGTCTTTGTTTCACCTTTGTTTGTCCTTACAGATATGGTATATAGGCCTTAACAGGCATTACTTATATTAATTGCTTATCCCCTGTGGTCGAAGGCAGCGTTATCGAGACCTCACAGTATGGGGCATGGGACGATAATCGGGGTCATCCCACTATAGACCATCACCCACGAGTCATACACCCGCGAGTTCGACACTCAAGGCAGGTCTGAGTTATACAGTTCACGAGTCATACAGCCCATGAGTTTGACACTAAGCGAATAAACCCCACGAGTTCGACACTATAGGCAAAACAGCCCACGAGTTCGACAGAAACAACACGGGGCTTAATGTGTCGGTCTCGTGGGCCTTGTTAGCTTTTAGTGGCCAACCCATAGACTGTATGAGTCGTGAGCTGTATAACACGTGGGCTGTATGACTCATGGGCTGCATGACTCGTGAGTGTTGGTCTCGTGAAGTGCATCCGACAAAACACTGGACAATTATCATCCTGTGAACAGGTTCTGGTTCATACTTTGGCTGTCGAAGCACGAGAAGGGTTAAGTCCATATCAATCCTTCAATTTCCTTATGGAAAATGAAGGAAAACTGGCTGATTATCTACTAATTGCCATGGGGTGAAGGCGGAAATTATTTTTTACATATTACTAAACGCATCTGGCTTGTAAAATCATTCCAAATTACCCATTTAGTATGATTGGTATGACAAGGATGGCTGCAGAGATATAAAAAGTCACCGGAGCCATGCCGATCCTCACGGTGTAGGCAAATTGTCCTTCAAGAAACAAGTATGAGCAGCAGGTCGACAATGATCGTGCCACGGCCAGCATGGCGAACGCCGAACCTGTCGTAAATGAAATCAAATTAAATGATTATCATTCAACTGAAAAGAATATTCTTAAAGACAAATGTAATTAGCTCGTGTCAGTATTATTGGTATCAATACCTAAAGTCAATCACAAATTTTGAACCGATAAGCCACAAATAGATTCCAATAAATCTGATTCAAACGTCTTCAGTAGATATTTTGTACGAAGTAATGTAAATGAAATTTATTGAGAGAATATATAATGTGAATATCACGTGATTTTGCCCTAAATATAGTATTACTAAACATATCTGTACAACATCAGTGGAGTTCTATCCATTAAAGTTTCTATGTAGCTATTGTGTTTAATAACAACTCTTAAGAGTTTGGTTCTGAAATCATCAGTCGGCCATTTTAGTCAGTCGAAAGAAACTATAAAAAAATGGCACTACGACGAAAATCTTGCTTATTTCATATTCGGAATTTAATTGGGTAGATTTAGGGTCTATCTGTTATTTGTGTGGTCAGAAGTTTTGATACTTAAATCTGCCATTGATCTGAAGGATAGAAATCCACTTGGGAATTTGATGTGAGGGATCCCCGAAGAGATGCACCTGTTTGAATATCTGATAAAAGCAAACAAAGGGAAACTGACCACAAAGATAGAAAAGAAAATCGAACAAAGAAACTGGGATTTAGCCGGGAAAGTAAATACTGCGTCACTTCCGTAATCTCTCACATATATCCCCAAGTTGATTTCAGATTCAAATAAGTAAGCAAGCATTTAAAACATGAGTGAATTGGATTTCGTTACTGCTTATGTTTTTGTGGCTCTCCATATGTGTGAAGAAATTATGCAAATGTAATGATCCTGAAAAAGGGACCTTTATCTCATACTAAAATTTCCCATCCCCCTTTTAAACCGTTCTAAAAACAACAACAAACAAACAGCTCATTTTTGTATATAATAATAATGATGATAATCATAATATAATAACCAATATTATATAGCGCCTTTTCTATACAGACTCAAAGTGCCTCAACAACTTCAACGTACATATCTATTCATACACAACTATGTCGGCGGCTCGTGGAGATCTTATACATGAAAATCTCGAAAACGGACAAAGCTCGGTTGGGTGAGGCATTTGACTTCCAGCAAAACAATCTACAAAGGATACTTCCGAGTTATTTTTAGACTATCTACAAATTGGTCATACTTGGTACAGAGTTTCAGAATTTATCGTGATTGTGATGAAGATCGAATAATGATCCTTTCAAAATTCATTACAAATGACAATGAACGAGGAATATGGGACAAAGCACCTCCACTTAAGAATGCACGATTGGCTGTACAAAGAAGAGGAACAAAAGAAAAAAAAAAGCATGAAGAAATTTTACACACGTTAAGCTGTTATACAAGTGGTATTGGAATTGATTACATTGCTACATTACTCGAATATGTGAGCTTGCTATGTCATCATCCTTGTTGATTTTTTAAAGGTTTTTTTTTTTCAGAGTATTGGTTTGTCTGCTCTACATGTAGGAGCATGATACATTCCACAAATTTGTACATGGTTCTATCGATGTGTGTACTAAATGACGTGAAATTATAACAATCGTCTGGAATGTCCCTTTAGCTGGCGACACTCCTAGGAAAAGTACAAGTCTACCGCTGGGTCGATTGTGGCAACGTGATGTGTGGATATGGGAGAGTCCAAGAGCTACCAAGAGGCGGGGTCCAAAATGTTAAAATCGATGTGTACATAAAAACAACATGAGTTTTGACAATACTGGAGGTGTTATATCCATACTGTAAAGTGAAACAAGAAAGCCAGAGAAAAATAAAAATGAAATCACACAATGAACAAGGGGAAATTTCATATGAAGAAATGTGGTTAGGATTACCTAGAACTACAGGACTTATTTCTGTTCATTGAACTTAAGTATTCAAAGAGCGAAGGCATGTGCCTTAAATAGTGTTAAATGAAATTAGAATTGATATTTCGAATGAAATGCAACGTCTATCCAGCAGACAAAAAATTGAATGACGACTTCGCTTTATTAAGTTGAATGAATTTGTCTCTTATTTATAGGAGAGAATTCAAAGAAAATGATTTCAAACGAATTCAGTGACCATAGAATGAAAATGAACCGTGAAGGTACAGTGTTGACGAAAATTGTTTGAGCTTGAACGTCTATTCATAAATTTGAATGCGAATCTGATGAAAGTGGGTGGAAAACCCCATATTAAGCTTCAAAATTCGATTTTAATAAGACACGCTCCCCAGGAAAAATCGAGTGGTGGATCACCGCCTATGAAAATAATAGGGTATCAGTAAGATGATTGTCATTACTTCACTGCTCCAATCAGTTTCTTTATTTTGCAGGCCTAAAAAATCGATCATTAGAGTCATGGTTTTGGTCATTATGCTGTTTTACTTCATAAAGAGATTTCTCAGAAGAAAAGTTTTTCAGCCCTTATTATGCTTCGGTCGAAATATTCCTTTTTATTTCATATGGTTTGTGATAATATCATTACTGTGAAAATCCATATCAGTCTTACGTTATGTCCTATTTACCTCTACTTTTGAAAGTATTTCATTTTTTAGTATTGTACACTACTTACATGTGATATGATGCTCAGGATAATCATTTGTTTTTAGGTTATGTTTTAGGTTAGGTTAAAAAAAATCATATTTTCATTCATTTCTATGTAGGCCTAAATACTTTTTCTCGTTAAACGCTTCAATCATTGTTCTTTTTGATATTCTTTTCACGTTTCATAAATTCTTTAGATGTTGTTTGTAGCATACAGCACAATAATACGTTATAAATAAAAATAATTCAATGAAATCATTTCTACTTTCTCTTTTATATTTCAACTACTATAGTTAAAGCTGAGGCACCATCTGTAGATTTCGAAATTTCAACCATGTTAAGCATGGTGAGGACAAGGAAAACAAGGGGAATTCTTTCAAAGGATCTGCTGTGCTCTATAATCAAAAGTTGCAGATAAATCACTAACATAGAACTTGAAAAAAAAAACACAAAGTGTTTACACTCCAAATAGTCCATACTTTGGGGAAACATTATTTTTTTTTAAAGAAAAATCTATGTAATTTTAACAGATTTTATATTACCCTGGACTTGCAAAGAACCAAGATGTAGCGAAAATGCCAATCTTTACTTTGCTGTAAGTAACTCGATCTATGACTGTTTTTTCTTTGAAATGACCAGTTGCTACATTATTGTAGAGGCATGACTTTTGCACACAAAACAATAACTGAAACTTGGAATCTACTCACAAATTCAGTAGGGAACATCGCTTTAAAGCTAGTTAGTCAATCATCACATAAAATGCAAGCTACATGTAACAGGAATGGAATGGTGAGAAACACATTCATTGTACTGTGGCATTTGGCGATTTATTGATCAGTTTGGGAGGGATTGCATGTACATTTAAACAGAATACGCAAACTTGGCACGTCACCAACTGAGTCAGGCGTGCGAACGTTACAAATAAAGAGTTTAAAATCACTTTTAAAGAGTCATTTATTGGGATGCCATTTTGACGCCATCATTATTGGTGTCATTTCATGTTGACATCTTCAGGATTATTTTTATATATTTTTCGTGCCATATATCATTACAAACATGAGAGCTTTTTCAGAGGAAGTGGACTCTCTTCGCCATATATGCAGATTTATGTATACGTTCCATATCATGACAATATTGAATGTTAAAATCATGTATGGAACTTTATGGTAATCTTGTTCAGAACAACTGTTTTCAGTTTTTATTCAAATTTCCTTGTTATCACACTCCTAACTAAAATAGTATCTTAGAAAAAAAGAGTATTAAGTATCTCATAAACCCATTATAAACAACATGCACACATTTGTGCATAATGGTGCATGGTTGCCACGTACGTAAGCACTTACACGTTTGATCTTTCCAATCAAAATTATTCTCTAACGTGTGCTTCTGCATGTTTAGTGGCATCTACAGTTAAAATGTGCAATTTCTACTATTTTTTTGCGTGTCCTTGCTGCCGAAAATACTGCTGCTGGCCAGGTATGTTATATTAGGAATAAGCATACTTACACAGAAAAGTTATCATTTTTTTTTTTGTCGAAGTCATTTTTTTTTACACTTTGCGATAGACTGCATAACTTCTTGGTGGCAAGGAGCATGGATACAAGGGAGAGGTTTTCAAGTTTTCTCCTTCTCTAACACCTCGCTGATCATATCATGTCCGTATAGACAGCTTGTCGTGTACATTAAGATATAGCGATTAGCGACGTTATTATAAAAATCGTGTGTTTTTTTTTTGTGAAGAACATGAAAAATGTCTACAAACTGTCCACAACATGACATTTCAATATCTGTTCTAAACTAATGTAAACAAGACTAAAACATGATGGTATTTACATAAAGAGCACGTCTTTCTGAAAGTTTTAAGAGGCTATCAAACCCATGTTGGAGAGTAAAGAACAACAACAACAAAATAAATCCAGGAGTGTCCAATAACTACCGGAAGGCGTGAGAAAATCATGTAACACGATGCCAACGAGCATAATCTGCATTTAATAATGACGACTGTATCTAAAAACCATTTTAACTTACCCCGTTCTTCAGCCGAGTCTAGTCTTGAGATAAGATTGTTACAAATAGGCCGTGTAACGGAACGCAGGAGACCAAGAGCAGAAGCTATATTAGAGTGCGTGCAAAATAGATGAAGCAATTAACGTCGAGTCCACGTGCAAATATTAATCCCTAAACTGTAAGTTTGTTTACAATAGAATTCAATGGAATATGTTATGGAAAAATTCGTCTGACACTTTAACATTACCTGTCAGGAATTTCTCAAATGGAAATTTGAAATGATAATAAAAACACTTTAACATTACCTGTCAGGAATTTCTCAAATGGAAATTTTAAAATGATAATAAAAAAGGCCTGAAAAGTGACTGTAATTCATATTACATTGCACAAAGCACAGATGGATATCAATTACGTAGTACATAAATCACAATACAATGATAAATTGTTGGCAAAGAGTATACTTCTGTTTAAAAATAAATAAAAACAACATCATCGACACTCGCTAATATCAAGCATGTACGATATTCGAGGAATGTTTCACTTGATATAATTTCAGCAATGAGCGTCTTAATTTTCTTTGTTTTGTTCAGTTTAATCACAGATTTTGCAGTTTGGAGGAACTATTGTCAACTCTAAACACTCTTTGACAATGTACTGTTTTGACCAATGTGTTGATAATCTTTTCTGAAGGGAACAAGTGAAGTCTCTGCAGATACGATTCTACATATTGACTGTCATATCATATGACATAAAAAAGCGTACCAATGAAGGCAAGCTGGATAGTGTTTACTGCCAGAGCGCAGGTGATCAGCTGGGCGATTAACGAGATGAGTCCAAGATGTATCAACCAGTAATCGGAGAAACACTTCAGAAGCGGTTTGATAGCGATAGCTGCAACTGATACATGAAAAAAAGTTTTGAATTAACAATATTTTCCTATGTTACTTTCATCAGTATTCAGGCATGTATGTTATCTTTATGTTATATTTTCAGTCTCTAATAAGCCATGGTTTAAGGGATATTACAGCGACAACGTCGAGGCAATGTCCGGAGAACAAAATTCCTCACCTCTGGAAACAAAACTGCAACAGGGAGCGAGGGGTTCTGTTTTCAAAACAGACCCTCTCGCTCCTCTCCTGCGGTTAAAACAGGTATGTTAAATTACCGATCAGCAGTTGCGATCTGACAATTTTCATTTGTTAGAGGGAAACAAACTGAGGAAAATTCAAACCTCAACCATCACCCCTCTACTTAATATTCTCTTGCATTCATTAATGCCATGTTCGCCTTTGACTACTTAACATATCAATGTCGGGATTCGGAGCTTTGGTATTGTTCCAAGTCTATCGGGGTCATCGCACTAGACCGACACCCACGAGTTCGACATTGAAAACAGGTTCATGAGTCATGTATGACTTGTGAGCTGAATGACTCGTGGGCTGTATGACTCGTGGGTGTCGGTCTCGTGACGTGCACCCAGTTCATCGTGTCACTGCCGGCAAATCAGGGATAGCCTGGTGGCAGTGTTGCTGCCCGGAAAGCAGTAGATGACCGGTTCGAATCCCGTGGTTCCTTTTCCCCCCGACATGTTTGTTAAATTACAGATCAGCAGTCGCGATCGTACAAATTTAATTTGTTAGAGGGAGACAAACTCAAGAAAATGCAAACCTCAAGCTCTTCCCCTTTCTAGAAAAGTCTCTTGTTCTTTGTGTGTGTGTGTGTGTGTGTGTGTGTGTGTGTGTATGTGTGTGTGTGTGTGTGTGTGTGTGTGTGTCCGTATCCTTTTATGTCGCCCTATTGGCCCGAAATCACGAAGGTGTTGTACAATCTTGTCCATGGTTTAAACCATGGACAAATTGTATGGGGCGCCCGATTTCGCATGGCTTATTTCGCTTACGAAATCAGTCATTACGTTAACGAGATTAATGATCATTTCGTCGACGAAATGACTGATTTCGTAACGAAATAGGCCATGCGACACTTGGCGCCCCATGAAAAAAATACAGTCTTTTTGGTTTAACCATGGACAAGATTGTACCACCTTTGTAAATTCGGGCCATTGTGTTTACTATCAGCATAAAAAAAGAAATGAAAAAGGACATGGAAACTGTGGCACCGCCGCGCCGCACAGTGGGCCAGAATAAGCTCAAAGTGCGCCAAAATTACATTCCGTGGTTTCTTTATACCCAAATTTGGTGTCTAAGGGTGATTGGGGGCGTAGAATTGATTGAACATAATTTCAAACGCACATGACGTCACTGTGATGCTGTTTTTTCATTGGCTACCAAAAATCTGTCTGTAAATGACGAATAAAGCAATGCAAATCTTAGGCTGTTATTTTTTTTTTCTTTAAAGATTAATTTATCTTTTCACATTCACTGACACTGCTTATATACTACCATTGAATACACGATGCTTGCATGTCATAGAAAGTGTATAAACATTCGGGTTTCGTTAAAAGAATCAAATTTATGCTGAAAGTTCCATATTACACACGTACTGCAAAATGATACTGCTGTCCGTGTAAACTAGTTAGAATATATTACAGAGCTACCAAGTCTCACGCATTCTGCGTGAGACTCAAGCATTCAGGGCCTGTCTCACGATCTCACGCAGGGCACCCATTTTTCTCACGCATCGGGTGAAGTCTGCAATTTGTGCCAAAAATAAGGAGTATAGCTCAAAGGATTCAAGTGATAGTTGCAATTGAAGGTATATTTCCCTTTTGTCTTTCAAAATTTTTTAGTAAAAAATAGTCACTTAAGTATGCACCAGATCGCATCGTTAAGAGCTAAAAATTCAAAAAAGCTCCCTACCATGGGAGGGGTGACACCCTCCTTGTTCGCGCGCGCATGCGCGCGAGCGCCAAAACGCCGAGTCATGAAAATCTCACTCATAAAAGTTTTTTGAACTTGGCATCTCTGATATAAGTTTATGATGTACGCTGTACGTTTGGGTGAATTTATTCACTTTATTCTAGCAGGACATAAATGTGCGATATAAAATCAATCTCCGATATAGTTCTTATCTCTCTACTTCATATATTATCTTAGGCCTATGCCATATCAATTCATACAAGCGCAAAAACCATGTTGTCTAATTTTAATGGAAAGATAACAAATTGTGAAGTCAGCAATCAGGAAAATGAAAGGTTATGACTTAGCAGCTAAGAATGAGTCAGCCGTGTATGAAAGTTTGCTTGGAAAAGCTAAAATAAAAAGATTTTTTTTTTTTAAATGAAAAATTTATCGGAATCACTATCATATGAAATTATAAATTCATCCACGTTCCACAATGATTTATTTTTTCTTATCAGTCGTCGGAAGCAAAGTTTTTTTTTTTTTGCTTCCGACAACCCACAAAGTGTATGGGATCACAGTCTGATGAATCCAACTTGTATTGGTCGCCTATCAGGTCAATGTCAGACATGTCAGGCATGATCCGATGAGGCAAGATCGTCCGATGAGGATCATGCGAGCAATGTCTGACATTGACCTGCAATCGGATTCACAAACTGCGATCCTATACACTTTGCTGAGCGGCCGGAAATCAACAGACTTTGCTTCCAACGAGTAACCGATGAGAATAAAATTTCTATGTTTTGGTGTATAACGTTCTATCTGCATATGTCAAGAATAGGATCGAAGTATCTAGGTGTCCATACAATATGTATCGCAGTGGGAATAGCTATGTTTACAGTAGTGGCTATGACAATTATGGACAATATGGCTATATGGCCTTGGCTACATGTATGTACTCTTTTATCTTCGGAGGAGGGGTCTTCTAGGTGCCGGACTAGCCCTATACATGTATTTTATAAGTCTGTCTGCCTCTTATTCAGTGTTATTCATGTTTCTGTGCCTTTAACGTGCGAGAAAAAAAAAAATAAAAAAAATGCCGCCCTCATGCGGCCCCGTATGATATAACAGCATTCCTATAAGCGGCTGCAAGGTCCAAAATAGAAGTAATGTGTCGCGGAAAATCGGCTCTAACACAAAAAGTGGCAAAAGGTGGCAGCCAAATCTGGTATCAGCTTAAAGGTATTAGCCCACATTTGTAAACTTGCAGCAATTGGTCTCATAGTTAGCATGGAGTTTGAGTATGATTGCAGTAACACCTGTGCAAAATTTCGTTCCAATTAGTCCATTACTTTCATAAAGATAAATGAAAATGCACCGTAATCTGTATGCATGCGTATAACGCTCGCTATCTCCGGTCCACGTACGTGTTACATGTACAATGTACGTAGCTATAGCCCGCGCTCGTAATTCGATTTTGGGTCGGGTTGACCCGGTTTGAAAATTGATTTTAAAACGATGATTTTCTCTCTTTTATCGAATGGTATAGACAAAGAGCGACAGGTGAGGTATGTTACTGTTATAACTTGTACTTGAAGTCATATTGGACCTGTTTTATGCAGTTTTGATTTTCGTGGGTTCGCAAATGTGGGCTAGTACCTTTAGAGCTGAGACATCAGGGAATGTGGTGGCAATAGAATTTAGTTGGAAATCCCTGGCAATCTAAACTTTTCATTAGGGTATATTAAAAAGACAAATAATTAGCCTCTTTTCCAGGATATTTAGCGTAAAATATTCATGAACATTAAGTTTCTTTGCATTTTTACGGCGTTCATAACGTAAAATGAACTCTGACAGTTGTCTGAGAAATATGTGGGAGAAATTACAGGTTGATATCTCAAAAACTACATGTTGAAATTACTTATTTATTAAAGAGGTTACAATTTGCTTTGAAACTCTTAAAATATTGTATTTTGCTACTTCAGGTAGGAAATATACCCCTTTAATGTACATACCTGATTTAAATATTTTGACGATATATTCTTCAAAGTATTGCCTCTCAAGAGCGCATGTCAAAAATTAAAAAAATCCCAAGTGCCCAAAGTGACTTTTGGCGCATTTTGGTATCTCTCTGGCCCACTGTGCGCCGCTGGTTCTAATGAGGTTCATGTCCCCGCCCACTGACCCGTCTGTCACGCTTATCGTGTCCAAAATATGGCTTGCGCGTCAATGCGCTCTTTATGCTTTTACGTGCAGTACTCACCCTTTGAACTTAGCCTTATATTATTGAAATTGCATTTATCTGCTTTATTGCTGCCCTGCTAATTTAACTCTATTTTGTTTGTCCTGCTTTTTTTTTCTCTCTCTCTCACATAGACACACACACAAACACACACACACACACACACACTCTCTCTCTCTCTCTCTCTATGGGATCCTGCGCACCATTCTATATATTTTGTAAATAACATGCAATTTTCTGTATATATACATACTTCAAAATGTAATTATTCATTTTATCTGTTCAGTACGATGTTTGTTCAAATTTTCTCCAATACCCATACTTTGGGTGACATTGTCAGTGTCATTGTTATTGCTGACAGGCGCTTCAAGGAGCCAATGGGAAACGTTACCTTTGAACTTGTAACCGCCCACGCATATGCGTTGCGATCTTGAGGCAAATCGTCCAAAATATACCGGACGGTATTTACGAAGCTGTCCCTGTTATTGAGCTTCTTCTTCTTCTTCTTCTTCTTCTTCTTCTTCTTCTCGAGTCACTACGCAGAATGGAATGTTAGATTCTTCCAATCCAATGGTGGATGCACTGCCTGGCACAGGGCGTTAGAGCTGCCAGATCTTATTGTGTGTATAACTCTGGTAGAAGTGGACAGACAAGAAGATGTTGCATAGTCTGCTCCTTTCCACACAGGCAGGTGGTTTCATCATTCTCATTCAGTATACCTCCACTTTGCTAGGTTGGATTTGCAGCGGCCGACAGCACTTCTTAATCAGGCGATTGCAGCAAGACCAGGAAGCCATGCCTCACTGGCGCCTGATGGTGTAGTTTCCTCAAGGCCGTGTCACACCTTTCCGGGCAAACTAACCGGTCTTGTTGCGAGGAGGGATTTTCCGCACGCAAGAGAATTTTCCGAGGGCGGACAAGAATGTTTGCGAGTTTCGCACCTGTTTCTTGCTTACTAGTCACGTACTACTTACCTTCTACTTACGTGTATTCCGTGTGACCTGCGTGAGACCTTTGAAACCGATACATTTTCTGTTACGAGCGACTTACAGGTACTGAGATGTACATGCGTTGGAGTTGCCTGCGAGGTGCTGGTGGTAAGGGTCTCATACTGGTGTTCTGCGTGTACCTCTGCGAGCGAACCCCCATGACTCGCTCGGAACTAGTTTTTGAGCATGCTCAAGGCCTTGTCATACCGCATCTGGGGAAGTTTTGCGGCTTGACTTGCGGGGAAACAAATTTGCTACCCGGAGCTCTCCGCAGTTGGTCCGCACCTGACAGTACCTAGCGCGCATCTCGCATGTAGTTGCCCGGGGCGGAGGTACGCACGCAAGTCCGATTTAACCGCGGCCAAGTTTTGAGCATTACCAAAATAATTTTTCAGGGCGAGTCGCGGGGATGCCCGGAGAGGTCCACGCAGAACGCCAGTAGGAGGCCCTTAGCGGCAGCACCTCGCAGGCAACTCCCACCCAGGTACTTCGCAGTCCCGTATGCAGCCAAGATAATGACATTCTGTGGGATTTCTGCCATTCCTTGAGAGGAATTCCTTCACTGAGTTGTCAGCCCCCACGCGACTGGTACAAAGGTCATACAGTATACTCGCAAGTAAAATTAAGTAGAACGCATCCAGCAAATAAGACACATGCACTGACTCGCTCAAATCCTTGTCCGCCCTCAGGAATTCTCCGGTGTGCTGGAAAATTCCTACACTCAACAAGCCTACGTAATTTGCCCGGAAAGGTGTGACAGGGCCTAAACATAGTTGCGGGTAGAAAGATTTGCGTGCGCACCTCCGGCGACTACGGATGAGATACGTGCTAGGTTCTGTCATGTGCGGGTCATCTGCGGGGACCTCCGGGTAGTAAAAATTGTTCTTCGCAAGTCGTACGCAAGGCTTACCCGGAAAGGTGTGACACGGCCTTTCGGGCCGGTAGTAGCATGGACCTACTACACATGGACTATGAACGGAGGTCTTTCTTTGATCTCATCATCACCACCGCCACCTGATTATGTGCATCTTTAATAATGAGTACATTCAGGTGTCTGGACAATAACAATTGTGTGATCATGTATCGTCACTAACAAAAGAATTGTTTCCCTAATTTTAGTCTTGTTTCGCTAATGTGCTTTTTTCAGACGGAAATGTCTTTGAATACGGATGATGAAGAGCAGCAAATCCTGAGAGCATGTCAAATTTTGTGTCAAAAAATGGGTAATTGCTGATTTGCACATTTTCGCACACGCATAAGACCTTGCCTATATAATGGTAAGATACACCTTATCTCTACCATTACAATCCCTTATTGCTCTGGAATAAGCTGCGGAAAAATGAAATATTGAGATCACAAATGGCAATCATTCTTCCAAAATGTTAGCTTTCTTTTAAAAACTGCCTGCTTCTCCCAAGCGAAATTGTTTGAGGCATGATTTCCTAACATACACCACAACTGCATATTCACTTCACTTGATTTTTGTGAGTTGTTTTCTTCTGCGCATATAGTTTTAGATTTCCCGAATCTTCGTCTTGTTCTTCTCCCGGCTTGCTGGCGGTGACGATGATGGGATCAAAGCAGTGAAGCATGTTAAAATGTCTTTGTGGCGCTTTTGAGATGTACAGGTTCATGAATTAATTAACGATACGATGATTGTCCTTGTGTATTAGGTCAATGGTAAAGGCCGTGTCACACCTTTCCGGGTAAGCCTTGTGTGCGACTTGCGAAGAACAATTTTTACTTCCCGGAGGTCCCCGCAGATGACCCACACATGACAGTACCTAGCACGTATCTCACCCGTAGTCGCCCGGAGGTGCGCACGCAAATCCTTTTACCCGCAACCATGTTTAGGCCCTGTCACACCGTTCCGGGCAAGCTACGCGGGCTTGTTGTGTGTAGGAATTTTCCAGCATAACGGACAATTTCTGAGGGCGGATCTCTGGGCGAGTCAATGCATGTGTCTTACTTGCTGGACGCGTTCTACATTGTGCTTAAATTCTACTTGCGGGTATACTATGTGACCTGTGTGCCAGGCGCGTGGGGGCTGACAACTCAGGCGTGAGTCAGGGAAGGAATTCTTCTGAAGGAATGGCAGAAATCCCACAGAATGCCATTATCGTGGCTACATACGAGGACTGAGAAGTACCTGCGTGGGAGTTGCTTGCGAAGTGCTGCCGCTAAGGGCATCCTACTGGCTTTCTGCGTGGACCTCTCCGGGCATCCCCGCGACTCACCCGGAAAAAGTTTTGGTCATCCTCAATACTTGGCTGCGGTTAAATGTGACTTGCGTGCGCACCTCCGGGCAACTACAGGCGAGATACATGCTATAGGTACTGTCAGGTGCGGACCAACCGCGGAGAGCTCCGGGTAGCAAATTTGTTTCCCCGCAAGTCAAGCCGCAAAACTTCCCCAGATACGGTATGGCAAGGCCTTGGCATGCTCAAAACTTGTTCCGAGTGAGTCGTGGAGGTTCGCTCGCAGAGATACACGCAGAACACCAGTAGGAGACCCTTGCCGGCAGCACCACGCAGGCTTCGACGCAGGTACTTCTCTGTACCTGTAAGTCGCTCGTAACAGAAGACGGATCGGTTTCAAAGCTCTCAGGCAGGTCACACGGAATACACGCAAGTAGAAGATAAGTAGCACGCGTCTAGTAGGTAAGAAACAAGTGCGAAACTCGCAAACATTCTTGTTCGCCCGAGGAAATTCTCCTGCGTGCTGGAAAATCCCTCCTCGCAACAAGCCCGAGTAGCTTGCCCGGAAAGGTGTGACACGGCCTTTAAGGCATGCTCAAGGCCTTGTCATACCGTATCTGGGGAAGTTTTGCGGCTTGACTTGCGGGGAAACAAATTTGCTACCGCAGTTGGTCCGCACCTGACAGTACCTAGCGCGTATCTCGCCTGTAGTTGCCCGGAGGTGCGCACGCAAGTCACATTTAACCGCAGCCAAGTTTGAGCATGACCAAAACTTTTTCCGGGTGAGTCGCGGGGATGCCCGGAGAGCAGTCCGAGCACTAAGCAGTCCCCGTATGCAGCCACGATGACATTCTGTGGGACTTCTGCCATTCCTTCAGAGGAATTCCATCACAGAGTTTTCAGCACCCACGCGACTGGTACACAGGTCACACAGTATACCCGTAAGTAGAATTTAAGTAGAACGCGTCCAGCAAGTAAGACACATGATTTGACTCGCCCAAATCATTGTCCGCCCTCAGAAATTGTCCGGTATGCTGGAAAATACCCACAGACAACAAGCCCGCGTAGCATGCCCGGAAAGGTGTGACAGGGCCTAAACATGGTTACGGGTAAAAAGATCTGCGTGCGCACCTCCGGGCGACTACGGGTGAGATACGTGCTAGGTACTGTCATGTGCGTGTCATCTGTGGGGACCTCCGGGTAGTAAAAAATGTTCTTCACAAGTCGCACGCAAGGCTTGACACGGCTTTAAGACGTTCAATCAACATGGATACACGCTGAGTGTCCTGGCTTTTGTTCAGTGCCTCTACAGAATGCATGAAGCTGCGCCTGGATTTTAACCGCTTTCTTGAATGGGCGTTATTGCTATAAATTGGTAGGGTGGGGGGTCGGAAGATACCGCCCAAGGCAGCGGGCTAATTCTCTTACATTTAAAGGGACATCAAAGGGATGATTTTCTTCATTTCACATCATGTAGTACATAAACCGACAGCTCCACGCATAGATATGTGGAATTTATTGTGGTCCTTGAGCAGAGAAACAATACTCTGAAAAATCAAACAATTACACTGACCAGTGTTGATGACATAGGAGCCTCACATATTTCAGAAACGTAGCAGTGTAATTCCTTTACAATTCCACTTGCTTAAAGGTCCAGTTTACCTTTGGGAGCAGTGATTTTAAAAATGTTCAAGATATCACATTTGATGCATATGTGTAGGTCTGTTGTATCACAAAACATCCAACCATATAAAATTTTTGCAATAAAGCCTAAAATATGGGGAGATATCAGCATGCTTCTCAATAAACCATAACTGTATACGGTTTAGTCTGGAAGCATTCTTATTATAACTATTGTTCACATTTTGTGTACTTAACAATACTTAACATCGATTATACGGATTCAAATTTTTACAGTGGTTGTTTCTATCCCTAACTCACATTTTAGATCTATTTTAAAGCACTAATATTGGGTTTTTGTTTCATCTGCAAATGGTAAATTATGCCTTTAACAAGTTCACCTGTGTAGAATGTATGCATGCCATCTTCTTTTGTACTGCTTCCCTTGAATAGCCCATGCAAACTCATGCATTCTTATGGTGAGGCTGCCATGTCATCATCCTTGTTCATTTTGATTTGTTATGAATAATATTTTGAAAACATTCTTGCTCCTCATCCCAATCACTATCAATTCTGATACTCTGTACTCAATATAACTAATTTATAGTTTTTCACATAAAGTCTGAAAATCATCTGGAGGTCTCCTTTAATAATACTATGGTTGGTATAGTCAAGGATGTGCCTGGACGGTGTCGCATATTATGGCTAAGACCCAGGCCAAATATTCACAAAGACTGGTCTTCGAACTCAAGCACTCTAATAAAAGCCAAACCGAACCAAAACAAACTGAAAAAATACAAAAACAATAGACAAAAACAAAAAAAAAAAAACAAAACAGAACAAAAGCACAATGACGACCATTGACAACAATGCGGCATTCAAAACCAGAAAGTTTTGGTCACCGATAAATTGCCGATCGGTAGGTATCTAGCCTTTTGCAAAGGCAGCTGGCTATAATCTGAGCATAATAGGCCCACAGAGCAGTGGACTCGCACACAAAGCACGCGAGCGGCGAGCGGCGAGCGGCGAGCGCTCCAATCCGAGTCGCTGTGTACATGCGAGTCCACGGCTCGCTGTGTACGATTTCACTGCGAGCTGACTTTGCAAAAGGGTAATCGGTATCCAGCCGGTTCCCGAAAAACATAAAATGCTCGAAAGAGGTTGGCAACTGGTCGGCTACTGGTTGGTTACTAATTGCGGACCTCCCAGATGTTGTGAATATTCTGGCCACACATATTCGAAGACTGGTCGCCAACCTCCGGTAGCCAAAATTACAAACAAGCAAGGAAACAAAACAAAACAAAACAAAACAAAACAAAACAAAACAAGATAAAGAACACTGAAAAACAAAACAAAAACCAATCACGTACACCCTATGAGACATACTGCAAAATGTCATGAAATTAGTTCTTACCTGCAGCAGGAAACAGGTCAGCACTGGCATTAAAGAATCCCACAAACGTGGCTGTCCAACAGAAAGGTTTTCCCAGGCCATATATGATGATGACGTCAGAGATACCCTCTTTCACAAAACGCTGAAGAAAAATAATCACGATGAGAATGGTAACTTTTCTTCTCCTGTTTCTCTCGAAGCGTGTAAAAAACCCAGTAAGGCTGTTAAGAGTTTCCTTTACAATGCTACCCGCTGGCAGAGGCTTGCACTTAGGTACCGTTTCCAATACTAATCCTGGACATGTTGTGTAGACAAGGTTAATGGCAGCCAATATGGTCGGAAATGCAAAGCTTAGGGGAAAATTTCTGGAATACCCGAGAATCAAACCTCCTAGCACTTTACCGCAACCCCATCCCGTCCCAATCATAAGTGACAGAACGACCATCCTCTGTGTTCTAGAAGTACCGCCAGAAGAGTCAGCAATATAAGCCGCGGATACCACAACGACAGCATCTGTATCCCCACACAACCCAAGCACAAAAGCCGCAAAGAGAGTTAAGAGCAAGGGAAGCTCAAACAACGCTACCAAGAGAAAGATGCCAGAAGCAATGAGGTGGCCTGCCACACCTAGGACTAGGATCGGCTTTCGACCGATGAAGCTCGAAGCAGCAACGAGAAATGTTGCCGTTACAACTGGCAGAAAAGTAGAAAGTGCTGCAAGCCACATGGTCCAAAAAGACGTCTCGGATTGTATTTGTTTCTCCAGAGGATCAGTGATGTTCTCATCAGAACATGTGTCGTTAGAGTGGTAATTGATCGAGTAATTATAATGTTGTGCTAGTCTTTCTTGTATGTAGAATGTCCTGAGGGTGACGAGGGTTCCTTGGACAGCTAGCAGCAGAAAGTTAATTGGCTCTGTTGCTACGAAGCGCGCCTTGCTGATGTTTCCTACTGCCTCTCCCATCGCAGAAGGCAATGTCGTGAGTGTTTGTGACACCAAACTGTTCTGTTATGGACAGAATAAGAAAAAATTCGAAATCAATGTTTTTAATCCAATAGGTCTAGATTCACAATGAAGATAACTTCGCTGTTTGTGCGTTTTATTTTTTTTTAATCACGCGAATTCAGATACATGTAGGGCCTATAGGCAATAGAAGTGGGTTATTCGATTTCACTAGCCTTTCCTTGCAATCAACACAAAATTACTTGTAGAGAATTTCTTAAGTGACAATAATTTAACGGTTAGTCTAAGATCATACGTTTTAATTTATCTTTCTTACGTCACTCATACTTTATTTGCTGAGCACTAACCTGCTGACTTTAGATGTACGATGCCCTTTTGCTGGTCTCTAAATGATCATGCACCCTGTCATGCTGGTCTGATAAGGTATACACAGTGCGTTCACTGCGGCTGGCTCGGTAGATACCCACCACAGTAATTCGTATTATAGTATCAAACCTCAGACACCCGTACACCGTAAAACTTTCGCTCTCGTGCACGCAAACAAAGATGAATTTTGAGTGGGTAGCAGACCATCACTATTTTTGTGTACTCTTTTGAAAGGTGGGGGATACTCTGAAGAGATATGCCCAAATAACCATCATATTACACAATGGAAGAGGGGTTTGTGTCTATTGGTTAATTATTCGCTGGCGATTGTATGCGCTTGACCAGGTTAAGCTACGGTCACACAGGTTCGTACGAACGATGCGTTCGTACGAATGTCATTGTTCGTACGAATTCTGGAGTTCGAAGAGATTCGTAGATGGGGACAGATTCTTACGGCCTTCTTACGAATTTCGTACGAACGCTGTTTAATTCGCAAGAACAACTTAAGACCTTTTAGAGAAACGAAATGATTTTCAGTTATACACTGGCCCTAGAATTCGTACGTTTTTCGTAAGGATGCCTTGAGTTATTCTTTCGTCAGACTTACGGCCATCTTACGATTTCTTTTTGTCGTTATGTGCAACTCACGGCACTCTCAAGTCATTCGTAAGATATTACGATTTTTTTTATTATGTATTATTATGTATCGGGATGCTAAAAAGACGCTGCCGTGTCCCGTCGAAAAAGTGTTGTACTTCAAGATGGCAGTAGTGTCACTTCGGATGTCCATCATCCCTTGAGGTTGTTGCTCCAACTCTCCCCCTCTCGCTCCTTCCTCCTCATCTCCCTCCTTTCTTTTTCTTCCCCTTCCCCCTTTTCCCTTTGATTGCCTTCCTTTTTGGTCCCATATTTAACAGAGATGCTTTCTGGTCGAAAACCTAGAACCTAGAATCGTCATGCCATTCTCCTGACGTTGTTGCCAGTAATATTGTCAGCAGTTGCGCCCGGTACGCCCCCCTTAAATTCCAAAGCGAAAAAAACATAGCTACAAACGGCAGTTTGGGGACTGTAAAATGTCAAAATGTTCAAGCTCGCTCGCTTCGCTCGCTCGCATTTAATCATTATGCCATTCTCCTGACGTTGCGCCCGGTGCGCCCCCCTTAAATTCCAAAGCGAAAAAATATAGCTACAAACGGCAGTTTGGGGACTGTAAAATGTCAAAATTTTCAAGCTCGCTCGCATTTAATTGTTATGCCATTCTCCTGATGTTGCTGCCAGTAATTTGTCGTTTCACACCGTCATTCTATAATCCATGTAAGGAAAACTTACAATGTTGGTCAATGACTGTGCTGTGGAATGTATCACATTCCGTTATGTATTGTAGTCCCCATTAAGTTTGCAGACTGACAGCGCACGCACACACGCGCACACACACATACACACGCAAGCATCCCTCAAAATTACTTTTCCACGAGGTGCCCCCCCCCCCCCCCAATGTCTTGACCCACGGTACGCCACTGCCTAGAACAGAGTGAGGATTTGAATTTCGAGCCTTTTGGCTTTATACCCCCTAAAACTCAACAGTTGCACAAATTGTGTACCTACGTCTTACGAGTCCCGTACGAACGCCTAACAAACTCAAAGAGTTATTCGTAAGAACGCCGTACGAATCTCCGTTCGTAAGGCATTCTTACCAAAGACGTAAGAGCCCTCTATGAACGACTTAAGGCGTTCTTACAACCATCGTAAGAATTTAAGGCTTCTAGAATTGTCTCTCGACCCTACAAAATCTGGCGTAGTTCTTACGATGTTCATACGACGTTCGTACAGCCGCCTTACGAAGAGAGGGTTTCGTAAGTTAAAAAAAAAAAATCTTGGACAAGACCATCGAAAAGGCTACGAACTTACGAACGGTCTATACGAACGCTGGTTTCGTACGGCCTTCTTGAGAAGATATTACGAAATTGTCTTAAAATCGTTCGTACAGCGTTCATAGCAGTTCTTAATGGTATTTGTGACCGAGCCAGTAGAGATGTGTTATTTGGTGTTCTCCCCTCGATATACACAGTAACTGTTGACAAGTTGAAAGAAATCTAACGAGGCGAATTCATTTAGAAATGTAACACTTTTTAAATATACCTATCTTTTGTTGTATTTGTACGTACAATGTTTAATATTCATATTATAAATGATTATTTGCATACTCTGGCAGAGAATACAATTTATCTACGGACACTTTCCATGCTTTTGAAGTGAACAAGTATACTTGTATTTATTATGTTGAGTACTTTTATTCTTGTTTGTTTTGTTGTATATAGTTATTCATGTAATTTGTCGGATTGTTTTACCCTGTATATCATTGTATTTTTACGTGGACCCCTTTGAAGATCAGTCTTGTGCTGAAAGGGCTATTTCCTCCCTGTGAATGAAAATAGATAAATAAAATCTAAAATAACTGCGATAAGAATTTATCAAATGATTACATCGACGCCATTGACATTGACAATACCACGGAAACCATGCACTAGGGGCTGGGAGTGAGTTTACCTCACACTGTGATAAGACGGAGGTGAGTGACATATTTGACATGGAGCACTGACCGTATGCTAAATTAATAATGATAATAATAGTAATAATAAAAATAATAATGATGATAATAATATGAAATATTTATATAGCGCTTAATACAATATGTTTCTAAGCGCTTAACAGTTATCAAAACAAACAAACAAACATATAAATCAGCTTAGAATACAAATAATCAACTACAGATGTATATATAATCATCGGTTCTGTTCTAGAAATAGATGGGTTTTAAGTTTCTTTTTGAAGATATCAACGGAGGTGGAGGACTGAATATGAGTAGGGAGGTTGTTCCAAAGAAGGGGGGCACAAACGGAGAAAGCGCGGTCGCCATAAAGGTTTTGGGTGCGAGGGTCAAGTTTGAACTGAGCTGTAGATGAAGATCTGAGGTCCATGCGTGTAGCCGGTCTGGGAGATCATGTCAGTTAAATAAAAGGTGAACGGTTATGGATGATGTTGCAGGTGATGAAAAGGATCTTGAACTTAATTCGTTGTGGGATTAAATTGGAACTGTTTATGGAGAATCCCAGCATTTTTTCTTTCAAAGGGCTTGATAGCTTGATATCCTACTGGACGGATCCAGGAAGAAGTGGATAATATATGGTGCAAAAAGAAGAAACTTTCTGTTCATGTCATATGAATAAAATAGTACAAAGCTGATAATACTATCATCATAGTCACAATAGTCAATATCTAAAGAAGAAGCTGACCTGAGATAGATCATTTAGGGACCATCATTGTAAATACAATAGGGCTCAAGTACATGAATATTCTTTTTTTGTGACTCATGGTTTTATATTTGTGTAGAAGTTTAAGCAGTGTACAATAATTCGGATAACGCATAACTCTGTGTCTTGTATGATGGTGTCAAGCAAGCCATTCATCATGCCAGTCCAGAAATGACGCTATACTCATTACCTTCAGCCAAATCAACTTTCAGCCGAATTTGCTTCCTCTCTTTCTCTCTGTCTCTTCACTCTGAGCATGCATTTTTCAAAGACAGAGAATTTTGCAAATCTTGATTTCGTCTTTAAAGAAGCATGAAACCCACAATATTATATCAATATCTCCTACAGTGTCCTAATCAAGTGCAATAGAGTAAAGACATAAAAAAACACCCTGCAACCAACACTATACGATTGAACAGGATGGAGTGGCAGCCCTCCAAAGTTTGACTTCCACTTTCTCAAATGGGGATCATCACTGCCGCTCGCTGGAATCGTGATGTCATAGTCGCACAGGCGCTACCGTACGATCCATAGCACAAAATGCAAAGTGTGATTCATCACCCATGGCTGAATGTCATCTTTCCTTTGTCGTGAAAAAAAAAAAAGAGTTGACATGTGGTGTGGTGTAGAGTGATTTTGCTCTTGATTTTGATTCTCAGGAAATTTTTGTCGTTGATTAAATTGCTTGTGTGTTTGCAAACATTCTTGTACATTGTGAAATAATAAATGTAAACAACATGAATATAATGATGAAATACTTATAATATGATATGAGATATATATATATATATATATATATGCATTTTTTTTTTTTTTTTGGGGGGGGGGGTTTTGATATACCACCTACACAAACAACATGAATATAATGATGAAATACTTATAATATGATATATATATATATATATATATATATATATACGCATTTTTTTATTTTATTTATTTATTTATTTTTTTTTTTTTTTTTTTTGGGGGGGGGAGGGGCTTTTGATATACCACTTACACCGGTAATGGAAGTGCCTGTATGAACGTTGAGATGTCACTAACCCTTTTCCCCATCACCAACTAGAATACATTGTACTGGTCATGAATCTCTTAAAATGGCAAATCAAAGGTTGGTCTAAAAACATAGTTTTCGACCATTTTCACTCATTTCTCTTACTTAACTCTTATTTCAGTTGATAAACACTACACTAAACTAACCTTGATAAGATGTACGATGTCCTCTTGCTCGATTCTGAATGACTATACACACCTGTCCTGATAAATCGCTCAATGCGGCTGGCTAGATAGATATCTACTATAGACACGATAGAGACCTTATAAGCAGCCGTACCGTAAGATTTTCACTCTTGTGCGTGCCAACAAAGAAGAATTTTGTGTGACCAGCGAGCCAGCATTCACCTTCCGATCTCTGCCTCAAAGTAGGCCTACACTGAAGAGACATGAAAAGATTAAAAAAAAAACAACAACAACCTACTACCTACTGTATATAGTTTGAGGTCTGGGGAACAGACAAACGGTACCGCACGCTTGCTGAGCACACACAAACCTGCTGGCACCAGCACTCAGCACTCAGCACATCACTTACCTCACCTTGTGATTGCCACGGTGAGAATTCCACTGCACTGCAACTCATTATGGTCTCCTAAACACCATTCTAAAAGTCCCAAGAAATATAATTGGCAAAATGGTTAAATTTGCATAATATGCAAATTAGTTCCGACCATATATGATAAAAACACAGTGTTTCCATCAAAACTGTTCTAGGTTTCAGATTCGAACACCGAAAGTGTTGAAACATATGTTTACAAGATTAGCAAGTACAATTTAAACATTTCCATCCAGATTAAGCGTAGCAAGTTTCAAAGTCATGATTTCAGTTTCGCTTTACCAGAACGAAGCTCTGAACAGAATTAGTATGATGAAATATAGGGAAATCAGCGTTGTTATCAGATAAATTCTTAATAACAGCTTGACCATTACTTATATGTCAAAGTACGAAATTAAACAAAGCAAGGGTGAATATCTATATTTTGCCAAATTTTCTGGTGGATTAACCCTAATTGGAAGATGTTAATTGGAAACTGGATGATTCAGATCCTGGTCATCCTTGAGGGTTTTGAGATATTCAGGATGGCAGCCAAAATTGCCCCTTATCTTACATTCCACAATTCTATATACATGGTGAGCAATTAAAATGAAAAAGAAAAAGCTGGCTTTACCCTGTTTTGCTCGAGAATGCCTTATCGGAATTCTAATTAAACAACTCTAAAGCATTCTTGAGGGGTTTGGGACACTCAAAATGGTCGCTCAATGGCCACCTAAAATGAAATTCCTATAAACCTTCCTTCAATACAAATAGTATATATACATATATTTATCTGTAGATAGATAGACAGATAATGTAGATACAGGGGTCCGTTGCATAAAACTTACCGTTGAATTTCAATGGTAACTACCGTCAAAATTAGGCGTCACAGCCAAGCAGCATCAAGGATTATAAAATTTACCGCTAATTTGAAGACTTACCGCTAGAAAGGAGCGGTAAGTCCAGCGGTAAGGGTTTTATGCAACAGGGCCCAGGTCTGCCTTGTTTAGAGGGTACTGTATCCGAATCTGGATGAATCAACTCTTACATCCTGAAAGGTGTCTGAGATACTCAGGATGGCCAACAAATCTGCAGTTCCTTATGAAAGGTGAAAAGCTTCAATTTTTACTGTATTTCGAAGGGGCTGAATTTCAATAGATATTCAAGATGGCCACCAGATATATTGTTCTCCGACATAGCAAGAAATATCTGAATTCCATGTGCATGAATTCTTATGAATGGTGGACAGTAAAAAAAGAAAAGCTTTACTCACATACATCCCTGAGGATTTTGAGATATTGAAAATAACACAAAAACTTCAATTCTAATACAATGTATATTTCCGTATGAATGCTGAAAAATCAGAAGAAAAAAAAAAGAGAGATATTCAATATTGCCACAAAATCTGAGGTTTCTATACAATCTAAAACGATCTAAATACAATTTTGACTAGATTTTCTAGTTAAAAAAGTTAACTAGAAAAAAAAAGTTGCAATTCCGTGAAATCGGTGGCTTTGACTGTTTTTCTTTTCAGACGGAAGTACCTAGATGGCATAGTTATTAAGCAGGGTTCCCACTTAGCCGAGTTACAGTGCCGAGCTTTTGCGAGTCGTGGCGAATTGCCTCAAAGGGGCACTCGCGATAACTCGCGTAAAGCTCTTCATGTAACTCGGGATAACTCACGACAAGTCGGCACGACTCGGCGTAACTCGTAGTGAATCTGCAAAACTCTCCGTGAACTCGCGAGTGGTTCCATATTTTTTGAACAAGTTCAACAAAACTCGAAGTAACTCGTGCTGAACTCGTTTAAACTCGTAATATACTCGTACTACTCGTAACAAACTCTCAATACTCGTACGAAGCTCGCGATGAACTCTTCGTAACTCGCCACCTTCAAGTAGGCTTAGGCGAGTTCTTCTCGAGTTTTGAAGAGTACGAAACGAACACTACGACTCTACTACTAGTAAGTGTAAGGAGGAATTGCCCTCGAGCTAAGCGCGAGTTTAGATCGAGCTCTGCGACTTGCAACGAGTTTTGTATTAGCTTATTCAGAGTGCATTGCACTGACCTATTAATATGAAATTATTCACATTTTCCCAGCGTTTTCAAGACAGAAGACATTCATTCAACCCTAAACGCACGGGCACGTGCACAAATAGGTCATTGCCATTACATTTCAAGAACTACGTAAAAATTAAGACAAAAAACATGCTTCGGCTCAAGAAATCCAAGAAAAAACCGGAGAAGGAAATGGAGATCAATCAAGCAATGGTAGAAGTAGAGGTAGAAGAGCAGGAAGAGACAGTAGAAACAGAAGAGATCATCCGTGATGAGCTACAGAGGCAGTCAGAAGACCAAGCATCTAAACAATTAGACCCACAAGACCAGGTCCCAGTAGAAGAAAATGGGAGAAAAGACCCCACTGGAGGCCAAACCGAACAGCAGGGATTGCGCAAACTCATAACGGGCTCGTAACGGGCTCGTAACAAGCTCTTTATAACTCGATGAAACCTCGGCTTAAGTCGTACACAGGTCATCACAACTCACACAAAGATCGGTGAGACTCGTATCACGCTCGGATCACTCGTACAGCTATCGTAGTAAAACTCGATGTTGCCTCGTAGATCACTCATGCGCAGCTCATTAAAATTGACAAATTTCACGCGAGTTCACGCGAGTTCAAGCTCGCGCAGCTCGGCACAACTCGAGACTCCAACTCGGCTAAGTGGGAACCTTGCTTAAAAGAATAGGCGATGTTAATGAGTAATTCTGTATGTTGTTGGTGTTTTTTGGAAGCGTAACACAATTTCTGCATTCTTGCTTGTTTCTGCAGAACTGACGGAATATTACGCAGATGTCGAAGTGAATCTGAAGCCAGGTCACCTTACTGGCAATCCGTTCATCAGCATCAACGCGGGCAACCTCGGCGGCACCCCGGTCGGGCTAATGCTGACCGGCAAGAAATTCGGTGAACTTTGGATCCTTCAGATTGCGCGGCCCTTTTGAACACAATAAATGAAGTACTGACGCCTGTTAAATATTTCTGAAAGCGAGGGAAAAATAGAAAAAAAAATAGTGTCATTTCAGCTCGGAATAATTTCAGAAACCACTTCGAGGGAACACGAGTATTTGGATTCAATTAAAAACCGTTTAAATCATTTTTTTTTTTTAAATCGCAAAGTCCGCATGAATTTTATCTTTTTAACGGAAGAAACGTATTTGATTAATCCCAGTATTTTTTTTTCAAGATGTTCATCGTCAGCATTGTTTCAACTGTGCTCAATTACTAACATTTTATGGATTCAAGATATCAACAAGGACGATGAAGGTTCAAGTATGTCTACAATATACCAATGAGAGTTTTTATTATCTTTTACGTTCCCTCCGATGACAGAGTGTTATTAGAGTAAATTTGATACATTCTTAGTTCTCGATGTTAATATGTATTTGCAATTGATCTATACATCTTTTTTTTTTTTTCTGTGGGAATGCAAGCAGATGGAAGGTGATTATTTTTCCTTATTAACACCTTTCCAGCGGTAGTTAAAGCATTTCTTAGATGAAACCACCCCTTTGCTCTCCTAGTATGACTCTAGGCCCCTGAGGTGATGAAGGTGCTGCCACCCCTGACTTTTTGGAGTGTTTTCCTTAAATATCTATTTTTGATACATTTTCCTAATATTCTTAAAAACGTATGTACCAGATGGTCGAATTTAAATTCTACAAAAATGCATTGTAAGCTCCCTCGTATAGGAGGAGAGTGATATTGCCCACACCCTCAATCGCTTGGTGGGTGATGTGCTTAGATATTAGATTTTCAAATAATTTGATCTGAAAAAGAGAAATCCTAAATTCGAATTAAGTTGCTTTTTTTTTTTTTGGTCTTGCACCTTAAAGGGATGGTATATTATTGGTTGAGGTGGGGATTCAGCTTTTAACATTTTGCGAGCTACTTGGAAACCAGTTTATGAATTGTTAAAGGGCATGCAATTCTATGAGGAATTCAATGTTTATTATGAAAATTAGTTTTGAAATGGCCGATATCCAAAAACAAAGTAAACCAAAGCGATTCAAATTAAAGGTGGGTCACAACTTTTAATTGGATCACTTTGTTTTTGAAAGCTCAGCCATGCGAAACCATTTTTCATCAAATATTCTTTGAATTCCTCTTAGAATGATACGTTCTTTAATATTTCATAGGGGGTTTCTCATTATGTCAAGAATCATCATCGAAAAACGTTGGAAACCTGCCCCATCTCAACCGAAACTGTACCATTCCTTTAAATGATTAACCAACTTATCGTCTAACTTTTTTTGATTGAAAAATTTCACAACAGTCCTTCAAAGGTGCACATCACATCATTGAACTTTAATTCTTAACATGTAAAAGCTCTCTTGTATGCAATGTTACTACTTGTAGCAATATAAAAATCTACAAAATCATCTAGAGTGTATAATTATCATCTCTTCGCTATAATAACATAATCACTCCCATCTATCAGTATGTACTAGTATGCAAATAGTGCTACTATTATACTCGTTCCAATGACTACAAAGCCAGGAAGACAACAGAAAATAAAGATGTTGTAAAGTGTATAGAGCGATGTCCCGCTGAATTAGACGCAAACATTCAACACTTCATAGTTTTCTTACGTACACCTGTACGTGCAGTACAGAATGTGTGAGGATGTCGATTCGAACAATGAATATGTACACAAGACCGGAAACGAAATCTTGTCTTAACTGAGAGTATTGAATTCAATGCAAATCAAATCAATTCAAATTTTATTTTCACTCGTTTACTAATCACAACAAACGCCTCATTCTTTTTGTAAACAAAGGGACAATATACTTTATAGGCGATATATTGTGAGATAATCGGTATGTTATACAGACGTTATAATAGCAAAATGATAACAAAAATAAGATGGAAAAAGAGAGTGTAAACTATTGCAGAATTTTTATACAGAGAGTTTGTCACAAGATATAGTACCTCATCAAGCTTCATAAGAATTCAATTATAGCCTCAAGTACTATTGTAATATTTTATAGATATAAATACACTTACAATTGTAAACTTTTTAAAGTATGAATATCCACTCATAACTTATAGGCATAACAAGCTTTGTTGCTTGTACAGTGTGTTGTTATGAAATCTATAACGGCACACGAGATAAGATATACATGTATTTCATCTTTGATTAGAGGGCTTTTTATGCTTGCATGCACTTTCGATACGTATTTCGGCAAGACTGCTTTTTACAGTATTCCAGAGCTGAGCACATTTCTAGGTAGTTCACATTGTCAACAAAACATCGTTTTCGTTTTCTTGTATTTAAGATACCACAGATTTCGCTTTTTCTTACTCACAAAAATTTCTAATATCTTTCTTGCAACACAATAAAGATTCAATAGACGTGATCCGTTTAAGTGTATGTTCTCTATCTCTACATGGCAAAAGTAAAATATTTTTCTGCACGTCTAAAGAAACTATTTGGCTTTTGAACTCATTTTGACGATTATACTTGTGTTTATCAGTTGACACACAGCTTGCATGCTGACTTTGTTTACCGTTTATGATAAAAAAAAAATTACCTATGCCAACATCAGTTCATCAAAATCAACAATGAAATTTCACCTCATGCAAATATCTAAGAAGTGATTATACATCTTTTATACTAATATTCGATATTTACGGGTGCGATGGTTCCGAGTATTACGTAAGCGTGCAAGTTAACCGTTCTATTTAACGAGGCGAAGCGGAGTTGAATAGAACGGTTGACATTGCACCGAATGTCATGTTCGAACCGTCGCGATCGCGTCGCATAAATGATAAAATATTGAATATTTGTTTTATGCAATACACGATACGGGCCTGGTCTATTGTACTACAAAATAGACCTAAAGTTAAGCCTATCTAGATGGAGAACTAACAGTTAAGCCTTGATCTAGATCTGGCTCTTATAGGTCATGTAGGTCTCACGATACACATGTTCAGTGTGTCCCAGGATCTATTGCACGGCTGGCTCTCTCGATTTGCCGTTCGGTAGACGTATATTGCACTGCCATTAAGAGAAAAGTTTGTACACAGAATATCATTGTTAATAAATCGTCTGAACGTAAGTTTATTAGTTCTTTTGTGCAATTACTTAATTTCAGTGTGATTTTGGTCGTAACACTAAATTCGCCCTTGCCCTGTCTGTCAGAAGCAGTAATCCGTATAGATCACGTTTTCCTAATATCTTAAGTCATTCCTCTTTTGATTCGCTGATACTGTTTAACGGAATTTCTTCCTCGTCATTTTCCGAGGTCCGCGAGAGTGCTTGAAGAATCCTTGAAAAAGAGAAACGAGAGAGAAAGAGGGAGAGAGAGAGAGAGAAAGAAAAAATATCAGTTAATGTTCTTATGCAGCTTGATGTTCAGTTTTTAGTTGTCACAACCTCAATGACAGGCATAATCAGCATGAAAATCATACAATACACCTGAAAGTATACCATAACAATGCATCATACAAAAGAACTAACGGAATGATAACAATATTGATTAAAATGACTGGTTTCCAACAAACTATAACTACACCTTTTCTCTGTTATGCCTATCATAAACCTGCAGTTCATCATTGAGCTACTTATTGTTCAGCGTGGTATCGGGCATATGAAGTCTTTGTTTATTGCATCAACAGAGATATCATAATCTAGACATCATACATGTTTTACCTGACAGAAACTTCATGTTTATAAACCTTTTATGTATTTCTAGAGATAAAAAAAAAAAAGCTTCAACGTTTTCAGAGCATTATGTCCAGACGAGTAATATGAGCTATGTAAATTGAAATCTTCCTTTCCTAAGCAAAGGCCGAACATTTGAAGAGAAAACAAACTCGTCACCTGGATCTCAATTGCCTGCACTAAGTGTACTGCATTGAGCGACTGGGCAGGGAGATATAACAACCATCGGTTACAGGTCATCTGTGATTTCGATTAATTTGATTTGATATGATTTGTGCATTTTTCACGAAGTATATACAACGTACAAAACAGTTTCCCAATACTAATCACATTATGAATGAATATATGAATATAAATATAATCATGTGTAATGAACTTATAATGAAATTGTATAGGTGAATTAGAATCATACAAAACAATTGGAAAATCATTGATTATTCAATCGAATTGACAAATTCAAAATGCTGTAGACCGTCATCTTAAGCTGAAGCTTGAATTTGATGACGGCCTCATCTTTATCTGCGTTGAAGGTTAAGCGTTAAGGTTAAGCCGATAATCCAGTTAAATCATATACTGCAGTATTGCTCAAGAACATTCACCTCCTTAAACATCTGTATTGTGTGCTGAGGTGATTTCAATGAACATCTTCATTCAAATTCTGTTTGACAATTGATTAATTCTAAGACCAATAGACGAGTCAACCCAACTGCAAGATATTCAGTACAAGAATCAGATCTGACCATTTACGTTAGACATTTCACAATTGTCCAACACACATTCACTTTGGCCACCAAACTAGACATGAAATATCTTCAGAATGTGATTGAGGTAAAAAGTTATAAACAGGCGTTTATATATTGCTTATCCATGTGGTCCTATCAGACAGCAATGTGAAGGCGCCATTGTGTCGAGGAGTGATAAACAACATCTCACGAAAGGTTCTAGCTATTTTTTTCCACTGTCATCTGTCGAACGACGAGGAACTGACGAGAAGAAACCTAGCAGACCCCTTAGTTTCCTGATGGTGATAAAATGTAAACTTGCTGGCAGTTGAATTGCTCATTGGGGTGAAGGCAGGAAACAGCTTTACATAATGAATACATTCTGGCAAGTAACATTGTTTCACATTACCCGTTTAACATGATTGGATGACAAGGATGGCTGCACAGACGTAAAAAGTGACGGGAGCCATGCCAATCCTCACGGTGTAGGTGAATTGTCCTTCAACGAACAAAAATGAGCAGCAGGCCCACAATGAATGTGCCACGGTCAGCATGGCGAATGCCGCACCTGTCGTAAATGAAATGAAAATCATTTGGATCATGTTATTCATCAGGAAAGAATCATCAGTAGACAGTTACAGTCAGCTCTATATTAAATAAGATTGTTATCAGTCATACGAAGAGTCCAATGAATGTGAACAGCTTTGACGGATAAACGTCTTTACAGTTCTCAAAAGGTCCGACGTTACAACGTATCTATCAAGCTTGGTAAATGCCCATTCCACGATATGAGTTTGCGGCCACAGTTAGCGTCAGCGTGCAACATTAACCTTTTTTTTTTCCTTTTTTTCGGGTTGTTGCGCGACAGAGCGCTTTGGTGTCTTGGCAAGCACTCGTAGTCGTTGCAGGCAGTTGCACAAACCTGCTGAGGCGGCCGTGAATGCTCAAAACGTCCCTTTCACAATATCGGTCTGAGACATGCGCTGCAACATGCTTCAATCGCCATCAATCTCATCAGGTGGCATGAGGCATTCGCAAAGACAACAGATGCCGTACAAGAAAAGCGACGAGAAGAGACCGTAGCACGAGTAGACATATAGGTTTACATGTTAATATAAGTTTGTATATTTGCTCGCATTTATGCTCGTGAGGGTGGTCGTGCGTTCACATGCGAGTGATGCACGCGTGATTGAGAGTGGCTCTACGCCAATCACAAGAGTTGCACGACCGATGCGAGTGGGCGTGAGACCATGCGATCCCCGTGCGATCGAAAGAGACCAGTGTGAACGGTTGTGTGAGTGGTCCTGCGATCGAGTTGCATCTGGTGTAAAACCGTCTTTGATAATTGACCGACAGTCAATTTCAACCTAGACCTCATAATAATCATTATGTCGCTGATATTTCACGATCTGTCCCAAACTGATGCAAAGAAGACTAGCAAGGTTATTAGGGATTTTAGTGATTGTTGGTTTATAGAGGACACTGCATGGAGCCCTTTCGGAAGTTTTGAGAAGCTTTCAAACACATGTTTGACAGTCAAGAAAAAAAAAATTATCCAGACCAATCCACAAATAATCATGTATCAAGATTTCAATTTCCGTGACGCCTGGGACCAATGTCCCAGGCAATGTGGGGGCGCTGTGGCATAGTGGATAAGACTCTCGACTCCCAACCGGAGGACCCGAGTTCGATTCCCGCTCAGTGCTTACGTCCTTGGACAAGATGTTTTTAACCAATAATGTCCCTCTCGACCCTGGTGTATAAATGGGTACCTGGCAACGCTGGGGTAATAATAATGGCAGGGCCCTCTGGTAGAGCAGTGTCAACACTGAAGAAGCTACCCTGGATAAATAAGACCTTGCTATTATTATTATTATTATTATTATTATTACTATTATTATTATTATTGTTATTATTATTATCATTATTATCATTATTACTATTATCAATGTGAAAATGAGCGTTCTCTGATAGACAATCGAATCGAATGAAACAAGTGGAACTTACCACGCTCTTCAGCCGAGCCTAACCGTGAGAGAAGGTTTCTGCAAAGAGGCGATGGCATAGAACGGAGGATACCAAGAGCAGAAGCTATAGAGTGCATGAAAAATTAGACTCGTGTTAAACCTTGGCCCGCTTGTTAATTTCAGGTCTTAAACTTTACGGTGTTTACAATTCAATCAAACAAAATGGATTTGTGGGACACTATTACAGGACCTAGCAGTCAGGCATATTTATCAAAAGCAAATTCGAAATTCATTTAAGGCTACGAAATGGTTGTCATACAAGTTCCACTGCAATGCATTGCAAGGAGAGATATTAGTTACTGAGTATAGATACATGTACATCACAAAACAATGCTTAATAGCCAGCAGAGAGTATACTTAAAATTGAATACAAACCACTACATTTAAATATCTTTGCCCACGGAAGATTACTCAAAGATGTTATTTTGAGCCAAGTACCAAAGATTGGTTAGTAACGACTACTTGACTCTATTATTACAGTGGCGTATTGTCTGTTTTGTCGTTGCTTTTTTTTTTTGAGTCGTCAACGTTTTACAATTAGCTCCGCTTCTTAGTGGATCACTCTTAATTTCCGTCTTCCTTTTGTCAACATTGCAAAACATGCATTGTTTATCAGTATGTATTCATGATATGTATTACCTTTTGCTGAATTGAAATCACAATATTCAAGGAATGTTTTGCTTGATATCATTTCAGCAATCATCGTCTTTGGTATGCTTTGTTCAGCTGTAGTAGAGATCCCGCAGATTTGCTGATTTCCGATAATGTACGTTTGGACAAGAACTTTTTTTTTTTTTCAAGGCAACACGAGAAGTGTCTGGAAATACAATCCGACATATTGACTTCGCATTGAATGCAAGATTGGAAATTAAACTTACCAATGAAGGCAAGCTGGATAGTGTTTACGGCCAAGGCACAGGTGATCAGCTGGGCGATTAATGAGATGAATCCGAAATGTATCAACCAGTTCTCGGAGAAACATTTTAGTAACGGTTTGGTAACAACAGCTGCAACTGATAAATAAAAATACGTTCTTTGAACAAAATGTCATTTTCCATGTTATTTAAAATGATCTTAAAAAATACATGTTTATCACTATACTCTCAATCTCTTAAGATTTTGTAGTATAATATGGTTGGTGTAGTCAGTAGGGGCGGATCTAGGAATTCCGTGAAAAAGGGGGGGGGGGGGGGGGGCTCCTTTACAAAATTAAAGGGGCGCACGCGCCCCATCCTTTTTTTCTTTTTGTTTCGTTTGCTTGTTTGTTAACAAAAATGAAGGGGGGGGGGGGCTCTGTGCGCCCCCTCCATAATCCGCCACTGGTCAGGTATGTCAGTGGATACTGTCGCACACGGTTGTGAAAAGACCCTGGTCAAACCATGGACCTACCACACCTGGACACAGTGGCGTAACTACGGGGGGGGGGGGCATGGGGGGCACGTGCCCCCCCAATCCGCTGGTAAAAAAAAAAGAAAAAAAAAACCTACCAAAATGGTAATTCAAGGGTTAGTAAACTGCTTTTGAAATCGACATGAAAGGATGATCAAGAAAAAAGATATTTTTCTAAGATTTCTTTTAACCATATAATTAAAGAGGTATTATCGTGAAACATTGTTCAAAAAGCCCGGAGACGACAAAAGATTGTGATTCAGTGTGATTCCTGGTTGGCATTTTGAATACAAGCAGGATGTGCGCAGTGTACTCAGAACATCGGAATGGCAAAAAGAGTCGCTGCAATGTTGCGCAATGTGATGTTTGTATGTACACATTTTGCTATCAAAGCTTGATCATTGATTTTGCAGTGTTGCTTTACATACTAGTTTATATCAAAATGCCTTGCATTGCCAATAATAAGACTTGACCTTGGCTATTTCCTAACTTTTCCATCTATATGAAACACACACACTCACAAACACAAACAAATTAGGATGCTCTATATAAAGTGCAGATTTTGGACATCCTTCTCCCGCTTGGTCACTTCGACGCCCCCTCGCTGGTCATACCTCCCCCAATCATGAACATAAACCGACACCCTTGACTACCAGTGGCGGATCCAGGGGGCGCACCGGGCGCCCCCTCCCTCCAAAGCGAAAAAATAAGTTATACATAGCTACAAACGACAGTTTTTGGACTGTAAAATGTCAAAATTTTCAAGCTCGCTCGCTTCGCTCGCTCGCATTTAATCGTTATGCAATACTCCTGATGCTGCTGTCAGTAATTGCCAGCAGTTGCGCCCGTTGCGTCCCCTCCCCTTAATTTCCAAAGCAAAAAAAAATATAGCTACAAACGGCAATTTGGGGACTGTAAAATGTCAAAATTTTCAAGCTCGCTCGCTCGCATTTAATCGTTATGCAATTCTCCTGATGTTGCTGTAAGTAATTGCCAGCAGTTGCGCACGGTGCGCCCCTCCCCTTAATTTCCAAAGCGAAAAAAATATAGCTACAAACGGCAGTTTTGGGACTGTGAAATGTCAAAATTTTCAAGCTCGCTCGCTTCGCTCGCTCGCATTTAATTGTTATGCAATTCTCCTGATGTTGCTGTCAGTAGTTGCCAGCAGTTGCGCCCGGTGCGCCCCCTCTCCTTAATTTCCAAAGCGAAAAAATATAGCTACAAACGGTAGTTTTGGGACTGTAAAATGTCAAAATTTTCAAGCTCGCTCGCTTCGCTCGCTCGCATTTAATCGTTATGCAATTCTCCTGATGTTGCTGTCAGTAATTGCCAGCAGTTGCGCCCGATGCACCCCCTCACCTTAATTTCCAAAGCGAAAAAATATACCTAAAAACGGCAGTTTTGGGAACATAAAATGTCAAAATTTTCAAGCTCGCTCGCTTCGCTCGCTCGCATTTAACCGTTATATGCCATTCTCCTGATATTACTGCCAGTAATTGCCAGCAGTTGCACCCGGTGCCCCCCCCCCCCATGAATTTCCAAAGCGACAAAATATAGCTACAAACGGCAGTTTGGGGACTGTAAAATGTCAAAATTTTCAAGCTCGCTCGCTTCGCTCGCTCGCATTTAATCGTTAAGCCATTCTCGTGATGTTACTGCCAGCAACTGCCAGCAGTTGCGCCCGGTGCAACCCCCTTAACTTCCAAAGCAAATATATATATATACATACATATATTATTATATATAGCTACAAACGGCAGTTTGGGGACTGTAAAATGTCAAAATTTTCAAGCTCGCTCGCTCCGCTCGCTCGCATTTAATTGTTACGTTATGCAATTCTGATGTTGCTGTCATGAGGTGCCCCCCCCCCCAATGTCTTGACCCACGGTACGCCACTGCCTGGACATACATCGCTTAAACACCTGCTTCTATCAAAAGCGTCACAATACCATTTTATACATGCTTTCGTGCTTTGATCTCACCACGACCGCCGACTGTCAGCCTGGATAAAAACAAAACGACGCTTTGAGAAATCTAAAAACTGTATGCGCAGAAGATAATAACTGTAGCAAATCATGAAAAATGTAAGTGCAATTGTAGTGTGAATTTGGAAATCATGGCTCAGCCAATTTCATTTGCGAAATGCACGTAATATATGAGAGAAAGCAAATATTTTGGCAAGTTCATTGTGATTTGTAAATCTTATTTTTCCTATCCTTCGCACATTGTTTCAAAGAAAACATGGACAGTAAGGGTAGATAACATCTATGTTTCACCATTATTAAGTAACGTTGAATGCGTGTCCACAAGTGTCCACTTCCGTAATTATTCATTCTGTGACACAAAATTTGACATATTATGACGTTTGCTGTTCCCCATCATTGGTGTTTATTCAAAGGCAGTAGAGTCTGAAAAGGCACCTCAGCCAAATAAGGCCGAAATGAGGGAAACGGTTCTTTTGTCAGTGACGATGCGTGATTACACAATTGTCATTGTCCAAACATCTGAATGTACTCCCATTAAGATGCACATAATCAGGTGGCGGCGGTGATGACGGGATCAAAGAAAGACCATAGTCCATGTGTAGTAAGTGCATGGTCAAAGACATACGCAACAACAAACAAATAAACAAACAAACAAACAAACAAACAAACAAACAAACAAAAACCTCATGATGAACAGGCGACTGCTTAGGTTTGCAACTACCATGAGTACGGTACTGTCTAAACTGTTATTTTCGCAAGGGTGTAATTTTCGCGAATTTCGCAAATCCCAATAGGACCGCGAATTTCGCGAATCACAGTAGGACCGCGAATTTGACAACAAAGCGCGTTAGTGAAAATATTGTCATATGCGCTGAAGCCCCAGTCAAATCTAACACGGATCCCCAAGGATCTACACGGCAATCCCCGGATCATGCTGGCAAAGATCCGGGGAGTTCCGGGCTAGATTTGCCTCGGATGGAGCGTCAACGAGCGTTGATATTGTACACACGGTATCAACACGTCCGCTACACGGCTGAGGCCGGACCAGCACAGGATCTATACGGCATCCACACGGATCTTACACGTCGCTCCACGGTCCATGCCGGACCCACTCAGCAATTATACGGTCCATGCCGGCAGAACACGGCGTCTACACTCCCTCGATCAGTGCCGGCCATATCCGGGGAGTTCCGGGCTAGTTTTGCCTCGGATGGAGCGTCAACGAAGCGTTATGATTGTACACACGGTATCAACAACCTGGATCATCGTGTAAATCCTTGAGGATCCGTACATGTTTATAGGCCTTTGTGACTGGGGCTTTAGGTAACAGCGCATGTGCAAAGTCTCGGTGTCAATTCGCGAAAACAATATCTCGCGAAAATGTCTATGACCTCCCCATTCGCCAAAATATCTGTACGCGAAAATAACAGCTTATATTAAACAGCAGTCGGTGACTGGTCGGTGGCTTAAGGAGTGCACTTGTTAGCACCAGCACCAGCCACTTGTTAGGGTTACTTGCTGCTCTTTTTGTTCGACTGTTTGTTGATTTCATATGCCACCAAATTTTGCATGAATCGCGTGGGTTAAAACAAACCTCTCTCTCCATTGATAGAGTGATGCAGGAGAACGTACTACAAAATGATAATACTAATAATGTGGACCCTTATCGCACGTACAGGGGAATGTGATGAATCTAGTGCTTACCTGCTGAAGGAACCAGAGCAACACTGGCATTAAAGAATCCCACAAATGTGGCTGTCCAGCAGAAAGGTCTTCCTAGGCCATAGATAACGATGACGTCGAATATGCCTTCTCTCACAAAACGCAGTAGGCATATGATGGTGATCAGAATGAGAGCTTTTGTCCTCCTGCTTCTATCGAAGCGAGTGTAAAACCCAGCAAGACTGTTCAGAGTTTCCTTAAGAATGCTACCTGCTGGGAGGGTCTTGCAATTGGGTACTGTTTCCAAAACTAGTCCTGGGAAAGTTGTGTAGGCAACGTTGATGGCAGCTAATATTGTTGGAAATGCAAAGCTGACGGGAAAGTTATTGGAATAACCGAGAATCAAACCTCCCAACACTTGACCGCAACCCCATCCCGCACTATCCATAAGTGAAAGAACAACCATCCTCTGTGTTCTAGACTTACCAAAGGAAGAGTCGGCAATATAAGCCGCAGATACTACTTCGACAGCATCTGTATCCCCACACAACCCAAGCACAAAGGCCGCAAAGAGAGATATGAATATGGGTAGCTCAAACAACGCTACCAGGAGAAAGATGCCAGAAGCAATGAGGTGGCCTATCGCACTTACGACTAGGATCGGTTTTCGACCGATGAAGCTCGAAGCAGCTACGAGGAATGTCGCCGTAATAACTGGCAGAAAAGTGGAAAGTGTTGCAAGCCACATGTTCCAAAATGATGTCTCGGATTGTATCCGCTTATAAAGGGGATCAGTGTTGTTCTCATCAGAACATGTGCCGTTCAGGTGGTAATTGATTGAGAAATTATAACTTTGTGCTAGCCGTTCTTGAATGTAAAACGTCCTGAGGGTGGCGAGGGCTCCTTGGACAGCTAGTATCAGAAAGTTAATTGGCTCTGTTGCTACGAAGCGCGCCTTGCTGATGCCTTCTACCGCGTCTCCCATCGTAGAATGTCGTTGCAGAGTAAAGCACCAGCAATTCTGTAAATACCAGAAAGATGATGATTCGTATATGTAAACATAAATTATTAGATAAATTGGTAATGGAACTATCGTTATGAATGTTGAATCCTATCCCCCATACACCAACTAGAATACTGGAAATGAATCTGTTATGATGGGAATTCAAAGTTTGGTCAAAACACGTGGTTTGTAACCATTTTCACCCATTTCTTTTCCTTTACGTTTATTATATTTGATGAGCACTAACCTGCGGATTTAAAAAGATGTCCGACGTCCCCTCGTTGGTCTCTGAATGATCATATACCCTGTCCTAAGCTTCCATCGCAGCTGGCTTGATAGATATCTACTAGTGACCATGGTATCAAAACTTAGGCACCCATATAAATAAAATAAATTTTCCGCTCTTGTGCGTGCAAACAAAGAAGAATTCTGTGTGACTAGCAGGTTATGAGTAACCTTTTGGATCATTCACTCATAGTACTCTGAAGAGAAATGAAAAAGAAAAAGAAACACCCTATAGTTTGAAATCTGGGGGACAGACAAATGGTACCGCACGCTTGCTGAACACACACAAACGTGCTTGCACCAGCACTCGACACACTCAACTCACCTTGTACCTGAACAATCTTTTCTTATCACAGCAAGGCGACGCCAGAGTAATGGAATAATGGACAATTTGGCTTCTAGTCTTCACCCACACTAACTGCCATGGTAGGAATTCCACTGCGGTTCAACTCATTATGTTTTCCTAAACACCATACTAAAAGTCCCAAGAAATACAATGGGGCAAAATGGTCCAATTTTCATAATATGCAAATCAGTTCTAACCATGATAAAAGCACAGTGATTTCATCAAAACTGTTCTACACTTCAGATTCGATCACGGAAATTGTGGAAACCTATGTTCACAAGGTCAGTAAGTGCAATGCAAACACTTCCATGTAAATAACCTAAATAACCTCAAAAAAGTTCTGCAATTCACGTTTGAGGGGTAATTATATCTCTTTTTGCTTCCTCATCATACGTAAATGTGGTATCATTAGAGAGCTTAATTATTCTTCTTTATAATGCTGTGTCACTTGTGATGCTTATGCAATCGTGGAATGCACAGTGTCTCTGAATATGCAGCAAGGTAAAAAATGAAATGTTGCAAAATTTGTTGTTTTCAATGGGGAATTCATCCAAACTTCAATGACAAAACAATGAAGACACATGGACATTTTTTTTTCTGTGACTGTCTCCTCTCCATTTATTGAGAAATTGTTACATCTCATTAGGTCAGTAGTTGGTAGATGGGGGCATCCCACGAGACCGACACCCACGAGTCATACGGTCCACGAGACCGACATCAATAATAGGTCCATGAGTCATACAGCCCACGAGTTATACGGCTCAGGAGTCATACAGCCCATGAGTTCGACACTACGCACAAAAGGCTCATGAGACCGACACTAAGCAAAGAAAGCCCACGAGACCGACACTAAGCAATAAAGGCTCATGAGACCGACACTAAGCAAAGAAAGCCCACGAGACCGACAGTAGGCAAAAAAGGCCCACGAGACCGACACTAAGCTAAAAAGGCTCACGAGACCGACACTAAGCAAAGAAAGCCCACGAGACCGACAGTAGGCAAAGAAGGCCCACGAGACCGACAGGATAAACAGCGCCATCTACATGTCAATCACCTGTACAGGGTGTTCCATGAACGGAAAAATAACATACTGGCGGTTGTAATTTCGTCACGCTATCAATTGAAAGATGGTGACCATCTACATAATTATGAACGACATCAAACATGTATTTCTACATACTTCTGGGGGGGGGGGGCAAGTGTGTCAGGGAGCGACATTGTTATCAAGTAGAAAAATAGAATTGTATTCTTCATGCCCCCCAAATAAAAAAAAAATAGAAGAATTAGTATTCTTCATCCCCCCCAAAAAAAGAGACAAAAAATCAAAACAAAACCCACAAATGAATTAAAAAGAGGGCAAGAACGATGTATGGATTAATTTTAGAGCTTTAATAATGCCATCGTGCTATTTTATTAGGCTTTCCCAGGTTTTAGCTAGAAGATGGGCAGGATATAATTTTTACCTCTTCTCTTTCCCGATTCACTAGTTACATTTTTGTACTTATTCTATTTTAGATATTCTACCCTCCTACTTGGAAGTTTTGCAGTAAGATCTACTTGTAATTTTCTCTGTAACTATAGTGTAATGCTACTGATTAAAACGTTTTATATCGTTTTATATCATTTTTTCGTGAAATACAATAGCTGTTTTCCTGGATGCATCTAATTTTTCCCGAATCCCTTACGGTACCTTAATAGACGATTACGTTATTTTTTTCATTTTTAATTAATACTAATTCAACACCCTCGCAGGCTTACTGTGGAAAGATCTGTTACACACTTTTACTGTACTTTGTTCATTTTTTTTCCACAAACAAACACCCATGCAAGCACAATTAAAGATCCTGATCATTTCAGGGGGGGGGGGGGGGGGGGCAACTTAAGGGGTTACACCCTGCCGGAGATGGCAACTCTTCTTTTCCATCTCTCATATCTTCCTATGCTATTATCAGGACACCCTATACAATTTATTGGTCTATAGGTGGCGCTGTTCATCCTGTCGATCTCGCGGGCCTTCTTTGCTTAATGTCGGTCTCGTGAACCTCTTATGCGTAATGTCGGTCTCGTGAGCCTTGTATGCGTAGCGTCGGTCTCGTGGACCTTTTAAGTGTAGTGTCGGCCTCGTGGGCTTTGATTGCTTACTGTCGGTCTCATGAGCCTTTTGTGCGTAGTGTCGGTCTCGTGAGCCGTATAACTCCTGGGCTTATTTTACTTGATGTCGAACTCGTGGGCTTTATTTACTCAGTGTCGAACTCGTGGGCTGTATAACTGGTGGGCTGTATGACTTGTGAGCTGTATGACTCGTGGGCTGTATGACTTGTGAGCAGTATAACTTGTGGGCTGTATGACTCGTGGGTGTCGGTCTCGTGACGTGCACCCTGGTAGATGACCCAAGCACAGCAACTACGCCGCCAGATCTTGATCCTACCGTCCAGCTTCATGAGACAGAATCTCGAAGAAGAAGGAGGAGGAGGGAAACAAGAAGGAAAGGAGGGAGGGGTGTCATCAAGTACAAAGCTGCCAGGTAGCTTTTCAAGGGAATTACTAAAAAGCACAAACGTAGTTTTTGCAAATTAAGTAATAATTTGTTTGCCCGTATCTATTGTGTAACATGTTTCAGCTCTTCATTGACAACTTGCATCTATGAAAATCATTGATATAGATAATGGATAAAAGGGGGCCTAATATTTGAATATCACACATGGTAGATGAATTATTGACGACATGCAGAAACGAACTGTTGTCTGTTGGTAAGGTAACTTTTGAACCACTCCAGGGTCTTTCTTGGAAACCGTATTGCAGAAGTTTATTAAGTAAGATTTCGTTTCTATCGAGAATGCATAATCCGAATCCTATTAAAGCAATTCTTGCATTCTTGATTTTGGGACACTCGAAATTATCGCCAAAATGGCCGCCAAAATGGCCAACAAAATTGCAGTTTTTATATGAAAGGTGAAAAGCTCCCATTTTTACTGTATTTCGAAGGTGCTGATTTGAATAGATATTCAAGATGGCCACCAAATTGTTCTCAGACATAGCAGGAAATATCTGAATTCCATGTGTATATATTGTTATAAAAGGTGGACAATTAAAAAAAAAAGCTTTACTCAAATACATTACTGAGGGTTTTGAGAAATTCAAAATAACGGCTCAAAACTGAAATTCTAATACGATGTATGTTTCCCTTATGAATGGTGAAAAATCAAAAGAAATAAAAAGATATTCAATGTTGCCGCAAAAATCTAAGGTTCTTACTATTTTCCTTGCAGGTGCAGGTGGTGAAAAGCTGTTGCTCTAAAGCGAAAGGAAAATTAAAGCAATTAGGAAGTGTCAAAAAAGACAAACAATAATTTGTGTTTTACGTACTAGGTGTTACAAAAAACATTTTCCACTTGTGATTCTTAATACGTAGTTCAAAAACTATATGTCAGATAAAACTGTCATTGATAAGAGTAATAGCTGAATATTGTACAATTTAGTTGGAGGTGATTTGAATATGAATGCCTAATCAGTTTCATGAAATCAATGATTTATTTCAATGTTAGGTTCCAGATTTTGAGCAAATTTTAACCCTCTGTACAAAAATTGAACTTTACACGCAGAAACCAATGATGTGTATGTGAGTGTGTGCTTACAATGACCCTTTGTGCCTGAACAATGGAAATGACTACCACCTGTTCAGAGCTCTGCTGCAAGGCACATGAATGCTTTATCAATTATTCATGTGGATTGCCCTGAGCACTGCTAGTCTGAATTCATGACACAGAATGAAATGCATGCACATGAAAAAAGTGAGCACATGTTTCCATGTGCTTGCATACACCGCATTTCAGAATGAATAAAGACTAGCTGTGAAAGTGGAATTCCTCATAAATATGTAATAGAGCATTCCAATCCTGGCTATTGTCCAGGACCATTGTCTGGTTCTCAACAACACACTCCTATACACGCCAATAACCCCCTGTGCAAAGTTGAAGTTTTGTACAGAGGGTTGAAAATAGAGCAAAATCTGAAACCTAACTGAAAAATTAATGTTGAATTTACCAAAACTGAATCATGCTTTCATTTTCAAATCACCTCCAACAGAATTGTACACTATTCAGCTATTGCTCATATCAATGTTAATATCAACTGATATATAGTTTTTGAATTATAAAGGATCAAAAGTGGGGAATTTTTTTTTTTTAACACCTAGTATTTGAGTTTGCAGTTAAGTGTATAATGATCGATGCACTTTTTGAAGGGCAGTTGTGGAAACCCGAATTTTCTGACGGGAGCTTGATATATGCCACAAATACAATTTGCCTTAATTGACAATATTGCAGCAATGGCAAACTTTGTCATTAAATTCTTACTTTTTTAGATTCTGATGAAAGTCTAATAGTCTATGTAGCGCGCAACAAATGGAGCCGGGACTCGCAGTATGTTCGTTACGGATGTTCTTTTTATTCGCAGGTTCTTATCATCGATTGGAATGGTTTCATGTCGATCCGAACAACCAAACCCTGAAATTTGTAAACATCATATACAAGGGATAATAATGAGTACAATGAGATAATAGTCAATGACTTAATATTTGATATCATTGGTGAATGATGTTCATCAATATAGCATACGCAGTCTTAATTCAATTGCCGCGTTCATTCTTAATCGTTATGCTTCGTTGCATCGTTGCATAATATATCGTCATTCAGTAGTATAATCTTAACTCCAACTCGTGATTGGAATATAATAATTGATTATTCACATTAGTATCCCAGAATCTGCGCTGCTTTCTATAACCTTGACGTCACAAGTCAATCAGCAATAACTGATATTGATATCTTAATATTCCTTTGTGCAACTTAACATAATAAAGCAAGAATCAATTTGCTCAAAGACCAAACAGTATACATTACTGGGCCTATACGTTCCCTAAACGCTCACATCATTTACAATATTAATCGATAGTAACATGTACTATGGAAATAAGGGAAGGGAGAGGGAGAATAAAGAAGAGAGAGAGAGAGAGAGAAGGGGGGGATCCTATTGCTTACGCCCATATGACTAGAATATGACATTCACGCGAGTGTTTTAAACTCCGCAATACAGTCACGCACAATATCACCGATCAGGGTGTTAAGAAAGCAGCATATGAAAGCAGTAACATACATGACATACATCTCCCAAATTGTCAAGTCTATCTGTTAACCAGCCTTTTCCAACAAGTTCTTCTTATTTGTCAGCTCAACTACTCTATTCATTGGGTTTAGAACCCTTCTGAAAAATACATTTTAACTTTGATATCCAATCCACCGACGCACAGTTCTACGTCACTTTTGCTGCCCGTTTCTTTTGCTGAAGGGTTATGAGGTCATACGTTGCAGCTTGACCCAAAGAGAGCTGACAGTGGATATTATGCCCAAATTTGGTAAGTAAAAGTGAAGTGTGACCGGAAGGACTGGACTTCCTGAAATGGCGCAGGATGATTGATTTTCCAGAAAACTTATTGCTTTGTTACTTTTTGTTTTAATTTGAGTCTAAGAAATCTTTCTTTTCTTTTGTTCTAACAAAAAAACAACAACACAATGCTACACCTTTGATATTGATAGTGCCGAAAGCTAGAGAACTAAATGAAAGGGAAGAGAATTAAGCAGAAGCCACGTCTGGACCATCGCAACACTACATGTCTTACGCCTATTTAATGACTCTACCATCACCTGAAAGTTTAAAATTTTGACACAACATTTCTTGCATGTATGTGCTATACGTGCATTCCGCCAGTTGCCTGACCGGGATCCTTCTGTAGGTACAGACGACTTCCTTTCTAAATATTAACACAATAGCACAAACATACAGTGACAACATGACACACTAGAAACTGCAGGTACACATTTTAAAACACAAGCAAACTGCTGGAACGCAGACAAAGACATGAACTTCGTTCGCATTACTTAAAGGAGACCTCCGGATGATTTTCAGATTCTTTACATTTGAACAACTGTGAATTAGCTATATACAAGATAGAGTTTCAGAATTTATAGTGATTGGGATGAGGAATAGAGTGTTTTCCAAATATTATAACAAATTGCAATGAACAAGGATGAATTGACATGGCAGTTTAACCATAAGAATACATGAGTTGGGGCTCACGGAAGCAGAACAAAAGAAGGCACGCGTAGATTCTACACAGGTGAACTTGTTCATATAAGCAAGCGGTATTGTAGAGGAATTACACTGCTACATTACTAAAATATGTGAGCCTCCTATGTCATCAGCATTGTTCAGTGTGATTTGTTTAAGATTTTTTTTTTCTCAGAGTATTGGTTCTCTACTAATTCCATAAATCTACACATGGAGCTGTCGATTTTTGTACTACATGATGTGAAATTATGAAAATCGTCTGGAGGAGAAAACGGTATTGTTGCACACGGTCTACTAACAATCAACAAAACGATCGTGTTTTGTAGACAACGACCCTCGTTGGCTGAAGACGTTATATGGATGGAGGAAAAACAATTTATTGCTCCACATCTTTAGGCCTATCCAACATCTGGTGGAAGAAAGAGTACATAGATCGCTGTGACCAACACTAACCTCGAAGATCTGAAGAATGAACTTTAGCAATCCACTGGTCCTGCTTATTACCACCAAACCATAAACTCACTTCAGGGTGAAACGCACCGACAACGCACAACGCTCGTCAGATCAAAAGAACGCAATAATTCAAAAAAGATTTCAGGCAGTGCATGAGGACCTGAAAGCGCTGGACAAAAACAACACCGCCAGTGGCATCTGTTCAGCAAGAAAATCCGCACTTGCATGGGACAGGACACAGCAGACACTTCAGGAAAATGAAACTATTAAACACACACACACAGAGAAAAGCAAAGCAAAAACAAAAAAAACAAAAAACAAAAACAAAAGAAAACAGCGCCATCAACAAACACAACGAGCGCAGCTACAACTATGACCACTACATTAAGGTGGAATCAGATTCAAAGAATCCTGCGAACTTTGTGAAAACAATGTCAAATGTAGTGTAGTAAATTTGAACACGTTCTCACCACAGGTGGAACCAGTCTTTCGTACAAGTGTTGGAACTTCATAAGGATCGCCAAGAGAAGGATGCTAATAAAAACTCACTTCAAAAAAAAAAAAAAAAAACAAAAAACAGTCAGCGCTCACCAGAGAACCCTCCCACAACGCAGTGTAACACAGACGGACAAGATCATAATATACACACAGCCCAACTTACCGCAACAAGATACATAACAAAGACCCCGAAAACCAAGAGCGCTTGAACCCCCAATGTCAAGGAACCACAATCTTATGTCTTCATAGAAGAAACTAGTTCTAAGGTCACAGAGTCAGTTATCAAATACAGGTAAAACTCATCTAAGCGCGTGCAGGGACAACCTCATTAGAGAAGAACGAAAAGCCCCGCACAGTCTTCAACGAAACCGTGAAATGATCATCCAACCTGCAGAGAAGGGTCCGTCGTGGTTGACCAATCGAATGCATCCACTGAAGAAGGAATGGGTCCACTCTCTGACGAGAACACCTACAAAGAGGTAACACATGAACGAACTGAAAGTCACCTAAGAATGGTTGAATACGCACCAAAGAACACTTGAGTTACGATTGGGAAACCAAATTTTACCTCACTCCAGTGCCAGAGGTGGTCCCATGCCGCAGCCTGTAAAAGGCCTACTTTCTTCCTAAGATAGTCCAGGAAGACAATTGTCTCTGGCTGTTCATGTGCCACTGTACTCATTTCTAAATTTGTAGATTGTCACCTTCGTCCTCAAAGTACAAGCACTTCCATCTTACCCTCAAGACACGACCAGTTTCCCCAGACACATTGAATCACTCAACAACCGTTATGCCCTTCTCAACCCCCGCGCCATTCTCGTGACAGCTGACATTTTTGCCCTTTGCACCAATATACCACATACATGACATAATGAAGGCCTACAAGCATGCAATATTGCGCTCGATTCCCATTCCAATCCATCACCCACATAGAAGATCTCAGATATTAGAATGAATACGGACCCTTAATATTTAAAGGCAATATTTACCATTTGCAGATGAAACAAAAATCCAACTTTAGTGCTTCAAAATACATCCAAATGTAAGTTGGGGATAGAAACAAACAATTAAAAAATGTGAATCAGTATAATCAATGTTAAGTAATCAATGTACAAAACGTGAAAAATAAGTATGATGAAAACGTTTCTTGACTCAACCGTTTACAGTTATTTTTTTATGAGAAAAAAGTGATATCTTCTAATATTTTAGGTTTCATTGCAAAATTGTTCTATGGTAGGATGTTTTGTGATGCAACTGACCTACACATATGCATGAAATGCGATATCTTGAACATTTTTTTTTTTAAATCACTGCTCCCAAAGATAAACTGTAGCTTTCAGTTTCAGTTCAAAGGGAAGCCACTGCCTCCGAATCAAAGATACCGCCACGGGTATATGATACACCTATATCTCCGTTGTATGTACGCCAACATTTTCATGAGCGTCTAAGAACACTTCACCTAGCTCTACCGAACAATGGTATCCTCTCCAGCAGGTCGTAGGTTAGGTACACTGATGATATTCACGTCATTTGGATACATCCATGATTCTATAGCTAGCTCTTTTGGCTGTCATTAAAGCGGATGACAATATATTGAATTTTACAAATGATATGACCAGTAGGTGGGAAAACTTTCCCTTAGCACCTGTATAAATATTTATCATAATATATCCATATAGGATGGCTGATTGTCACATGGCCAAATATTGTCATAGCTTTGGACAGAACCTTAAAGGGGCCCTGAAGCCCAAATCAGCCTAATTTTCATCCTTAAGCCAATTCTATGTAATGTCATGTGCTGATTTCACATTTTCAGTACGACTACTTTTTGATCATTCTGACGAATGAAAGTGCTATTTTGAGAGAAGATACAGCCCTGGGAATGCCCCTTGAAATTTTGTAAAAACACGCGAACGGCGCGTACGTCCTGATGACGTCATCTCAAGAATGATGCGAGTTCGAGCAGACGCTACTCAGTTCTATTTGCACGATATTATATGTAGATTCTATTAGCTTTTGTCGTTTGTCTACAGTGGACAACACAGCAATTTTTTTTTTCTTTGGATAACCCTTTCCCCGGAAACATGAGCGATTCATCGGATAGTGGCGTGGAAGAGAGGATTAACTCTTCAAGTTCAGATTCTGAACATGCGGAATTTTGTGACAAAATTCCTGCAGTTTTGCCTAGTCCACGGTGTACATAACTGTCGCTCGGTTTGATGATGGAGAAGACATTGAGAGGCGGCTTGGTAACAGAGATTGGTAAACCAAACTGTTGATTTCCATTTAACTGAAATTCTATTGGTTTTTGTAACGAAACTGTAGTTCCCTAGCTACCAATTTGCCCCTTACCCGTACTTTCGCGGCTTCGACGTGCATATTTACTAGTAGTAATAGGCCTATATCACCCCGATCGGCCCGGGGAGCGAGCGTTTGCTACAGCCACTGCCAGTCGAGCCTAGCCGCACCGCACATGACCTCGCCTTGGCCGTCTTCGGTAGATATGATACTTTAGGAGGCTTAGCCTCGGCATTCATTCTTTTTTCATGAGCTGAGCTAGGATCTCAAACTGCATGAGCAGAACTGAGATTTGCTTCGCTTGAAAAATACTGATAATAAGTTTTTGGAACCTTCAGCAATAATATTTGTATAAGCATAATGGTGAATAATGGTAATGGGCTATGAAAAAAAAAAAAGTTATTATGGACAAATTATTGGGGAAATTATGCATTGATCGGACTCCCACCAGCTCAGCCCCGGTGGTTTCCCGATGGTGACGTACGAACAACAGCGCCTAAGGCCTGCACTGCACTAGGCTCATGCTGATGAATGGTAATGTTTCATTTCATTAATTATCCCCGCTCTTTATCTAATCATAAAGCCTAAATCAGAAATTTCTGCGCATTCACTTGACATTTAATCAGAGCTTTTATTGGTTCTGAAAATATTACATCAAAATACGTGAAGATCTATATGTGGATTATTTTTTTGTTCAGCATTGCATTTTTTTAATATAGGTTTTCCCGGCCAAATTCGCACTTTTGTCAGTCCATTTGATAAAAGGTTCATTCAATTTAGCAAAAATCCTCGTCACTGCACATTCTGTCATTCAAAATTGCAACTTGTTCGTTCAATGTAGCGTTTCGGCCAATGGAATTCGCACATGTGTCTTTTGAATTCGTAAAACGGGCATTCAAATTGGCATGTGCTCTTCAGTCATTCAAAATCGCCAGCACTGGCGGAAAATGGTATTTCAGTCATTCAATTTCGTGAATGGGCAGTCAAATTCCAAACATGTTCATTCAAATTGGCGTAATGTTTCTGTTTTGAAAAGGTGAGAACCGTGATTTATACGTATTTAAATGTGACTTTTTGTTTCATCCATACACTGTTAAGTATATAGTAAAGGTAACCTTGACCATAAATAACGCAAGTTTGTTGTTCTGTAACGCCCCTCTTCTTTCATACACGTTATCAGAACTATACATGCACCAGTACCATAGATTCACTTCACTTTCTTATGTCTAGTCATGGCAGCACGAGTTAGATACAGGCGTATCTCTCAAGAAGACAGGGAAAGAATCATTGCAGCATTTGACAAATTGATGGCTAGAGCTGATCTAAAAACTTTATTCCTAATGATGATTAATGCAATATAGCACCCACCAAATAAAAATAATGAAACCTGTAGATGAAAAGAAATAATCACAATGTAAATTGAAACCTCCTTCTCCCAATTAATGTCAGAACAAACTTAAGATCAATGTATCTGTGAATGAAATAATGCTATCGAACATTATAAACACATACACATAATTTGAAAGTACTGTTGCAATAAAGGTGATATCAGAATAAAGAATGAATACGAAAATATGAAATGTTATGATGCTTGCAAACAATACCTATGATGAATGAAAATGAAAAAAAAAGAAAGAATTAAATCCTAAACGTGTCTGCTAAATTGACTGCAGTAAATGCAAAATTGGATGCCCAAGAATGAATTCGAATGAACGAGCGCAGCGTATACGTGATCACGTGACTATATCATGCTAAATTGAATGAACGATTTTCGAAATGGTGCTTGTCTTACGAATTTGAACTGAAAAAGTGCTGATTCGAAAGATGTTAAAGCTAATTTGAATGCTCCAAAATGAATTTGAATGAAAAGATTATAAAATTGAAATACCGAACATGCCATCTAGGCTAAATTGTGCTAAATTGAATGCAGCAATTAGGAATTGGACTGAAAAAAGTGCGAAATTGGCCGGGAAAAGTTATTTATGTCAATTCAAGGGACAAACTTTGATCATTCCAATTTCAGGGCAAGGTTACAAGTAACATTTACTGTATCGATACTAGTATCATGATTTTATATTTCACTTCATCTATTTTCACTGATTTACACACATTCAATTCTTCTATCAACTCTTTGTCGGTATGCCATGGTGCTAACTCCCTGTGTGCCACATTATTCTGAGACTGCAACATACACTGACATAATCGTGCTTTGTGAAAAATTGGTTTTTCAAACCTATGTAACTTTTTTTCTATATTTGTGTTAATGTAATGAACATAGTTATAGAGAAAATCCCAAGCTTTGATTCCATGTAAATTGTATGACAAATATCTATGATTTTTCCCCTTTCAAATCACCAATAGCTACATAATTGTTACGACACGGATTTTTACACACAAAACAGCGACAGAAACCTGGAATTTATTTACAAAATCCAGTAGGAAACACCGCTTGATAGTCACCACATAAAATGCAAGCTACACGTGACAGGAATAGAATCTAAAGAAACTATTCCATTGTACTGTGGAATTTGGCGATTTTATCGAATGGTCTGATCTGGTTTGTGCGTTTGAGCAGAATACGCGAACTTGGCACGACGTTGACTGAGTCAGGCATGGGAACGTGGCACATGTTATACATTACTAGTGTATCATATGGGGGGGGGGGGGATTGCAAGTATTGGCCGGATGAACTTGTCATATATTGCAAACCATGCCTGCAATGACAGGCGCAGCATCACCGGGTTTCAGCCTTCTGATGCGTTTGATAACAACTGGGTGCGCAGCCCCACTTCAAAGGCATCCTCCAGGAAGTGGGCGCTACATACCAAGCTTGAGCTGCTGGGCCCGTCCCAATGGGCCCTCGTCAGCTTTACTCTTGCTTTCCAAATTTTCCGTAAATTTGGATCTTATGGGCAAGGAGTAAAGACTCACCCCATCCTTTGCCGTTTTACTACACTCTGCAATGATACATCCTCTAGGCATGGTCTACAAAGTGCAGGTAAGATCTCATAAAACAACATTTTTCTTGCAATCAAACGTTTAACAACCCAACGTCTTGTGAGCAATCAACAGTCAGCTGTCGTCTGCTACGAAAGCTCCATTATTAAGATGACATATGCGGTCACGTGACTCATGTTTGTCGAAAGTTGACTTTTTTTAGGGTTGGGGCTTAGGAACTTCGAAATGTGCAATATAAGGGTGGAAAAATTGGTTTCTCTCTTACGCAGGTGCTTTCTACAAACAATTGGTGGAAGGATATCAAAGAATAAACACATCTTAGTCCTTTCAGTGCTCAAATTTGTGGATTTCGCGGGTCCCCTTTAAAACCCATTTCAATGCTTACGTGTATAAATTGACCATATCATAGCGGTTATGATTGAAATGATGCATAAAAAAGACAATTTTTAACAATAAGTAGTCAGATGTCAACACTGTCAATCTGAAATAAGAACCTGAATAAGATTCCGTGAACCTTATTACTCTTAGAAAGCCGGTTTGTTTGCAGCTTGTTTACAGCAAAATATAAATCAGATTTGGCTAAGTTTTGCCTCAATTATGTCGTAAGCTGGTAAATACCGCAGTTTTGAATCTTGTGACCGTCTTGTTAATTATGAATCTCAGTAATGAAATAACGCCATTTTAGTGCCTGCGATGTATTTTTCTTTGCGCGGCTTAAAAGGGTGCAAGGTTAAAATGTCAGAAGTTAAAATGTCAGAAGTAAAAATGTCAGAGGTAAAAATGTCAGAGGTAAAAATGTCACAAGTAAAAATGTAAGAGGTATAAAATGTCAGAAGTAAAAATGTCAGAGGTAAAAATGTCAGAGCTAAAATTGTCAGAGGTAAAAATGTCAGAAGTACAAATATCAGAGGTAAAAATGTCAGAAGTCAAGATGTCAGAGGTAAAAATGTCAGAAGTAAAAATGTCGGAAATAAAAATGTCAGAGGTAAAAATGTCAGCGGTAAAAATTTCCGAGTAAAAATGACAGACGTAAAAATGTCTGAAGTAAAAATTGTCAGAGGTAAAGTTTTCAGTGGTCGAAATGTCAGTGGTCAAAATGCCAGAGAAAAAATGTCATTGGTAAAAATTTAGACGTAGAAATGTAATAGGACGAGGACGAGAGATTTTTTTCCATGTTTCTGACACCCTTCTCGCAACACGCGCTTTTCGTGCCTTCTCCTGAAAAAGCATAATTATGTAGGGGAAACCGCGGAGAAATGGGACACGGGGAGAAATATGGGACACTCTTGTAAGTTGAGAAATGCTCGGCCAATCAACAATCCAATGGCATCAGTAAAAAGATGAGCCTCGGTACACCTCAAAATAGACATAATATAGCCACTATACAGCTCTACAGGTAAGTTAAAAAACAATTGTTTTTATAACCCCTTTTTGTTACTTTTTCATTGTTTCTTACTTTCTTGTCAGTAAAATATCAAACTTACTACATAGATCTGGTAGGTCCTTCACTATGTCAATGAACTTAGTAAGTGTGCAAACTTCTGAAAATATATTATAATTGCTTGATAACAGACATGCAGGTATGAAAAATTGGCAGGGATTTTTTGTTGATTCTGTTACCGCTGGGAGAAATTCAATAGGACAGTGTTACATTTCTCCCCGCGACACATGCAAATCCTACTTGTGTAATACAAATTCTATTGCTGTGAAATAGAAAACCATAGAAAATCCTCATATTGCGCACTTAAGATTTTCTCCTGCTTAAAGTACTCGGAGTTGGACTAATTTTTGTCCCAAATATAAATTTACAAACAAACCTATACCATTGAAAGAAAGATATTATTCAGAGAGGTAAAGGTTCAGGTGCGAGTTCCTCACGTTGTCTCCCTCTACATTCGCAACTGCTGATCAGATCAGCGGTTGCTGATCAGCAGTTGAGATCTTAACAAATTTAATTTGTATAGGGAGACAACGTGAAGAACTCGCACCTAAACCTACCATTTCCATACCATTTTTTTTTCATAAATAATATACAGGCATCTTCAACAATTTATTATTCTATCCCAATACGTCTCATATAAAAAAGCCTTCTGTTGACAAATTATTCCCTTTGTCGTCTTATATCTTAATTAAAAAGTGTTTGTTTTATCCAGGGGCCGCGGAACCGTGTTCATGAAAAAAAGGGAAAAAAAAAGGAAAAATCACAACACCCATGAATTTGAATTTCCAAAGATCCCGCCCTTACATAAAGTTTCCGTCTAAGCACCGGCGTAGCAAAAAAAAAAAAAAAAAAAAAAAAAAAAAAAAAGGGGGGGGGGGAGCCGATTGTGGCGGTCCCCCTTAAGATTCTGAATAATTCTGAGTGCACAAGACTTATCACTTACATTCCGAAAAAGCAATAGTTCCCTCATGTACAAGGGGGATATCCCCATTTAATCAACCCTTTTCTCTCTCAGTTCCCCCGATCATTTTTTGTTGTTGATAATTTCCCAAATATTCCATCAAATATGCGTATACGAGATATCTCACTCCTAACTTTAAAAAGGCAAAAGCTCCCTCATACGGGAAGAGTGGGTATAGCACTCTCCCACGCTTTCTCCCTGTTCGCCCCCCCCCCCCGCCCTGTGCATACAAGTACACTATGGCTACACTTTGAGTTTTCCAATTATTAATATGCCACAAAAAGTGTGCACTTCTCTGATTGACAAATTTCCAGATATTCCAACAGAAATATGCGCCAGATTGTTGAATTTCACTTCTAAAATAAAAAAAAAAACATCAAAAAAACAAAACAAAAACTCCCTCGAATATGGGAGAGGTATCTAACTTGCCAACCTCTCATTGATTTGTTCTCTCTGTCATGTCTGTAGACTTAGTACACTTTGGGGAATGACAATTTCCGAATTTCTCACAAAAAGTGTGCTTCAGAACGCTTTATTTCAATTCTAAGAACGCAAAAGCTCCGTCGAGCGGGAGGGGGCATCCCCCTCCCACAGACCCTCTCCCTCTACCTCAGATAGACTTTGTACATACACACAGATGATGCACACGCGGAATAAGAGTTAAAATGCCATGATTTTGCTATCAACACTTCCCTGAAAAAAGCCGTAATTATTTCCATTATTATTATTATTATTTTTTTTTTTTGGGGGGGGGGGAGGTAGAAAAACTTGTAAGTATTGCACCAAAAGTTTGCACCAGATCGCTGAATTTCATGTCTGAAAATGTAAAATCACCATCCCTTATGTACACTATCGTAAGACTTTTCTGTTTGATTGCTTAACAGACAGCGTTCATGAAATTCATTGTAAGAATTAATAGAAGAAGTTTATCTAAGTGCTACCACTTTATAGGCAAATTGTTCAATAATAATCCATATCAAAATATCCTGCTACCTTAAACAAGTGGGGCCGTTTCAAGTCGTTAAAACACGCAAAAACCATGCATCAAATTGCACCATGATTAACAACATTAAAATGCAAAAAGTTCTCACCGTGCCCCCTCTCGTTCGCTCCGCTCCCTCGCACACAGTAACCGCCACCGCCACCCCCCCCCCCCATCATATCCTGGCTACGCCGGTGCGTCTATTAAAGCGGCGTGGGGGGGGGGCATAACCTTGACCCCCCCCCCCCCCGGTCCCGCAGCCCCCATATGGTTCATGCAGAAAAAAAAGGCCTGTACATGAATATGGACCTTTTCATGTATATGGGAATTTGAAGGGTTAAACTGTAGGCTCCCTTTTTACTTCATTCATTATGTTTAAGCATGACTGAAAGTCTAGAAATTTAATAATTCGAGGACATAACTAGTAATGTTAACCACACTAATTAAAACTTTCACCTCCTCCAGAATGGTAATAGAGGGGCCAATGCCCGCTCCGAATAATTGATGTTGAAGCCGAGGAAGACTTACAAGACTAACAATGACAACTAAACTGCCTGTAAATGGTTTTCTACAAGTGTACATGCATTCTTTGTGTTATTTTGCTGTTTTACGTGTATTGAAGTTCCACACGTTTGTGCGCAGTTTTTAACTTTTTGTTTTCTTGAATGATCTCTAAGATAGCTTTTGCCATAAACTTTATGATATCCATTTTGTGAGAGATTTATCATTTATATTTCGGGAGCCTCTTATTAATCAATAATAATAAAAAAAAACAACAACTGTTGCTTCAATTGTGGCATCACAAGTAGCAGAATGATCATAATCGATCTTTATCAATGCAGCACAAAAATTGAATTTATTCACATTCGTAGACAGTGTGCGTGTTTGCATTCTAAGCATGGGGTTGGTTTATGCAGAAAAGAAAGTATAGGCCTATACTTTGTCATGTACCTGGGAGCTTGAATTGTTTAACTGTAGGCTACCTTTTTACTGTATTATTACTACCTTAAATTCAGCATGACTCCAAAGTCCTCCAAATGAAAAAAAAAAATCATGCACAACACTAGTTGATGTTACCCACGTTAATTCAAACTTTCACACCCTCCCGAACGAGGGAGGAGTAATTACCCCATACAAATACTTAATGTTGAAGCCGATGAAAACTAACATAGTGACAGCCAACTGCCTGTAAAGAGGTTTTCTTACATGCTTATTTCATGCTATTTTCTGTGATCCACGTGTATTAAAGGATATCCTTTTTGTGAGAAATTTGTTATTTGTATTTAAGGAGCCTCATATTAATCAATGATGAACAAATAACTTTACTTTATTTTCCATGATTACTTTTCAAAGAGCAGAATTGTTGTAATCGATCTTATATCAATGCAGGACAGAACTCTGAATTTACTACACGAGCAAACCCCGGAAATGACTATTCAAAGTGAACTGCTAATAAAAATAAGAGTTCTCCACCAAATTGATTCTGGTGTTATTTCAATGAAGAATGGATGCTCCACCCAACCAGCTAAAATACTATCGCATTTTATCCCGGCAAAGTCCTAGAAACCTGCTGTTCCACTTTTTGGGCCAACCTGTATAGTATAAGCTCACCTTAATATTGTCGTATAACTATTTGCATCTAAATCATCAAAATGCCACAGTTTTAGTAGCATTGTGGTCTTTCCAAGCATGTGTAAATGGCCGTATAGTAAAAGCTCTGCCAAATATAGCGACTTCCCATAAAAACAAATAGCATTAGTTCTCATCTTTAAACTGACAAAGTGCAATCTGTATAGTCAGGTAGATTATCAAAATTTGTAAACAGTTTTTGAATGCATGCATTATAAATCAAAATCTGGAAGACAATCACGAGACCCAAATGTTTTGTACACTCCTGTGCTATATACTAGTTTACATCCCCCCCCCCCCCTCGGAAAAAACAAATGTTTGTGAATGTTGTTAATGATCAAACTGGTAAAATCTTGGTTTAATACCTGGGTATAGCCATATTTTTTTTTTTTTTTGAACCTGTATCATTTTTATTCCTCTTTTGAGAGATTCTTATTACTTTTTAATGAAGTTATCTTACTGTTGTTGTATAACGAGGAAACAATTAACGTCATTTTCGGAGGCTGATTCAAACAATCTTTAGCAACACATCATTATTATAAACTTACTACGTTAAACATAATGGAATCTGACTTTGGAACAACAGCTTAGTTTGAAAGGCGTCAAACATTTACATTTTTCCCTCGCCTGCGGATCCGTTCAACAATAATTGCGTTACAACACAAGAGAAATCCCATGGCAAACTACCGGTTTTTACTCTCACTAGAACAATCTATTGCTAAAGTTCGTCTCCAGTTTTAATAGGCATAAGTTTGTAAACTGACCACAAAGTTTTCATTGAACTTCGAGATATTTGTTTTTGCGCCATGTGATACTTGAACTGTGTAATAAAATATTGTGCAAGAGCTTACTTATGTCTGCCGGTACATCTACCGTAGTTTGTTCGTTTGCGTTTTGTATGTTTTACTTGTACGTTTATGTCGTGATCGGGCCTTACTAGATGTCACTGCAGCAGTATGCAGTGAAGAGATATAAGAGTTCTCATTCCATTTCATCGCTATTTTTTGTGTATATATTTCTCAGATGTATTCTGAATGCAACTTGTGTACTGTGATATAACTCATGGTGACAATTTTGTACATAGCTGGTATACAGTTACACACATGTATCTTACATACACCTGTATACCTGCAACTTGGCGTTTAATATGAAGCTTGAAGCACTGCCCCACAGCCCCTATTGTTAATTTCTATGTCTGTCCAGCCTCTATTATGTATAGGAGTTGGACGCTTGGGCCCTATCTTAGTCATAAACTGAACCTCCCAAGCACACAACAAAGGCCCCTTTCAAATTGTGTAGTCCCCTATTGTTTGAACCCAACTTCTGCTGGTAGCCTTGGCGTGGAAACTAAGTTAGCTTTTGCAACATCTTGGGCTTAGAAAGCCAGCAAGAAAGCCAAACTAGTCAGTATCATGTTCGATCATCGTTGAGAAAGCATCTCATATCTAGTACCTCGTATCTCGTGTCTCGTATCTTCGAAGTTCGTTCCTTCGTTCCAAAACCAGTGTCAACAGTTCAAAGCCTCCAATTGTATTTTATCTACTCTACTCTACTCTACCTGTACATGGGAGATTTGGATTCCAATAAATTCGTATTCGCAAATTCATATCTCTCTGTTCGGAATAAATTCTGATGGAGTGCTATCGTTCTTCGAACTCGACCGAAACTCCTCACTTAGCAACTCGTGTTAAGTGAGGCAGCCACAATAAAATACAATTGAAATAAAATACAAATGAGGCAATAAATTACATATATCAACGAATTTATTGCATCGAATACTGCTGAAGCTGGATTTTCGTTATGGAACCTCAAATTGCTGTGAAGGATGACACCAATGTGAGCATCACCAGCCGCAAATCAAAACGCAGCAGAGCAAGCTCGAGGTGCACTAGTCGGGAAAGCGAAAGGGTTGATCTTCGCAGACGAGAAGCTGCCCTTCGTGCATCTCTCAAATTCGACGAGAAAGAAGCAAGGCTCGAGATGATGCTGAGAAATCTTCGGAAGGAAAAAGAACTTGCCGAGATTGAAGCAGAGCAAGCTGTACTCGATGAATGCAGCAGTGAATCATCGGAGGATGAAAATCCTGCTTTAAAGAACATTCGAAAGGAGGACAAGGATGAATGTATCGATCGCTTCCTTAACTCTCAAGACAATCAAGGAACACCCCCTCCTACGTTAGAAGCCGGACAGCCTCCAGTAACATCTCAGCCGAAAGCTGATTCACTACAAGCGGACTGGCATAGTACCATCTCATCTCTGGAAAAGTGCATGTTACAACTAGCTGAGACATCTCTTCAACAAGGTCACATAAATCAGCAAATGCTAGCCTCCACCCAGTTGCCAAAGGTGGACATTCCAATTTTCTCTGGGGATCCACTTGTCTACCCTCTATGGATAAACACCTTTGATTCTGTGGTGGACTGCAAACCCATTGATAATGGAACCAAGCTCAATCTACTGTACTACATAACTCTGTATCTGGAAAGCCAAAGGAAATCGTGCAGCATTTTGTTTTGATTGGATCCCCTGATGCATATCAACAAGCGCGAGAAAGCCTGACCAGATGGTATGGCGATCCAACAATCGTGAGCTCAGCATTCATTTCCAAGCTGAATTCTTGGGGGAAGATACATAGTCGTGATGCCTCGGGCCTCCAAGATTTCGCAGATTGCCTTTCAAAAGTCATCGCAGCAAAGGAATCCGTGAAAAGCCTTGGAATTTTAGACTTCCCTCAGGAAAACGCCAAACTTGTTGACAAACTCCTTCCATATCTTGAAAATAAATGGAGGGATGAAATCGATCGATTCAAGGACAAGCATGGATGACAGGAATTCCCACCTTTCTCTTCCTTTGCTGAGTTCGTGAGGAGAGCAGCAGACAGAGCCAACATCCCCGAGCTGAGTGCAGCAGTTCGGGAGCAGCCACGGCTAGCCAACACAAAGCCAAGTGGAAAAATGCCCGTACCTTTGCAACTAAAGGAAAATGTTCCAAGCCTTCGGTCAAACAAACGCAGGAAACTACAAAGAACAAAGCATGTCCGTTTTGCAGTGAAAATCATCTGATCGAAGATTGCTCGGGATTCAAAAACATCAACCTCGAAGAGCGCCGAGCATTCTTCTTCGAGAAAAAACTATGCTTCGGGTGTGGGCTACATTCAAACCATCAGAGCAAACAATGCAAGGCTAAGCGCTCATGTGCAGTCTGCAAGGGAAGGCACCTCACCTGCTTTCATTCTTGGCAGAAGCAGCCGAATACCAAACAGGAAGGAGCAGCATCGTCAAAGTGCACTTCAGTGTGTCATCTGCAAAACGTCGAAGGGAAGGACCACTCTATGATTGTGCCAGTTTGGGTGAGGCATGCTGGTGATCCAACAAAAGAGTCCCTTGAATATGCAATTCTGGATGATCAATCCAACGTTAGTTTCGTATCGGAAAAACTTTTCAAAAAACTTGATCTTCGGGGCCATAAAACCAATCTCAGGCTCACAACGCTGCACAACACCTCGGACATAGAAACTTCCAAGGTCCACAACCTGGAACTTCTCGACCACAAAAAAGAAAACATCGTAAAGCTTCCAACTGCCTTCACCCGGAGCGACATTCCTGCCACCAGGTCGCAAATTCCTAAGGCAGATATCGCAAATAGATGGCCACACCTCGTTCGGGTCGCGGAGGAAATGATGCCGTACGATCAGAATGTCGAAGTTTCTCTCCTCATCGGAACCGACTGTCCTAGTGCGATTCGACCTCGGGATATCGTCTCCGGTGGAGAGGAGGAACCATATGGCCAGAAATCTTTGCTCGGTTGGGGAGTTGTGGGTCGCATCTGCAAGGATCCTGTTGACACAGATTCAGCTAGTTGTCACAAAATCGCGGCTGGATTGTACCAGAATCTCGCATTCCCAACCAAGGCAAAGGAGATTCTCACTGATGACAAAATCCTCAAAGTTTTAGAGGCTGACTTCCAGCATGACGGCATCAGCGAACCCCTTTCCATTGAAGACCAGAAGTTTCTTCATCTCCTCGAGAACGGAATCCAGAGAAGGCCAGATGGACATTACGAAATGCCGCTCCCACTAAAGACTGAAAACGCGAGTCTTCCATCCAACCGTCATGTTGCTGAAAGAAGGTGGAGACAGCTTTGAGCTCGTTTCAAGAAAAATCCCCAGTTCTTGAAAGATTACCAAGCCTTCATGCATGACGTCATCGAAACCTGTGCTGAGAGAGCGCCATCTTACGGTGTGGATGGAAGAATTAACTATGTTCCTCACACTGGAGTTTACCACCCTCGTAAACCAGGCAAAGTTCGTGTCGTGTTCGATTGTTCGGCCAAATGCGATGGTGTCTCCCTCAACGATCATCTCCTTCAAGGCCCTGACCTCACAAATGGACTTCTTGGAATTCTCTGTCGCTTCCGGGAGGAGGACATTGCTGTCATGGCGGACATCAGAAGTATGTTCCACCAATTCTTTGTTGCAGAGAAAGACCGTGACCTTCTTCGCTTCCTGTGGTGGGAAGATGGAAATCCTAGTAAAGACGTGGTGGAATACCGCATGAAGGTGCATCTTTTCGGGGCTACAAGCTCGCCAGGTTGTGCAAACTTCGGCCTCAAGAGGGCAGCAGACGATGGTGAGGAAGAATTCGGAAAAGATGCGGCCGACTACATCAGAAAGGAGTTCTACGTCGACGATGGTCAAAGTCTGTCCCCACCATTGAAGATGCAGTGTCACTCTTGAAGTCAGCACAGGGTATCTGTTCTAAAGCAGGACTAAAACTACATAAGATCATGTCAAACAGAAAGGAAGTGCTCGAACAATTCGCAACAGATGACAGGGCTAAGGGTGTGGCAGACCTCGACCTCACTGTGGATCCCCTCCCTCTAGAGCGCGCTCTTGGTGTAGTGTGGTGCGTGGAGAATGACAGCCTCCAGTTTCGTCTCGAGCTTCGTGATCGTCCTTTCACTAGAAGAGGGATCCTGTCAACCGTCTGTTCGATCTACGATCCTAATGGCTTCGCCAGCCCAGTGACACTGAGGGGTAAGCAAATCTTGCAGAGCTTATGCCGGCTCAAACTCGACTGGGATAGTCCAATTCCTGATGACATTCGACCACAGTGGGAAAAATGGAGGATGGAGATAAGTGAACTCGAAAATTTCCAGCTTCCTCGCTGCTACAAGCCTCCCAACTTTGGATCAGTGAAGCATGTATGGTCAGTGTACATACCTTCGTCTCGTTGATGAAAATGATGATGTATCATGCTCCCTCGTCATTGCAAAGTCTAGAGTGACTCCTCTCAAGCAACAAACCATCCCAAGACTCGAACTAGCTGCTGCTGTCATCTCGGCAAAGATGAGTGCATTCCTCCGCAATGAACTGACATACCCAGATGTTCGCGAATACTTATGGACTGACAGCAAGATCGTGTTGGGGTACATTAGTAACGAGTCCAGGAGATTTCATGTCTACGTGGCAAATCGCGTCCAGCAAATACGCAATGAGTCTGACCCCGAATCATGGCACTACGTAGACACCTCATCGAACCCTGCAGATGATGCTTCTCGTGGTCTTACAGCAAGGGAGCTGGTGGATAGTAGTACTTGGCTAGCAGGTCCATCCTTCCTACATGAGAAAGGAAAATTTCTTCCCCCTGTGCATCTTCAACTCACGGTAGAAGAGACTGATCCAGAGGTGAAAAAATCGACCAGCTTCTCGACGAGGGCACAAGCCTGCAGAAACCTTGATGCAAATCGACTGTCGCATCTTTCTAGCTGGTATCGGGCCAAGCGAGCAGTAGCCATATGCCTGAGGTTCAAGCATCGTCTACAAATGAGAGAAGTCAAGCTGAAGAAATCCCCGACAGCGACACGACCAGTCTCACGAATAACTCTGACCGTGGCAGATCTCCAAGAAGCTGAAACTGAACTTCTTTGCTGTGTCCAGAGGGAGCACTTTGATCGAGAGCTTCGAGTCCTCACTGACCTCAACGTACGTGATGACAGTGATAGGCAGACTGCAAAAAGGAGAAATGATGACATCAAGTCCACAAGCTCGTTATATCGACTGGACCCCTTTGTAGATGACAAAGGAATCGTCAGAGTAGGAGGTCGCATCCGTCGAGCGAACATCCCAGACTATGTGAGACACCCCGCCATCGTTCCAAAAGATGCTCATTTGACAACTCTCCTAATTCGTCATCACCACGGAGAAGTCAATCACATGGGCAGAGGAGCAACTCACAACCAACTTCGACAGGCAGGCTACTGGGTGATAGGTGGTTTGTCTGCAGTCTCGTCCATCATATCCAAGTGTGTTACCTGCAAGCGACTTCGCGGACCACTGGAGAAACAGAAGATGGCAGACCTGCCTGAAGACAGATTTGAACAGGCTCCCCCCTTCACATACTGTGCTGTCGACTACTATGGGCCATTTTCCATCACGGAGAAACGAAGCACAGTGAAGCGGTACGTAGCGCTGTTCACCTGCATGGCTTCCAGATCTGTTCATCTAGAATCTACTAACAGTCTCGACACCAGTTCCTTCATCAACTGTCTTCGCAGATTCGTAAATCGACGTGGCCCAGTACAACAAATTCGATCGGACAGAGGAACTGCATTCGTAGGTGCGAGAAACGAGCTGCGAGAAGCCCTAAAACAGATGGACCAGGACAAAATTCGTCACCATCTCACAGAGAGTGGCACAGACTGGATTCCCTTCAAAATGAATCCACCCCATGCATCGCATATGGGCGGTGTGTGGGAACGCTAGATACAAACAGTTCGTCGTGCTCTTGAACCCCTGATGATGTCTGCGGGCAAACAGCTGGATGATGAGGCTTTCAGAACATTCCTTTCTGAAGCAGAGTCAATCGTCAATTCAAGGCCTCTCACAACACAGAACCTGAACTCGCCTGATGCTCCAGAACCACTGACGCCCAACCACCTCTTGACCATGAAGGCAAAAGTAGTCCTCCCTCCACCAGGCAAGTTCCAAAGAGCGGACTTGTATGCTAGGAAATGGTGGCGTCGAGTGCAACATCTCACCAACGAGTTCTGGACGAGGTGGAGAAAAGAGTACCTGACTGACCTGCAAACTCGCCAGAAGTGGACTCGTCCAAAGAAAAACCTTCGAGTCGGCGACATCGTCTTCTGCAAAGAGGCAGATGATAATCGTGGGCAGTGGCCGCTAGGGAGAGTGTCGGAGATATACCCCAGCGACGACGGTCTCATTCGCAAGGTGCAACTCGTGCTGGCAGATTCATCGCTGGACGGCCGAGGCAAACGCCACAAGCAGCCCATCAGGATAGAGAGGCCTGTTCACAAGTTCGTCCTTCTCCTGTCGCCAGATGAGTCCCAGTAAAAGGGAAGACCGCAGGATTCCCCATCAAGGAGCCAACATAGTAAATTTTGATTTAATCGAACAAAATCCTGTATTTTGCTTTGTTTCTCTGTTTCTCGTTTCACTCTATCCTAAATAATCCTTTCTTTATATCTTTGTTTCAATCTTCTCTCACTCTATATTTCTTGCCTTTGCTCGAATCGTTAATAGTGAATATCGTTAGTTATTGTCCATCTATATTGTCGATGATAATATTTCAGGAGGAAACTTTGTCCTATTTTCTATTTTGTCCTCATTCTCTTTCTTCTCTTCCCTCTTTATTTCCTTCTTTGCTTTCATCATTAATTGTTAATGCAGATACAATGTAATTACCATTTCGATATCTGTACTTGACATTTCAATTTTTGATGTTATCATATGTCTGATCACTTATACAATTTTTGAATTTTTATTGAATTTATGACTGGGTCGTTAAAATTTCTTCTGGGTAACTGCCTGTTAGCAGTTAAAGGAGCCATGTCACTGCAGCAGTATGCAGTGAAGAGATATAAGAGTTCTCATTCCATTTCATCGCTATTTTTTGTGTATATATTTCTCAGATGTATTCTGAATGCAACTTGTGTACTGTGATATAACTCATGGTGACAATTTTGTACATAGCTGGTATACAGTTACACACATGTATCTTACATACACCTGTATACCTGCAACTTGGCGTTTAATATGAAGCTTGAAGCACTGCCCCACAGCCCCTATTGTTAATTTCTATGTCTGTCCAGCCTCTATTATGTATAGGAGTTGGACGCTTGGGCCCTATCTTAGTCATAAACTGAACCTCCCAAGCACACAACAAAGGCCCCTTTCAAATTGTGTAGTCCCCTATTGTTTGAACCCACTTCTGCTGGTAGCCTTGGCGTGGAAACTAAGTTAGCTTTTGCAACATCTTGGGCTTAGAAAGCCAGCAAGAAAGCCAAACTAGTCAGTATCATGTTCGATCATCGTTGAGAAAGCATCTCATATCTAGTACCTCGTATCTCGTGTCTCGTATCTTCGAAGTTCGTTCCTTCGTTCCAAAACCAGTTTCAACAGTTCATAGCCTCCAATTGTATTTTATCTACTCTACTCTACTCTACCTGTACATGGGAGATTTGGATTCCAATAAATTCGTATTCGCAAATTCATATCTCTCTGTTCGGAATAAATTCTGTTGGAGTGCTATCGTTCTTCGAACTCGACCGAAACTCCTCACTTAGCAACTCGTGTTAAGTGAGGCAGCCACACTAGATAAATACGAAACCTGAATTTGAGAAAATAACATAGAACAGGTGGAAAATCAGCGGTTTCCTTAGACTATGTCTCATTCACTTCTTCACAATTAACAGTTAAAAAATGAACAATAATGAGTATATACTATAGCCTGGAAGTAAGCAGAATTCGTTTGTGTAGGAGTCTGTATGTAATAATGTTAATAATAATAATAATAATAATAATAATAATAACAATAATAATAATAATAACGGTAATAATAACAATAATAATAATAATAATAATGATAATAGTAATAACAATAATAATAATTTCCCATAGGCCTACTATAGGCTCTTAGCTGGTTAAATATTCCTCTGAACAGACAGATAACGCCAAGGCACTGGATGACATTTTTACCTCTGACATTTTTACATCTGACATTTTTATCCCTGACATTTTTACTTCTGACATTTTTACTTCTGATATTTTCATCTCTGAAATTTTTACTTCTGACATTTTTACATGTGACATTTTTCCTCCTGACATTTCAATGTCTGACATTTTTACCTTTGACATTTTTACCTTGCACCCTTTTAAGCCGCGCAACGAAAAATGCATCGCAAGCACTAAAATGGCGTTATTTCATTACGGAGATTCATAATTAACTGGACGCTTACTAGATTCAAAACTGGGGTATTCACGACATAATTGAGGCAAAACTTATATGTTTTATACATTGGAAATTAACAAGCTGCAAACAGACCTTTCTGAGAGAAATAAGGTTCAGGGAATCTTATTCAGGCTCTTATTTCACAGATTTAAAGTGTCGGCATCTGATTACTTATCGTAAAAAAAAATTGTCTTTTTTATGCATCATTTCAATTATAACCTGCTATGATATGGTAACTTCATACACGTAAGCATTAAAATGGGTTTTAAAGGGGCCTCGAAATCCACAAATTTGAGCACTTAGAGGGCTAAGCTGTGTTTATTCTTTGATATTCTTTCACCAATTGTTTGTAGGAAGCACCTGTGTGAGAGAAAAACTACTTTTGCCACCTTTATGTTGCACATTCCGAAGTTCCTAATCCCCACCCCTAAAAAAGTTAACTTTCGACAAACGTGAGTCACGTGACCGCATATACGTTATCTCAATTGTAGCAGACGACAGCTGACTGTTGATTGCTCACAAGACGTTGGGTTGTTAAACGTTTGATTGCACGAAAAATATTATTTAAGGAGATCTTACCTGCACTTTGTAGACCATGCCTAGACGATGCATCGTTGCAGGGTGTAGTAAAACGGCAAAGGATGGGATGAGTCTACACTCTTTTCCCATAAGATCCAAATTTACGGAAAATTTGGAAAGCAAGAGTAAAGCTGACGAGGGCCGATTGGGACGGGCCCAGCAGCTCAAGCTTGGTATGCAGCGCCCACTTCCTGGAGGATGCCTTCGAAGTGGGGCTGCACATCCAGTTTATTATCAAACGCATCAGAAGGCTGAAACCCGGCGATGCTGCGCCTGTCATTGCAGGCATGGTTTGCAATATATGACAAGTTCATCCGGCCAATACTTGCAATCCCCCCCCCCATATGATACACTAGTAATGTATAACATGTGCCACGTTCCCATGCCTGACTCAGTCAGCGACGTACCAAGTTCGCGTATTCTGCTCAAACGGATAAACCAGATCAGACCATCGATAAATCGCCAAATTCCACAGTACAATGGAATAGTTTCTTTAGATTCTATTCCTGTCACGTGTAGCTTGTATTTTATGTGGTGACTATCAAGCGGTGTTTCCTACTGGCTTTTGTGAATAAATTCAAGGTTTCTGTCGCTGTTTTGTGTGAAAAATTCGTGCTTGTCTTTACAATGATGTAGCTATTGGTGATTTGAAAGGAAAAATCATAGATATTTGTCATTGACATTTTTACCTCTGACATTTTTACTTCTGACATTTTTACCCCTGACATTTTTACTTCTGTCACTTTTACCTCTGACATTTTTACCTCTGACATTTTTACCTCTGACATTTTTACTTCTGACATTTTAACCTCTGACATTACCTCTGACATTCTTACCTGTGACATTTTTACTTCTGACATTTTTATCTCTGACATTTCACCTCTGACATTATTACACAGAACCCTTAAGAGAATATGAAGAATTTCTTCAGAAAAAAAACCCCGCTAATTCCATATTTTTATTCAATTCTTTTACATCAAGATTTTTTTTTCGTTAAAGTCTGTTGGCGCAGAACGCGAATGATGAGTAAATAACAGATATGAATGTAGTTTACCAACGTAATAGTTTTCCTTTTAGAAATCTGCTCAAAGAGGAAATTGTGAAATGTACTTTTCGCTGTGTTTGGCGGCAGACACCGATAAGTTCATTTCTCGTTTTGTTGCAGAATAGAAGCCGATAATGTCCGCCGCGCGCGGTATAAAAAATCAATGCATTGCAAATCTTTCAAGTCGAATTACTTCTCCAGTTTTTTTCCCCCTCGCAAATGACAGATGTTTATACGGTCAGAGGAAAATAGTTGTCACCAACAGTGACGAAATGAACGGCGATGAAATGAGTGGAGACAGATACCACGATAATGCCGACAACGGTGAAGTCAAGAGCTTCAGACAAACAAGGACCAGGTCGCTGTAATCCATGAATCAACTTAATTATCAAACCTTCGTCATACATAGGCCTACATGGCCCACATACATGTGGCCCACATAATGCTTGCATCGCTTATTGCACGCCAGCGCATCACTACATAGCTATGTACGGCATGATTTAATAGTTATCCTGTCGTAGAACACTCGAACATTCGTAAATGTGCATTGTTGATTTTTTTTTTCGCAAATATTAGGGCAATGTCCAATTCTCAAACGCTCCACCCGACCCTTCGTATATAAGAACAAAATTAATAATCTACAAAACATCTTGCCGTATATGTGACTATAAGGACGAATAATCTTCCAAGGTCGTGTAACGCGAGCCGCCGATGGAACGAAGTAAGCCGTGATTTGTGCATTCTGGACTGAATGGTATTGGTTCATGATGTGAGGAAGAAACTTGTGACGGGGGAGTCGCGCGGTTTGTTTGGTTAATTTTTCCTTTTTTTCCCCATTAACTTTAGAGTACGTTAAGTTCAAGGTTGCGTAGCTGTCGTACAGAATCAGAAAGTCATATTACCCATGAATTTCCCAAGAGTTCCGTCCTACCAGTCATCCCGCCTGGGGGGGGGGGGGGGGGGGGGGAGAGATACTATTGACCTTTAACCCCACTCCGTCCCACAAGCGCCCCTTCCCTCTAAGTTTCATCAATCATACCTTTCTTACCTCACCTCAAATCCACGCATGCTCGATAACCACAGAAACATTGTTTATTCCCCTTTAAAATGATTCCAATACACGTACTTTCGTGGAGTAAGGTCAAACTTAAACCGTTCTGTACGGGAACCTGGTGGCCTGTATATTAAGTCTATGGGCATTTAAGAATTCAGTATGGAACAGGTTAAGTGGCAAAATAATCAATGTTTCGTAAGTTGTCTAAATGAATGTCCCAATATCCCTTACTGATTTTTACACATGCATTGGACACGTGTGCACAAGCAAACAAACAAACAAACAACAAAAGAACAAGCATGTCATAATATTTTATGGCAACTAAAAACAGTACTCAAACTAACAAGTGGAACTTTTCATAGGTCTCATTAATCATTCAGTGCTTCAACGCCATAGTCATGGCGACCCCTTGAAACCCAAATCATTTAACTGTATCAAGCTATGATATTCATGCTTGTTTTCGATATGTGGTGCATGCTTCACTGGTCGTTTTCAGTATAATTTCAAAAGGAGGTACATATGTTGCGACATAAATTGTCGCCCCGTCATAAATTGTCGTCTGGCTACAATATGTGATGCTTGTGCAAGTTCCCAATTTTTGACCTCGATGGCGACAATTTGTGATGGCAAAATGAAACGTAGCTGCACAAATTGTCGCCGACCATGCACTGTGAATTGTGTGGTTGAGGTGGTTGCTCCGGTGTTATGCTTTGGTGGGGTGGGTATGACTGGTAAGTTATGCGTATGTGTTTGTGTGTGTGTGGGGGGGGGGGCTGCATGGTATGTGCTGTGTATGATTTGTAGGTGCGTATTATGTGACTTGTGTATGTGTTTGCGCATAGCTGTGTGTGTGTGTGTGTGTGTGTTTGGAGTATAATACAATAATGTGGAAACTGTGCATGTGAGGTGGTTGTATAGTGGTAGTGGTTTGTTTGTCTGTGTGTATACGTGTGTCTGTATGCGTACGTGTGTCTGTTTGTGTTTGTGTTTTGATGTTTGTGCGAACGAACTTTTTGAGCAGCAGGCGTGGCAATGAAAATGCCTTCAACGTGTATGAGCACGTGTCAGAGGTCACAGCGGCGTTGATTTCAAAATAGTATGGGTGTGTCAATTTCAGCGGTGAGGCGGGCTAGGAGAGAGAGACCGAGAGAAAAGGCATACGAGGGAGGTACCTCTCCCTAAATGTTATCTGTCTTTGTTCATTTTTTCACTGCAGTCATTCTTCCGTCAGTCCTAACTTCAACTTCCATATCACTATTCTTTGTCCCAGAATAAGTTTGCCATGCTTTCACGTGCATGAACGAATAATTTCGACACGCCGTAAATGATTTCTCAATCGTTAGTTGTTTTTAGCACAAACGAACTGCCATATGCACACCGCAAATACATACGTATTTATAAACAAACACCAACACTCAAACAAATCCTCATAATGCATTTAAACCACCTCAACACTTTTTTTGTGTTTCCTTGATATTTATTGATTTCATTCAAATCATTCATAATTCAACCCATTCTGGGTGTAACATGAACAAAAACGGTACAAATGCAATTCAAAACACAAACAAGTCCATTTGCCAATTTATATTACAAATAATCTCACTTCAACATAGATAACTCGATTATGAATCAACCCTACTAACAACAGTTACTTCTTCACGTGAAAGTTTTGACATGTACCAAACCTATATCCCTTGAATATATTGGATCATGTAACTCCTTCTCACTTACAAGGGCATATACATAAAAAACAACAACAAATACATTATACAAATCTAGAATCAAATAATTCATTAAAAAACCCGACCAACCCTTCCCTCCCAACCGAAACAAATCAACATCTGTCATAAATATTAAATCCTACCAATATCTGTCATACCATTTATAACTATCCTTCTTCAAATCAAATCCCCATCCCACCAACCCCCGATTGATTAGAACCTAACTCATCCCACATCCACATTCACCAAACCACATACACACACATACACACACCCACACACACACACACACACACACACCCAAACCGATACCACCTTCCTTCCTGATGAAACGACTTCCCAATGTTGATACGTAAGACATAATGGACCGTATGCATAAAAGCAGCATCCGCCCGCACGCAAGCACCACTCCGAATTCAAATACAAATCCGTCAAACAAACTCGTCAAACTCAAAGCTGCTGATAAATAATCAATATAACTTTAATGCCAGCAACAGCTTACCCCTCCCCACGCGCAGCCAAAGCACATGATAAACACATTCTTCCATAATATACAATAACACACACACACACACACACACACACACACACACACGAACGGACACTCAATTATCATGTGCGCGCGCACAGTACACACTTCCTTGAAACCTCTTGCACCGTGACTTTTTACATGGCTTGTTTGCATGGATGTAGCCACGTAAGTTATGATTTGGTATTTCAATGACTATGTCAAGAATGATATTACCCCCCAAAATGTGCTTCGAGGGCGGGCGACAATTTTTGCCGTCAGCCCTCATCATAAATTGTCGCCAGACGACAATTTGTGACGGGGCGACAATTTAAGCCGCCAACCCCGTCACAAATTGTCGCCTGATTCAGGGGGAGACAATTTTTGACTGGGCGACAATTTATGTCGCAACAGACGTATATAGTAAATCTTCCACTCATCGACCACCTGTTCTTAGATCGACCACCCTCGCGCAATGGGTTTGAGTACAAACTCAAAAATAGGCCTACGCGTGGGAACAATACACTGGAACATTCGGACATGAGTAGAAATCAAGAAAAATAAGGGCGATACAGGCAAATTACCTGACGAAACAGGAAGAAAAAATGAAGAAAAAACTCATTAGTACTACACTTAAAATATTTATTGTTTACACGTATTTGCCCATTCACTGGATTTGCTTGCTTTTTAATGGAAAAACGGGCGGTTAATTAAAATGATGAGTTTACGCTGGTCTACAGTATACAAAATAGTGAATGGTCACGAGTGATATCTTTCATTTATCTTACTTTCACTGTTGTTCCACAGCCATGTCTAATAGCGATACACTATTTGTTTTATACAATACAACACCTCGAGCGTCAACAGTTGTGGTTCACACAGATTCTTTAATTAAGCACAGAAATGGCAAGTATTTTCCGTGAAAGACGAATGCGTAACCGCACAGTCACAGTCACCGTGTACATACACGCACGCGAAGCCGATAGGTCGAAGTTATTTACAAAAATGAGTGACTAAAGTACACGCTTGGAATTGTTGAGTGCGCGCGGTAAATGTTTATTTATTGTTAATTTAGAGCCGTGCGATGGAACAAAAACTTCGAGTCAATCGTGGGAGTCAATGGAAATGGGTGACATCAGCCATGCGCTACCCATTTTTGCTCAAACAAAATTACACGGCTGACAGCAGCCACAGCGTGCGACGGAACTTTTAATTGAATGTCACGTGATGGGCAATTGACCAATCGGATAGCTACATTCAGTTTAGTGTTGTCACTTGTGTTTGTCGCCCAGAATTCCGCACGTACGGTACGAGTCAACAAACTGGGCCGGGATGTGAATATGCGGTATTTTCTGCCTCGATTGTAATTAAATTAAGGTGAATTTGAAAGATATTTTCAAAGATACAAGGTATTCGAAAAGTGGTCGATGAGTACTTGGTCCAACTATACAACAAAACGTACTTTTGCTTTTACGAATTAGTAGTATTAGTCAAAGAGCATTAGGTCAAAATAGGCTTTTACTTTTACGAATGATTTGTATTAGTCAAAGAACATTAGGTCCAAATAGGCTTAAACCTGGACATATCTAGTTACGAGCTGATTTTTTTTTTCAAGATAGGTCCAGAATATGTCTAAAAAACATACTAAAATTCCTCATAGATCCTCCTTTCAGAGCGTTTTTCGCAATCCAAGATGGCTTCCAAAAGGGCTGTCATTTCCTGAAAGTCTTATAATTTTTCAACCAGGAAGCCCCAATACAAAATTTGAATATCTATTTGAATATCTAAAATTAGGTCAAAATAGGCTTTTGCTTTTACGAATGATTTGTATTAGTCAAAGAGCATTAGGTCAAAATTGGCTTAAACCTGGACATATCTAGTTACTAGCTGATTTTCTTTTTCAAGATAGGTCCAGAAATATGTCCCCCCCCCAAAAAAAAAAAACATACTAAAAGTCCTCATAGATCCTCCTTTCAGAGCGTTTTTTCGCAATCCAAGATGGCTTCCAAAAGGGCTGCCATTTCCTGAAAGTCTTATAATTTTTCAATCAGGAAGCCCCAATGCAAAATTTGAATATCTAAATATATGTTTTGAAGCATGAAGAACTAAACAAAATATATATCAAGAGATGTTCATGCACACAAGTACCGTAATCTAAGATGGCGTCGAAAATGGCCGTCATTTCTTGAAATTCCTATAGCCTTTAAACCAGGCAACCCAGTACAAATTTAAGTGTCTATATGCTTTGAAACATGGAGAACACAATAAAATATATACTAAGAGATGCTTAAGCACGCCAGAACCGATAAAACCGCTTGAGCTCTTCCTAAAATGCAAAATGGTGTGCAAAATGGCCGGCAATAACAATTTCATCTCACAAATTTTGTCAATACATATCAGTATAACAGTAGGTTACTGATTAACACGTAATTTTCATCCGGAAAATATTCAAAGACTTTTTATAAAAGTAGTTCTCATGTGTAGAGTATACAAATTAACTGAACATTTAAATGTTAAAATCAAGGAGAGTGTCCTTGTTACGAGAGAAATATTTCACCATCAGTTTTGTTGCTAAACAGACAGCCTACTAGAAGGCGATTTTTTTTTTTTATCACATGGTCTATTTCCGTCACCTCAAGCACATGAGATGAAAATTTAGTGCTAAACTATGTTTTTAACTCACGCATTTGATATCTACCATGGGATAAGTTCCTTTTGAAACTGTTTATTATCACTTAGGAAGAAAAAAACAACAATTCTTTTTTGGTACATGTACTACATACATGTTCAAAATTAGTGTCTACATGTGCTACAAAATGACATCTGATGCACCTTATTGTTGAAACATTAGATTTTTGTTTCCATCAAATAAAACGAACAAAAGATACTAGTATATATGTATGGAAGTGTGCGGTGGGAGGGTTGCCTCCTTCTATACGAGGGAGCTTTCGCATTTTCAGACTTCAAATTCGGAGATCTGGTGCACCCTTTTAGGAAAATATTCGATATTTGTTTTCTATTAAAACTAGATATATCGCTACGGCGACTGATATGCCTCCGCCATAATGCATGGTTCTCCTAATAGGTCTATAGTACAATGTCTTGACAATGTGTGATGACAGTTTCACACAATTGGCAAAATATTAAAATGACAGGTTTGCCACAAATGTGCTGAATGTTCACTTTCCTAGAACTAGGTTCAATTGGATGAATGATTAAAATGTCAGAGTGCAGGTATTTGGGGAACTGATGATTTTTACTTGACTTTTGACCCTTTTATAAGTTTATGCACTGAGTAATTTTCAAGGTATTGAGAAAAAGTATAATTTCAGTATCAAATTGGAAAATAGCATTATCTAAACCTGGCCTTTGACCTTTGACCTCACAGTTCCAAAGAGAATCACTGTTAGGTTGAACATGCATAAATATGTTAGTTTCATGATGATACCTTGAGTTACTTTTGAGATATGGAGGAAAAAGTGCAATTCAGCACTTTCACTTGACCTTTGACCTTTTGACCTTTGACCTTTTGGCAAGAAACTTCCCACAGAATATATATTGGGTAATACATGCATATATCAAGTTAAAAAAAAAAAAAAAAACCTCCAGGCATTGCATAAATTTAAGGAAAGTAGTTATATTTTGAGGAGTTTGTTTGTTTGTTTATTTATTCCCGTCACAATCAATCAAACATATACAAATATAAAAAAATGATACGATGTTAAGAGCGGCTGGATAAGCCTCACTCAGTAAATATTGCCATCATGGCTTACTGTTTTTCAGGAGGGTCCAGTTACATTTACAAATCATATACTACATAAAACTACTTATTACACAGTTACACACGAACAAATCAAAAACGTCCTCCCCCCCCTCCATCCTAACAAAAAAACCCCAACATAATCAACTTTGATTAAGCTCAAGCCCTGCATAGAGCATTATACCTGTCTATAATCTGTCACCCTTTATAAACGTGTACTTTAAACTCTATTACCGTTTTACTCTGTAACATATATTATATAATCTAATAATTATAAAACACAAATCAAATCTATTAGCCGGAAAGACCCATTAACGAATGAATATGCTCTTTAATATACCTTTGAAATATATTAAAAGTTGTTGCCTTTTTTACATTAAAAGGAATCACATTAAAGTGAAAGCTCCCTCTATAAGAAATCATTCTCTTACAATAATTAGTCCTTGGTGTTGAAATCTTTATGTTATAATCAGATCGCAATAAATATCTATTCTCTTTAACTTGAAAAAAATTCACTCAAATAAGGCGGTGCCAATCCATTCAATGATTTATAAACTAATTGAAGAAGATGCTTTCTTCTTCTCGAGGCAAGGGAATCCCACTTAAGAATTTCATGCAACCTAGAAATAGAAATATGAGAAAAAGGATCAATTTTCAAAATGATTCTCCCTGCTCTATTCTGAAGTTTTTGAATCATATCCATTTGTTTCTTTTTGCCAGAATCCCAAACAATATCAGCTTAATCTAACTGGGGCAATATGAAAGACTTATATAACATCTTTAAACTTCGTTCATCAATAATACGACTAAGTCTTCCCATAAAGCTTATCATTTTACTCACTCTCCTAAAAACATTATCAACTTGCATATTCCAATTTAACTCTTCGTCAACGGTAATACCCAAATACTTAACACACTTCACCTGTTCAAGGCTTTTAGAATTCATACTCAAATTTAACTCATTATACTTATTCAACAGTTTTCTATTACCAATTAACATACAAACTGTTTTGTCACTATTTAAACTGAGTCTATTTGTACACATCCAATCAAAAATATTATTCAAATCTTTTTGCAACATCATTTCAACTTTTTGAGGATTTGTGTCAGCAAAATACAATACTGTATCGTCGGCATACAGGTGAATGTTACATGCATCAGCTTTATTTACCATGTCATTTATATAAATGACAAACAATAGTGGTCCCAAAATCGATCCTTGAGGGACCCCGTAAGAAATATACTGTTCATTTGATAATGTGTTGTTTAATTGCGTTACAATTCGCCGATCACTTAGATATTCTCTAAACCACTGAATGCTTGTATTACTAACACCTAACTTTACCAATTTATCTAACAATATGTCGTGCACCATCGTATCAAAGGCTTTTCGTAAATCGACGAAAACTGCACCAATATAACAATGTTTATCCATTGCATCAAGCCAATCATCCGTGACCTTTATGAGAGCCGTTAACGTTGAATGTAGTCTTCTAAAACCAGACTGTTCTAATGCTATTAAAGCTCTGTGTTTTAAATAATCAGACAACTGCTTATGAATAACTCGTTCCAATAATTTTGAGACTACTGGTAGCAAAGAAATAGGTCGAAAATTATCTGGCTGACTCCTATCACCCTTTTTAAACAATGGAATTATTTTAGCTACTTTCCATCGGGCGGGTACTACTTTCTCAATAATAGACCTGTTGATTAAATAAGTAAGAGTTGGTGCAATCTCTTCTGCTGCCAATCTAAGTATACTAGAAGATATTCCATCAATACCCGTTGACCGTTTATCTTTAAGTTTCCTAACTTCCAACAAAACTTCATTTTGAGACACACATTTCAATTCAAATTCATTTTCAAATAATTTTTCTTCATTTACAAATAATCTACCTTGCTTTTTATATGGAATTGATTCAGACAGCGTCTCGCCTACTTTAGCAAAGAATGAATTAAATTCGTCAGCTAATTTTTCATTTTCTTCATAAACTGTTACATTTGGAGATTTTTTACCTGGGAACAACGTTTTCATTGTTTTCATGGTTTTCCACGCTTGAGCAGAATTACTTTGATCATTTGTTAACTTCTTAACATAATAATTTCTCTTTGCTTTTCTAATTTCTCCTGTTACTTTGTTTCGTAATTGCCTATACTGACTCATCAAATCATCATCCTTCTCTTTGCAAGCTCGTAGTTTCAGCCTATCACGCTTTTTAATGAGTCTATGAATATGAGAATTCATCCAAGGGGAAGGCTGTTGCCGTACTCGCTTTTTTCTAATTGGCATGTGTTTATCAACCACTTGCATCAATAATTCTTCCCATCTGTACACAGCATCATCTAAACTGGGGGACTCTTCAACAGTTTGCCATGGTTGTTGAATAAGATCACGTCTAAAATTATCCATATTTATTTTATTCATATTTCTGTACTCAATATACCGTCATGACCGTGGCTCAGCTTTTGGACGATTCCATTTCCAAATCAAGTAACTCATGGAATGATCACTCAAGCCGACATGTATTACTCCGGATGATTTCACATAACTAATGTTGTTTGTAACCATATGGTCTATCAAGGTTGCAGAGCTGTGAGTACGCCTAGTAGTGGGTTCACATGAATTAACTTGTTCCATAGAATACACATTATTCACATTCATGTATTTGGCACGAGTAGAATTATATTTCATATCCATAATATCACAGTTTACGTCCCCCATAATTATTATATCAGCATTAAAGCTGTCCAGAAATTGAAGTAAGTTTTCATACAATTCTAGAACTTCTAATCTTGCACTTGGTGGTCTATACCAATTCACGAAGAATATGGGTTTTGATTTAAGTGGACATAATTTGATACAGATTGCTTCTAATTTGGATAGGGAAATATGTTCAATGACCTGAAACTCAATACTAGATTTTACATAAATCGCTACGCCACCACCCATGCGGTCTCTGTCTTTACGAATAACTTTGTACATAGGGACAAAAACTTCTTTCTGTATAACACTGTCGTCTAATCTTGTTTCATTTAAAGCAAAAATATCTACATTATTTTCGTTTAGAAACAAACGAACCTCATCGATATTTTTCAACAAACTGGTAATATTCAAATGAGTAAACTTTAGACCCTTTTCAGACAACTGTTGATATTTAAGGACCCGACAATTATCATTAACATTTTCAAATTCATGAGAGATATTTATATCATTCACCGTGACCTGTTCAATTTCCTGATTTACTACTTCACTAAATGGTAGTATAGCAAATAAACATTTTGGGCACAACCAATTCATAAAATGTTGTAACGGGTCATTATAGATAATGTCGGAAATGTTAGCACACGATATGTGAATCCAATCCTGTACATAAAAGAGCTTTTTGGTTTGATTTTACAGATCTTTGGCAACAGCTACAAGGATACAGTATCATGAATGAGAAATATGGGCTATGAGATATACAAAATAGCAATTGCAAAAGTAAAAAAAAAAGAAAAGAGAGAAAAAAAAACAACAAACACACACACACACCAAACCCCACAAAATTACAAAACAAGTAAACTGTTCAGATGTCAAACGATGAAAGGACAGAGGAGAACCTCCAAGGGTACATAATTTATGCTGTGTTTCATTTTACCTCAGTTTTCGTGCATCTTCGATCGCACTTATTACTTTTCTGATGGACTTGCCATTTTCCGCAGGCAGCGCTACGAAAATTCGCCCATCCTGCGACCATGCAGCGGAGATTTTGGTTGACAACCTTGCTTCCTTGAGTATTTCATAGTTTGACGCGGTCAGATCCTCAGCGATGGATATCCCTGTGTTTTTGAGCCGGCGCCTCACTGCCATGATGGACTGGCCGCGCACGGTAAGTCGCGAATTTCACGATGATCGGCCGGGGACGTTTCTCGCTACTTCGTTGGCGGAGGCATAAAAAAAGTTAGGCCACAAGAGGGAATTTTTTTTTTATACCAGAAAATCTCGGGTCTTACTGTGCACACTGTTGATGAAATACTAGATTTTTGTTTCTATTAAAAGTGTAAGTAGAATAAAGACTAGTATATTCAAGGCAATGAGCTGGTGCAGGATGTGGGGGGGGGGACCCCTTTCCACTGGAGGGAGTTATTGAAATTTTATGATCGTCATTAGACGGCCTGGTGCACCCTTGGTGTTATATTGAGAAAATTTTCCATCCTTAAAGAGTAGAGAATTCATGGTCTCAGTATCCCCAACCCCTTCAATAAAACTGAGCTGTCACACTTGAATTGAAATGAAAATAATTATGGGATTTACATTTGTTTGATGGAATATTTGGGAATTTTTAATTAAAGGAGTACTTGATTTATAATGGGTAACTGAGCGGCAGAAGGGTTAGGAAGGGCACATCACCCTCCAATTCGAGGGAACATTTGCATTTTGTAGGTCCCTATGTGAAAGAAGTGGTGAATGACAAGTCAAAAGAAAGCGGCCAAGCGAGGGACATTTTGCATTGCTATGATTTCAATTTAAAGGGAAGGTAAACCCTAAGAGCAATGTGGATTGAGTGAAAGCAGCAACATTAGTAGAACACATCAGTGAAAGTTTGATGAAAATCGGACAATCGATGCAAAAGTTATGAATTTTTACAGTTTTGGTGTTGGAACCGCTGGATGAGGAGACTACTAGAGGATATGACGTATGAGTGGACAACAATACAAAGAAAATATAAAGGAAATTCAACAAAAATTCACTTTTCTAGAATTATGAAAGAGCAATGGACCAACCGCTTTCAGAAAGCAGGGGGAATAATTGCTACCCTTAACATATGTCAATATCAAGTTGATGGAATTTGTAATTTTCATGAAAAATGGATTTTTGTAGTATTTTCTTTATATTTTCTTGGTATTGTTGTCCACTCATACGTCATAACCTCTAGTAGTCTCCTCATCCAGCGGTTCCAACACCAAAACTTTAAAAATTCATAACTTTTGCATCGATAGTCCGATTTTCTTCAAACTTTCACTGATGTGTTCTACTAATGTTGCTGCTTTCACTCAATCCACATTGCTCTTGAGGTTTATCTTCCCTTTAACGATAAAGCGCATATACTTCAGGTTGAATATTTGGATAATAGTGATTGTACAGGCACCCCCCCCCCCACTTCCCCAAGAGCGGGGGAGGGGTGGGGATAGGGGGATACATCCAACTAAAGCCATACCTATGTTGTGTACATTTAAGGTTAGAGTTCGCTGGACCTTCTGAGTCTTTGAACTCTAACATTCTTTTGAATTTCTTTGTCTCTTGAAACAGGCTGAAAAAAAAGCAATGTGTTGATAAAAGTAAATGGCTGTCATTTTGGGCACCATTTGGTTTTCGCCAAGAACTCGCGTGGTTTTATTGGTAGGCCTACTTCCGTGCTTCATGATCTCCCAATAAGTATTTCATTGAGTTTAGACGTGTTACGTCAGTGCCGAGTGTGCAGTGATTTTGGTATTTGTTGTCATTAATCTCACTTTTTTGTGTGTTTTTATGGAGTATTGAGGGATATAATTCTAATATCTTGTTGGATAGCCTTTAAAGCAACAAAAGGTTGGTATTTCATAGATTATTTTGTTAGGATTTCCTAGATTTTCATGAATTGTATTTTTCACCTGGACATGAATTTAGCAAGCAGAGCATCAACACTGATCCCATACATACATCCTCGCGTCAGTTTGAATCAAGAGGCCAGCTACCACACATTTGGATACTGCCCCTTTTGAGTCTGTGCAGGCAGCTAATCCTGCCTTTGTGTTCTACATGTCCAGGTGCATGGATACTGCATTTATTTGTTGGACAAAAGATGCAGGTTTTGTATCATTAGATTAGTTCATTTGAATTGAATTTTATATTTCTGTTGTTGGTATTTACCATCTCGAGCGTGAGACTGAGAGTTGGATGAGATCTTAGCTACATAATCCTACAAGTATACAGCTCAACCTACAGGACATTATCATGTCAGGCCTTGTAGATTATCTCTTTTGGCTCTTTCTGGCATCTACAACTGACAACATCCATTACAACCATAATATGATACTTCAAACTAGTGTTGGCGAGAAGCAGGACTCCATCACTTCAAGGCTGGTACAGCTACACCATACTTCTCACCCTTCAACTAGTACCAACAGTTGGCTCCACGATAGTCTCCACTTGCCAGCTTGTGCTCCGGACTGTAAAGTAAGAGGATGCATTATTTCTGCTTCTGAACATGGTACAAACACCTCCTGTATCTTACTTTCCTTCTCTTCTCTATTGCCTCGGATGTTGAACTAAATCCTGGCCCAAAGATGCCCATATATCCTTGCCAGATATGTTCTCGGGCAGTTACTTGGAAGCAACGCGGGGTAGCCTGTGACGACTGCGATGGATGGTATCACGTAGAATGCATGGGCATGTCAACTTAGGTGTATATGACGCCCCCAAGGGTCACATGTGTATTGGCATGGTGTCAAATGCGGCCTGCCACAGTTTTCCAGTAGTCTTTTTGAGCACACACCTATCGATACATCAAACAGTTTTGAATGATTGGATCTGCTGAATGATAAGACAGACATGAGTGACACACGCAAAAGTTCTTCATCTTCAACTACTACTAGTCTTGGTTCTCCGCAGCATTCATCTTCCTCTATGCACTGCAGGAAACAGGCATCCAAGCAAAGGTCAACAACTGTGCAACATGAAAATACTCAATGTGAACTTCTAGAGTTTAGGAACAAGCAGGAGGAATTAGCGGTACTGATTAAAATCAACTGAACCCAGTATCATCATTAGGACTGAAACTTGGCTGAACAGCTCGGTTTACACATCTGAGATCTTCCCGCCAAATTACATTATTGTTCGAAAAGATCGGCAGGATGGGTATGCTGGCGTCCTGATTCCTTGTGTGACCTTGTGTATAACATCATCAAGATACGTGACGAAGGAGAACAGGTCTACATCAAACTGTCATTTGGTGAAGGCGTTAGTCGACTAGTGGATGGTGCAGTGTATCGTCCACCAAGCAGTGATGTACAGTATATGGACAACATAGGCCTACAATTGAGGAACTATCTTTCCAGAACAAGAAAGCTGTCTTATGGATAGGGGGCGACTTTGATCTGCCTGACATCAATTGGGAAGACATGAGTGTCAGTGGCCACAGCAATCCAGTTCCTCTTAACAACAGGTTTCTGGACATGATCGAGAACCGCAACATGCAGCAGATAGATCGTTTCCTCCCCAACACGTGGAGAGAGCATACTTGATCTCTTCCTAACCAACAGGCCGACGCTTATCAACAAATGCACTCTGCTACCAGCACTCGGAGATCATGACATCGTCAGCGTTGATTCTGATGTATAAGCAAAACGATGCAAGCCAGTGAAGAGGAAGATATAAAGGGCCAATCTTTCTGAAATGAAAAGGGGCTGCCGACAGTTTCAGCAAGATTTCCCGAGCAAATATTGTGAACAGAGCTCGGTACATTGGATGTACAATTCTTTCGAGACCAGCCTGCTGAACATGTTGGATACCCATGTACCAACAAAAGCAACATCTGGTCGCTTTGGTCAACCCTGGGTCACAAGAGCAGTTAAACGTTTGTCTAGAAGAAAACAGAAGGCCTTCAATCGTGTTCAAGCAACTGGCAGACAGTAGGACTTCTACAAATACCAGGAAATCAAGAAATCGTCCGTGCTGTTTGTAGACGGGCTTATAATGAGTACATCAGTAACATCATTAGTCCCGACTCCTCTGTAAAACCTAAAAGATTTTAGAGTTTTGTCAATAGTAAAATGAATATGATAGCACTGGAGTTGCTTCTCTGAAAAACATCCAAGGGATTAAGATACACTCAGATAGCACCAAGAAGGCTAACATTCCCAATCAACAATTCACATCGGGGTTTAACAAGGATGAAGAATTGTCAACCATGAAAGACAAGGGACCAAGTCCATTTCAAGACACGAACAATATCCAGATATCCCCAGCTGGTGTCTTCAAACTAATTTCTACCCTCCAGATACACAAGGCTGCTGGACCAGACAGACTCCCTGCTCAACTGATCAAGGAGCTATGTTTGGAAATAACACCAGTATTGTGTTTGTTATTCCAGGCATCTCCAACTCAGGGAGACGTTCCTGAGGAATGGAAGAAGACTGATGTTGTTCCAATATTCAAGAAGGGTGAGAGGTGCAAAGCAGTGAATTAACGTCCAGTGTCACTTACCTCGATTGTCTTTAAAACTTTTGAACACATTGTCTGCAGTTATAGATCACCTTGACAACTACCAGATTCATTCTGAAACTCAACATGGTTTCCGGAAGAGGAGATCTTGCACATCTCAGCTGCTTCTCACCATTCATGACCTCTCCAGTGGCATATTGATTCAAGGAACCAGATAGGCATGATCCCGTTAGATCTCTCGAAGGCTTTTGACATGACTCCTACATAAGATCCAGTTCTATGGAATCCAGGGTAACACCCACAACTGAATTAAAAAAAAAATTCCTTACTGGCCGATCACAAAGGGTAATACCAGATGGATGCACATACCTCTTCTGTACCTTCAGGCGTCCCACAAGGGAGTGTCATTGGACCCCAATGATCTTCCTGATAGCATATCATCTGAGTCAACGGTAAGATTATTTGCTGATGACTGCATCTTGTACAGGAAGGTGGCAAGTAAGGGAGGACGCGGACTGCATGCTTGCAAAAGGATCTAGACGCACCTCAAGGATGGGAGGCAGACTGGCTAGCTGATGCAACTTCACCCGCAAAAGTGCCAGGTTATGCATGTCTCCGATAAAAGAGCATCATCCAGAACCTCCTTTCCATACTTCATTCATGGAGAGCGTCAACAAGTCACAGAAACTGCAAAGTACTTGGGAGTTAACATTCGAAACAACATGAAATGGAATCACCATGTAAATGCCACCACCAAGCAAGCTCGCTCAGTCCGGAGCTTCATGCAGAGTATTTTTTTACAAAAATTAATTTTTCATGGAAATCACAAATTCCATCAACTTGATAGTGACATAATCGGTTAAGGGTAGCAATCGAAGAGTTTGTTCGCAAAAACCGATAAGTCCATATTTGCCAAATGGAGATATTTGCGATTAAAGGTCAAGAAAAATAAAGAGAATAATAAGACAATTTTTGCCTCTTTTGACCATAACTTCAAAAATGTACCTTTATATGTAGTGACCAATATATCATTTAAAAGGTATTATTTTGTACTTTATGACAACAGACCGTACTTCAAAATCTTCAAAAATGGACATATCAGTTTTTGCGAACAAACTCTTCAATTATTCCCCCTGCTTTCTGGAAGCGGTTAGTCAAGTTCTCTTTCATAATGCTAGAAAAGTAATTTTTTTGTTGAATTTTCTTTAAATTTTCTTTGTATTATTGTCCACTCATCCGTCATAACCTCTGGTAGTCTCCTCTTCCAGCGGTTCCAACACCAAAACTTTAAAAATTCATAACTTTTGCATCTATTGTCCGATTTTCCTCAAACTTTCACTGATGTGTTCTACTAATGTTGCTGCTTTCACTCAATCCACATTGCTCTTGGGTTTGCGTTCCCTTTAATGTTTGATTTTTTCACGGACTTTGGTCTGTTTACTCTGAGACAAGGAGCTCACGTCTGTTCTTTACGTCACGAAAAAAAAAACCCGACCTCATATCCTTTTTTTTTTTCCTTTGCCGAGTGTCGTTTGTGGAAGGATAAGGAACGACCTGATCTTGGGATGGATTGTTGCTGAAATCACCTGAATTTCCTTCTTTTGCATCGAGAATATAAGTCGTAAGTACAGAAAATCGATCCACGTAGTGTACTGGGATTATCGTAATATGCCGAATTTCTTCAATCAACGAGATTTTTATTGTTGAAAATGTAATATTCATGTGAAATCAGTTTTAAATGAATTATTTTCGACACTGGTAATAAGCTAGACGTACTGAAGATTAACATTGTTCAAAAAAAAATCGACACTGTCAGACCAACAGCACGAGTCTAAAATGTTGTGGCATACATGAATATGAAAATTAAAAAAAATGTTATGTCCCTCAGAGCAAGCTCACCAGGTCATAGCATAGAGTTTTTATCTGTAGCGGCAATGACAAAAACATTGCCCCGAAATGCAATCCATATGAGCGTTGCTATATAATTATATATATATATATATATATATATATATATAAATATATACAGACGACATCCAACTTTAGATAAATGTTGAATCATATATATATATATATATATATATATATATATATGATTCATTGATTGATTCAACATTTTTCTAAAGTTGAATGTCGTCTGTGAAATGAACAAATGCACGAGGGCCGGTATATCATGTGCGATGCCGCTTTTTGCAACCATAGGCATGATAGACCCTATACAAGCTTCAGACCTTCTCGGCCTATAGTAACGGCTGTATGCATTTTGTTACCAACGAGGTCAAATAGGTCATGTGAAATCAGTTTTAAACGAATTGTTTTCGACACTGGTAATAAGCTAGAAGTGCTGAAGATTAACATTGTTAAAAAAAATCGACACTGTCAGACCAACAGCACGAGTCTAAAATGTTGTGGCATACATGAAAACGAAAAAATGTTATGTCCCTCAGAGCAAGCTCACCAGGTCATAGCATAGAGTTTTTATCTGTAGCGGCAATAATAAAAACATTGCCCCGAAATGCAATCCATATGAGCGATGCTATATAATTATATATATATATATATATATATATATATATATATATATATATATACAGACGACATCCAACTTTAGATAAATGTTGAATCATATATATATATATATATGATTCAACATTTTTCTAAAGTTGGATGTCGTCTGTGAAATGAACAAATGCACGAGGGCCGGTATATCCTGTGCGATGCCGCTTTTTGCCACCATAGGCATGATAGACCCTATACAAGCTTCAGACCTTCTCGGCCTATAGTAACGGCTGTATGCATTTTGTGACCAACGAAATCAAATAGGTCGGTATTCGAACAAAAATTGGTGATACATAAAACAGATCTGAGCCATGATGTATACAGATAACACATAAGGAAATAAGGAAATTCCAAAAATTTGAATTTATACGTTGATTAACATGGGCATACAGGCAAGGAAGTGTTCTAAAAATGTAGCCCCACTAATGTGAGAGCTAGTGCATGATGTGAGGAAGGGTGAATGATAAATAGTTCCCTGCGTCTTATGGCTCTGGTCGATATTTCAAATGCTGCTGTGGTTGTTCGTGTGACTGCATGGAATGTGTGGCCACTTAAGTCATGGTGGGTATACAGTGGGTTCTGAATTGACGAGCTGTCTGGAGTCGTACTTGGGCTAGTATTTGTATAGAACGTGATTGCTATTGGTTTGAGAGGTTTGTGTGCGTGTGTGTGTGTGTGTGTGTGTGTATGATGGTGCGTTTGTTGTGTGTGCTGTTAGTACTCACGACAAGTCTAAAAAAAAATCATATTTGAACCATAATAGATGTAATATACATGTACACACGGACATGTAAAACATGGTATTATACAATATTGTATGGTCTACATGTTACCATGGAGGTACTACCTCCATGATGTTACACACAGTCATCATCAGAACTTATATGTGCACATTCATAGTATACACACACACACACACACACAAATGTCTCGGCCACAAGTGCATGAGTCGCATTAGAGGCAGAGGCCTACTGGCCTACTGGTAAGTCTAAAAAAAAAATCATATTTGAACCATAATAGATGTAATATACATGTACACACGGACATGTAAAACACGGTATTATACAATATTGTATGGTCTACATATTGTTACCATGGAGGTACTACCTCCATGATGTTACACACAGTCATCATCAGAACTTATATGTGCACATTCATAGTATACACACACACAAAAAAAAAAAAAAATGTCTCGGCCACAAGTGCATGAGTCGCATTAGAGGCAGAGGCCTACTGGTTTAACTAGACAACGAGAAATTAGGGGGAATCTAGTTGTTATATATTTCAGATTTTAACAAAATGAAATATATGATATATCGTATACTTAATGTATATATATATATATATATATATATATATATATATATATATATATACACTATGTACACGATGTATGTGTTATATATCAAATTGATTACGTGTCAAAAAAAGTGAAATTTTCCAGGTAGCATACTACGGAGTGTATTCTGAAATAGTTAAAAATACATGAAATCTTACGTGACGCTCTCTCAACCAGTCTTCATAGAGGCTTTGATCAAAAATATAAATACGCACATACAAACATACATACATACATACATACACATATTCTTTTCCATACGTATTTTTCCATTTTGTACAACGAAATATCATGATCAATGTTATTAAATGCCGTGCTAAGATTCATCCTAATTTCAATTTTATAACATAGTTTAATAGTAACATAATCGGTAAAATATCTTTTTCTCAAACCAAAGTGATTATGATCAGTTGCGATGGGTCCACTGTTATGATATTGCATAACATTGCATATATGTTTACTGAGTTTGGGAATCGACCAGAAAGAAGCGAGAAATTAAAGTTATGAGAAAATAAGTAATGGGACAGCTAATGATAGATTATCTGCGTCAAAACATTAACGCTTATAACCATTCATACCCCTTGGAATTGCTGGTTTTCAATTCCTTGATTGCTTTGATAATTTCGTTACGAATTCTAGGCGTAAGAAATAAAGATCTTTCAGCAGATTTCAGTAAAGACTGAATGAAATGGACGGAATTTTCCACACTATGGTACCAGCAAGACGTGGACCAATCTCAACAAAAGACGTCTTAAATTCCTCTTCGATTTTGAAAAAAAAAATCCGTGAGTAATAGAGTTTTTGGGAAAGTCGTTTCAATGACGTATGCTTATTTCTAGAAAAACAATGTTTTTAGAAATGTGATTCGAATTCACTCTTCAGCTCAAGTTTGAATACTTTATTTTGAGGGTTTTTGGAACGTATATTACCTTTATTTATGCAAGGTTTCTATTGTTCGCGTTTGTTTTTGTGAGGGCTAGTGGTATATTTTGCTCATATAAGTCAATTAACCCTGATACGAATAAACCATAGGCCCTGTAAGTATCGGACTCATGGAACACCTCTGACCAGTCTGCGGGGTAGCTTCATTTACCAGAAATCAAAAGTTCTATATCTAAGGGGTTTCTTATCCTCCATTTGTTAATGTCGTGTTGTTATATGCGTAGTATAATGTAAGTTATCAGTGATAGTCTGATAGTGAATATTGGTAAATGGTCTGATATGTTTTCATGCAACATTCCGTAATGATTTTCATTTTTTCATTTCAATTTATTTTCATATTTCTCACATATATCACAATATAAAGTAAATTGATACGAAATTTATACAGAACATAATTCAAAATAGAACTTCACCGGAATGTTCAAAAGTTTGTCTTGGTATACACAAGGTTTGTATACATGGGAGTTAAACTGAGATCATAATGCGAAAAAAATATGATGGGGCCTGCGTAAAAGCAAGCTTATATAGAGCCGCAGATCCCGTGATAAAATCAAATTAGGGGAAGCATAAGCACAGATATTTTAGACCTTACTATAACTGGGGGATCCGATTAAAACGAACAAAGATCAAATTAAATAAGTGTTACTAAATAAAATACAGAATATAATACAGAAAGGTCACTGTTGCAACTATAACCTACTACAAGTAAGGACATTGAGAGAACAACGACTGAGATTGTAAGGATTTAAGTGGGTGTGGAGGTATAGATGTTGACGTAACAGTTTGGCATAAATACATAAATGGAAGGTGGGCTAATAGAATTTTGTCGTGAATATAAAATATACACACAACGACAATGGAGCTCAGGAGTGAAATTCCAGCGGGGTCCTGAACCATGCAGGCCGTGTGACCATGGTAACAGACAGCTGTTTGCGAAAGTGTTTGCGAAACACAGGTGGCGACTATTAGCGAATGTTAGCAAATGTCAATGTTAGCGACAATTTTGCAAATATTAGCGACAGTTTTGCAAATATTAGCAACTGTTTGCAAATCCTTTGCGGCAATTTTGCGAATGTTCTTGGACCTAGAAAATTACCAGTGAGATACCCCCTATCTCACTGAGCGGCGAACGTTTGCAAACGTAGCGAATTTGGGATTTCGCCAGTGTTCGTAAAGGGTTGCAAAAGGTTCGTTAACAGTTGCAAGAAAGTTCGCAAACGGTTTTTATTGTCGCAAACAGTTTTTCTTATCGCAAAGAAATTTTGAAATTGTTCAAAATTTCTTTGCGAACCTTTGCGAATATGTATTTTCGCTAACAGTTGCAAACATTCGCAAAACACTCGTAAGAATTCGCAAAGGGTCGCAATACGGTGTCGCTAACATTTTTATTTGATTCGCCACTGCTAGCGAACAAGTAACCATATGGTTTCTATATAAAAGCTCCTGAAACAGGCGAGGTTCCACTCTAAGAAAGTTCTTGAAGCTCTTGACACCTCCATCATACAGGGATGCCAAGTTCAAAGAAATTTTATGAGTAAGATTTTCGTGACTCGGCATCTCGGCATGCGAATGTGCACACGAGCGAGGGTGTGGGAGGGGCTTTTCTCCTCTGGTGGCCTTTAATGGTGCGATCAGGTGCATACTTAAGTGACTATTTTTTACTTATTTTGAAAGACAAAAGGGAATTTTGCAACTATCACTTTAATTTTTTGAGCTATGCTCATTATTATAGGCCCAAGTTGCAGACTTCGCCCGATGCGTGAGAAAAATGGGTGCCATGCGTGAGATCGTGAGATGGCCCCTAAATACTTGAGTCTCACGCAGAATGCGTGAGACTTGGTAGCTCTGCTCATATAATTGCTGCAAAAGCTTTTCATATTGACCAGAGTATGTCCTCAACAACCACTCTTTGACCCAAACAGTCTTTCTTTTCTTCTTCCTTTCTTGTTTTTCTTTATCTTCTTTCTCTTATGCTGCACGATAGCTGTAGCAGCAGCCTGGCAAAGCAGCTCTTCAAGGATAGCAGCACGTTGAGGCTCTTCTTGGCAGAATTTTATTTCCATAATACTGGAAATCCATCTTGAACGGTTGTCACAAGAGATTCTGAATTCAGTGGAGGTTGTACGTTCGTTTTATGGGTCTGACTATACATGATCGCCTGGTACTTTTCTAGGTCCCAGAACATTCGCAAATTGTCGCAAAGGATTTGCAAACACTTGCTAATATTTGCAAAACTGTCGCTAACATTTTGCTAACAGTCGCTAATAGTCGCCACCTGTGTTTCGCAAACACTTTCGCAAACATTCGCTAAAGTGTTGCTAATTGTCGCCAAACATCGCTAAAAGTCGCTAACTGTCGCTAATGGCACAAGCGAACCTTGATTTTTCGCAAACATTTGCCTGAAAAGTTGGCTAATCTCAAATTCGCTACGTTCGCAAACGTTCGCCGCTCAGTGAGATACCAGCTTTAGAGAGCGCAACAAGCAGACTGATCGAAGAATAATAACGTATGGTTAGGATCCCGTCGGACTACTACTAGAAGATAAATAAGATAGACAAGGGAGAAAATACTGGGCAACAAGTACTATACAATATGCATGCCGTAGCTGCTTTAAAGATATTGTTTTGATTTTCGTTTGAATGAGGTTAGAGTGGTGCAGCTTGTAAGTTCCGTAGGGAGTTCATTCCAGTACTTAGGCCCAGTGAACATAATAGTGTGTTTTTTTTTCTCAAAAATTGTTCGGCTACGTGGAAGGTGATACGCATAACGTTGGCGAGTTGGATAATCATGAACTGTATAGTTTCTTGTTAACATTTGGGAAAATGCATCTGGTAATAGGCAGGTTGAGAATTGAAACATAAACAGGCAAACGTTATAAGAAAATAACTCAGGAATTTTCAAAAATTTTATTGCTCATAAAAAATTCATTTCGTGTGCGATAAGTATCCAGCGTGGTTTACAATTCTAATACCGCGTTTGTGCACAATAAATAACGAATCGATAAGATTTTTAGAAGCATTTCCCCACGCCAGAATCCCATAATTAAGATAGGGAGATATCAAAGTTGAATATATACTCTGTAGAATATTACATGGAAAATAATAACTAAGTTTGTTTAGAACCCGGTATTTCTAGCAATAATTCTACTTACATAACCAACATGGGTTCTCCAAGATAAATCACTATCAATGTAAAGACCCAAAAATTTTGTACTATTGACCTGAGACAAATCAATGTTGTTGATCTTGACAGAGATAGGTAGTACAGGTGGGGAATTACTAATCAAAATATAATGAGTTTTTTTCAATGTTTAAGGAAAGTTTGTTTGCAAAAATCTAAGATTGAACAGAAACAAGTTCTTCATTTATTATGCTTATAAGCTCATCAGGATTTTGATGAGAAAAGAACAAATTTGTATCGTCTGCAAAACAAACGAAGGAAATGATCTTAGATGAGTTCTGAATATCGCTAATATACAAAATAAAAAGAAGTGGACCTAACAGGGAACCCTGAGGAACACCGCAAGAAATTAACTTAGGTTGAGAATCGTGACCGTGACAAACTGTTTTCTATTTGTCAGATAATCAGAGAACCATTCTAGCGCCTTACCCCGAATTCCGTAATGATTTAACTTATAAAGTAAAATATCATGATCTGTTGTATCAAACGCCTTTGAAAAATCAAGAAAAACACCAACAGTATGAGATACATCATCTATATAGCATGAGCTATCTTATCAATAAAATTTACATTTGAGAATATGGAGGAGAGTTTGTGTATTAGTCGAAATGCGAATTGCGCTGGAGATGTTCAAGTGGAGGGCAAACGAATTGAGAATACCAACAAATTTCTTGGAGGTATTTGAATTCACTTCCAATATATCACTATTGCAATCACCCATTAAATAAACGTGCTTATTTTAACTTGGTGAAGAATAAGTTTGGCAGTCAATGAAGTACTTACCCTATAAAATGCTTTTATTCCCTAACCATACTAGTGGGGAAAAATCATTTTAACTACCAGGTTAATTTTCACGTGCTTTTGCATTAGCAAAGCTCGGCCGCGGCTCGGCCCAGCCCCGCACTGTTAAGACCCCGTTTACAGTGCGGGGCTGGGCCGAGCCGCGGCCGAGCCCAACCTCAATTGCGAGGCCGGGCCCCGCAATTTTGTCCGTTTACACTGCCGGGCTCGGCCGCGCTTTTGATTCAAACCTTTCAATATTTTGTCGTAGTGGCGCTCTGCTTGTAAACAAACGCAATTTGGTATTGTCTGGTTTTCAGACCCTTTGCCAAATGAATTCCGTGGCGACGAAGTCGCCGTTCTGGTAAAGGCCTTTGCCGAAGGGAAAAATCCTTTGCAGGACAAAACCACCTTAAACTATACTAGTTTTTGACGTTCAGGGGGTTGATATCCCGAACAGCAAAATAGTACAGGCAGAGGGTTTGGAAGCCAGACTAAGACCCCATTTACAGTGCGAGGCTCGGCCCACCTTCATTTCAGTGTAAACGCGCGAAAGGCCAAATGCGAGGCCAAATTGGCTTCGCATTTGGCCACGCTCTGGAGGTGGTCTCCGCCGCGGCTCGGCCGCGGCCGAGCCCGGCCTTTTCTCAGTGTAAACGCAAACTGGGCCAAATGCGCTGCCAATTTTAGTCTGGCTTCCAAACCCTCTTCCTGTACTATTTCGCTATCCAGTATATTAACCCCCTAAACGTCGAAAGCCAGTATAGTTTAAGGTGGTTTTGTCCTGCAAAGGATTTTTCCTTCGGCAAAGGCCTTTGCCCGAACGCGTCGCCACGGAATCCAGTTGGCAAAGGGTCTGAAAACCAGACTATACCAAATTGCGTTTGTTTACAAGCAGAGTGCCACTACGACAAAATATTGAAAGGTTTGAATTAAAAGGGCGGCCGAGCCCAGCAGTGTAAACGGACAAAATTGCGAGGCTCGGCCGCGATTCGGCCGCGGCAGAGCCCGGCCCCGCACTGTAAACGGGTGCTAAGAGTTCGATACTAGGCAAACAAGGCCCACGATTCCGACGCTCATTTCATCAAGTAGTCAAAACGCTAAATGAACGTAGTGCCCGTCTCATGGGCCTTTTTTTTTTCTTTCCCATAGCGGCCGACTCGTGGACCTTAATAGCCTAGTGTCTAGCTCATGGGTTGTATGACTCGTGGGCTGTATCAGTATGACGCATGATTTTTTTTTCTCTCAATGTCGGGCTCGTGGGAGGACCACAATGTACTGGCCCTTGTTTATTATTTTGTTCCATGATAATAATATACAGTATGTTGGCCTTTATTGTTATTATAGGTATCAGAAGATCCTGCCTGTAGGTGAAATTGCTTTTACGTATACCGGTTCGATAGAGACATTTATTACCTAACCATGATCAATATGTTAACAAAGGATCATACCAACAGAGCGAAGGCAATTTACAAAATAGTATAGACTTTTTAAGATGTGTTTTGAAAGGAAATATGCACGTAAATATGCGTCTAAAGAATGGTTATCAAATTTCTTCTAGGTGTGAAAAGTACGGTTTGGCCTTGCCCATTGTCTTCACAGAAAGGCACGATGCGGCGGATCTGCTCTCCACTGATCACCAAGTGTTCTCTGATGGTACTCTTATCAACATGCTGGCTGTATATTACTTGGCACTCTTGTAAGTTCGTCATAGAATTCTGAAGCTCACCCCATTAATCCTATAAAAGTCTAAGATATTTTGACTCTTCCATGCCCGGGGGGGGGGGGGGTGGGGGGGGGCACAATGACAGGTGATCATTGGCGTTGGTTTGTCTGTTTGCAAAAGTACTCAAGTCTTTTTTTTTCTGTTTTGTATGTTTATTTAATGCTATTACAGTCCCACAAGGCCGGATTTCGAACCGGGTCCATAAGGAATCAAAACCGTAACGACCCGGTTCGAACCGTAGAGACCCGCATTGACCGGCATCGTAACCCGTGTCAATTCCTGGTGGATTCCGGGGGCTACGATACGTAATGCTAGAGTCACACACGGCCGGGTTTCGTACCGGGTCCATAAGGAATCAAAACTGTATCGACCCGGTTCGAGCCGTAGAGACCCGCATTGTCCCGCATCGTAACCCGTGTCATTTATGGATTCCGGGGGCTACGATACGGCGGTGAGAAATTTTTGGTCATATTCAAAATTTTCTCACTAATTTCAATTCCGTACTGATATCCGAATTAACCCGGTTCGAACCGCATTGACTCGAATCGGCCCGCTGCAACCCGCAGCGTAAAACCGAATGGACCTTTGCCGTATACCGCATTGCCTTCATGCAACGGATGATGACAAGATTTACATCCGGGTCGGTACGGGTCGAAGCGGGTTGACACGGGTCGATAGGGGTCGAAAAGGATTCAGTTAAGGACTTTAAAGCGGATTTTTATACGGTTCGCTACGGGTCTCCGTGGCTCGAACCGGGACGATACGGTTTTAATTCCTTATGGACCTGGTTCGAAATCCGGCCGTGTGTGACTATAGCATAAATTGCTCTCCATTCCGGGACTAATCCGGCTCATTTTCACCCGGATCAAATCCGTTTTGTGACCCGGCTGTGTGTGACTCTAGCATAATGACAAGGACATCATTCACGGGATGTTCCTGCGGATACTTTTTCAATGTATTAACATCAATTTTGTTAACATTACGTAAACAGATATAATTGTGATCTCTTTGCAAATGAAGTCTACATTTCCCCCACGTCACTGCAATCATAATGGTCATTCAAACTTACTGGAAAAATATTACAATGTAAGATTTTATCAAATGACGTGAGTGCGAGATCGATTTTTGTTGCAGTGTTTTCAGTCACACGTGTGACCTCAATAACATATTAGGCGTTTTCACATCAGCCCGATAAAAATCCAAGCTCGAAATATTTTCCGCGATTGCGGACTGATTCACATCAGCCCGAAGAGGGGGTAGCCCGAATAGTTGAACATTTTAGAATAGCTAATTCGACAGATGAGTATGTGCAAACAGCATCAGTAATGTGTGTGCCCTCTCAAAAATTCCTCATGATTTGTGTGCAGTTTGCCTCGATCGATCGGGTCACACACGTTAGGCATGATGGGATTCATCGCGCTAATTTCTCGGGTCGTTTTCACATTATCAAATAGCGCGCTACTATCCCGCTATTTCAGAAATTTCCCGAGTTGGAGTCGAGAAATTTTCTCGATCAGAGCGATACAATTAGCGCGCTAATTTGTGTTCACATTATCAAATAGCGCGCTATTTCGCTATCGGGAAAATTTCCCAAGTCAGAAAATAGCGCGCTATTTCGAAACATCGGGCTGATGTGAAAACGCCTATTGTTTCAAACTGTAATCTTCAATCAATTCAAGTAAGCTTTTACTACTGCGTGATAGTTTTCCTGATAAAAGATCACAATTGAGACCTCCAATCAAAAGATATTTAAATTTCTGTATTTCGACAGTCTGTAAAACTGTTTCAAACGAATCAAATATATGAGCATATGAGTTGGGGGGGGGGGGTCTATACCATGACATGATAAAAAATTGTTTCTGTTTTTTCCAAACTAATTTCAATGCACCATAACTCTAGTCCTCCGATGTACAAATATTTTCTAATGATGAAGTTTAAGGTCTCACAAATATACATAATTACACCACCGCCTTGTCTATTTCTGTCTCTCCTGGCAATCTTAAAGCCCGGTATTCCTATTTGTCCGTTAGTAATTAACCATCTAGCCTGGTTTCACAAAGACTAATATATGAATATGTGATTTTGCATTATGATTCGAATTTCATAGCCAGTTTTGGCGAGAGAAGATGTGCGAGGGTTTATACCAGAATACGTTTTAGAGCAGTCAATAAATCATATAGCGCTTTAACTTCATTGAGCTTATTATTCTGACATTGACGCATACTATCACAATCTTGACAGTCTTTTACGCTGAATGGCAATTCGTCATGTAAACACATATCACAAAACCATTCTGAGCCGGAGAGAAAAAAAAAATCAGATCAAAAGTCGAACACTTCAGGTGAATCTGCCTCTTACACATTAAAAACATAACTTCATTTTGATTTGATTTAACTGTTGTATTACATGAGATACATGGGTATCTTAAGACCATGATAAGTCCTTCAACTATGTGCGACACAAGTTTGATAGGAAAACTTACAGTCTTTTAAGTTTCTAGAGGTCTTTTTCACTGTGTATGGCTACTTTCTTCATGCTTTTCGTGAAGGCTATGATCCTTGCGTCGTATGTCCAAGTTCTCAGAACGTCGGTGGTGGCGCAGAGCCTTGTTCAGGAGTTGCTGTCTATACACTGTGAGGGATTCGTTGACGTAGAACGGCTTTCCCTTCAGTTTGGCCTTGGATTTGTACACACTCTCTCTGGCGTTGTACGTCGAGAAGCCGACGATGATCGCGTTCGGTTTTCCATGATTCTCTTCTCGAGCGTCGCGTCGGGCAAAACGGTGGCATGCGGTCGATGTCAGTTGGTTTGATGTCAACGTCTCAATGTCTAAGGGCGTAAGAGTGGCAAATGAAAATACTTGGGCTTTTTAGGGTTAAAGCACTTTACGTCAGCTTCGACACTCGGCTCATTTTTTTTTTATATATACAATAAGTAAAACACACCTATGACGACGATTATAGAAATTGAATATATTTTGCACTACCGTTCTCATGATACATCAGGTGACGTAGCCTGATATGAATTGATCTACTATGTTGTCCATTGCTCATTAACTTTAATAAGATCTTCAAATCTAGCTCATGATTTCAGTTCAATTCAATTCAATATATTTTCTTTCTTTCTTTCTTTTTTTACCCAACAAAAGTACTACAGTCGTGCGTTCTTAATAGGATGATTCTGAATTGGAGCTGAGGAAATCATTTCACAATACAGACTGACACTGAGGACGATGCATTTGTGGTGTTTTTATCCTTTTTCCCAGCTAACCAAGTGGTGACAGTGTTGTCAAATGGGTATCCCGTGCCAAGTGCCAAAGCAATGACGCTGCGCTTTGCTACAATCACACTTAGCCCCACAAACCATACCGACAGTAGGAACAGTACCACCAGGATGGTTCCTGACCAGGTGAATGGAAACACAACGACACAGGTACTAAATACTGTTGCCACTGATTGTGAACGGACTATTTCGATGCTAAAAAGAGACATATCATAAGTCACACGAACTTCTACAATGTTCAGAAATAATTTACAATGATATGAGACGAATATTGCACTATTTATGCTATATTTTTACGTGATATCATTACTACAGTGATTTTTTTTTTTCTTTTCTAAGGAGTACATTTTCGGTCGTAATGAATACCACATTGTTGAAAATTATTTGTTAGTGACGCTGTGTATATATATATATATATATATATATATATATATATATACATATATATATATAATCATGTATATATATATATATATATATATATATATATATATATATATATATATAAAGAGTGCACATTCCTTCCACTTGTTAAAAGTATGATTGTTCCCTTACCCTTCTGAGAGAGGCAAGTCAATTGGTCGTCCATTACGCTACAAAAAGAATAATAAAATGATAAATTCTCATTATATATTTTCTTTTGATTTTTGTCAAACTGTGACATTACAAATTGCCGTATAATCTTCCATTTCTTAGTGACATATCGTAAAGGTAATAATAATTATTCCCGTTGCCTTCCGAGAGAGGTAAGCCAATTGCTCGTTTATTGCGTTGGAAAAGAATAATAAAATAACTTATCATTATATATTTTCTTTCGATTGTTGCCCAACTGTGACATCACAAATTGCCGTATAGTTTGTGTATCTGGCGATGGCACTCCCGAAACATAAAAAAACACAACGACAACTGAATGTCTGACTTTCGTGAGACTTCACTACATGTATTATTATACTACGATTTATGCATTCTCCAAATCCAGTTATATGATTTTTTATTTGAGTTTCATTTTCCTTTTATTCATCTTGTCGGTTAGAAATCAAGCACACTGAACTGCTGAACAAAATATAATGGTCGCGGGATTTAGGGGATTCAATAATTTCGGGTTGCTGGAGTTAAGTAAAGTTTATACCGACATACACGACAACAATCACATGGGAGAATATCATTATACTATCATAATAAGCTGAACCGTACCACCTCCATTAAGTACTTAGGACTTTGGACAATATGTAACTGTGGCCTGGCACTCATAAGACAAAAAGGTTAAGGGGACTTATTTCATCATAGCCATAAATTGACTCATTTTCTGGTATCTCTGCTTGTATAACAAAATGGTATTCAATGTGACCATACATCACAATACCAATAAAAAGTCGCACCTCTTGATTTTACTAGAGGGCTAAAATAAGATGAAATTGCTCAACTAAGTCAATCTTGAGTTTTTCTTCTTCTATTCTTAAGTTTGGGATCATAAAATAAATTGGAAAGAGTGTTTTCAGCAGTTTTTCTACCACTCCTTTTTTTGGAGAGTAGTGTGATCTAGTACGAGGTCTCTTCTCATTTATTGAAAATCCTTTGCACACTCTTCAATTTCAACTCTAATAACTTTAATGATTCTAATAACAGATAATACTGCTGCTTTGAAGGTTGGTATTAATCATGGACAGAAAGTATTAATAGGGCATGCTCAATTTCAGCTTAATCTGATAATCCCTGCGACAGTGGTTTAAAAACCGTTTTTGTTTTTGTTTTTGTTTTTTGTCCCATTCGTCGCTCCCCAAGCATGGCTTGTTAAGATTAAGCGCTTGAATAGACTCTGTACTTCAGAGCCCGTTTTCTCAGTTCGCACTTTTCAGAGTGTATGCTTCCTTTCCAATATTTAGAGAGGTTAGGGGAGTCCATTTGAATTTAGTTATAATCACTTAAAAGCTTAAAGTCTGCTCTTCTGTAATCTGCCCTTAACTAAATATTCATTACTTACGACTTTTTGTTGGCTTTGTGATGGAGGGTCACAAATGACCAGAATAAAACTGTCAAATAACACTTGGGGAGCATCCATTTCATTATTTTGCGTTAAATTTATTAATAATCTCTTTCTATTGACATTGCCATATACCAACTTTTGCTGTGAGGTGGATGTACTGGCAAACATCATTTACAAGGATTACATGAATAAGCATTACATCACTCCAAAAAATTGAGACTCTGAAATGGCTTATTATGATATTCCCTCACGTCTTCCATTTTCTTGCGTGTGAAGTATTCACAGACGAGCTTTTAGTTATCTCTTTGTATCGAAATAATCGTAAACATAGAGGATTGTTTACTTTTATGAGGAGAGGTTTTAGTTCATCCTATAGATTAATGACAGAAGTGTCAGGCAACGGCGGATCATTTGTAATTATATCGTTGTAATTAATTGCGTAGTTTTACACACGTTTAATCCAAAAACTCCATACATAGCCTTCGTCATTACTTTGATGGTCTGATTTTGACGAAACTCTGATTTTAATATATGATCCGTTCGACTTTATATTCTTCTCGTCATAACGAGTTGAACAAAGAGTAGCGTTTCCCTATAAGAGCCTACAGTCTTTGAAGGATAAATACGTCATCAAAGAAGATCTGATGAATACGTATACATTTAACAGTTTAACACTCCCACTGATAAGAGGCAATATACTCTAATCACCGCCTGGCTGGAGCTTGCATGTCTACGAAGAATGAAGCCAAGCCTCGAGCGCCCATTAAACCTACTGAATTCTTAATTTACTGGATATATTGAAAAAAAAAAGGTGTGAAATCTTTGTGCACTTTGTCGCAAAATTCAAAAGATACCTTTGAAATATTAGCCAATTATTCTTTTAAATTTATTTGTTAATTTGCATCGGTAGTGATATTCATGAAATAATTGTGAAATGTCAGTTTCGATTCAAATTCCGCGACGAGGATTCGGTTTGCTAAACAGCACAGAACGACAAGAACAATAATTCCTTTATAGTTGTTTTTTTAGTATGGCATTCACTGTGTTGATTAAAGTCAAAGTAACGGAAAAAAAATACTCTTTTTTAAACTGCAGGGATTCCCGTTGTTTTATGATTTAGGAGAGCAAAAAAAAAAATGCATAAAAGGGGGGGGGGGGGGACAAAGAGCAAAACTGTCAGGCTGAGGAAATAGTCCCAGACCTCCTTCATAGACATGAGCAATAAATCGTTGCATTGGCCATTTCAGTTTAATATCGGTGTCTTTTTTGTTGGAGCATTACCCAATAGGCCTAATATTTACAATTTTCTTGCAGGTTATGCATCATCACTATAATCGATCAGCTATACGAGCTGGAAGACGGAGTGTTCAGATGAGGAAGACCTGTGCTGAACTTCAACTACTGAATAAATCCAGCAACTTCAGTGAGATGCATCGGTCTCTAAGCCGCATAATGGTTTTTCCGAAATTCAAACTCCTCTACTGCGATATTCCGAAGGTTGGCAGTACCAGTTGGAAGCGATTTTTCTTGAATTTACACGGACATAAGGAGAAGGGAAATGCTCACACGCTTGCAAAACGTCACTTCAAGACATTGGCTAATCTTCCGAGAGCGGCTGCTGCGCAAGCACTGTCCGAATACACGAGTTTCGTGTTTGTTCGAAATCCGTACTCTCGTCTCTTGTCAGCCTTCAAAAACAAGATGCTCTCCCCTGGAAAAGCTGAGGTTTACCGTGTTCAAAGAGTCAACAAGTGGCTGCAAAGCCGCGACGCTAAACTTGGCAAACGTCGAAGTCGAAAACAGAAAATGACTTTCTCCGACTTTGTCAGCTATTACGCAAAGTCAGGGAATAGAGATGTTCACTGGAGAGCCATGTCTAATATATGTCATCCCTGCTTTGTAGATTTCGACTTCATTGGCCATCTCGAAACGCTGGAACAAGATTTGAAGGTGATCATGGATATCGTCCAAGCACCCCGTGACATCTCATACCCTGTCGCCGACAATGGGCATTACACGGGCAGCTCAGGCGCGCACACTTTCCGGGATTACTATTTGAGTTTAACAGCAGGAGATTTACACGCATTGTCTTTGGTTTCAGATTTTGCCAAGGACCTTGCCTTGTTTGACTACAAAATTCTCGATAGAGATGAATTACTTAATAATACCCGGGTCTGAGGTACAATACAAACTGCTAACTTTCAAGACAACCTTAAAAACCGTTCTCATTAACTTTCGCTACATAAATTTCCGTTCTTCTCACTAACAAATCTTTGCCATAACATAATTTTGGAATCGTGCTTTTTTGTGTGTTTTTTTTTATGTTTGTGTTTTAGAAACGGGCCAAAGACTCTGGAATAACCTTCCACATTTCTATGACAAGCAACTTCTGCCTATGATGTTTTCAAATTGAACCTTGAAACCTACCTCTTTGATCTACATTGATAGGGTTTACGTATCTTTTCTAATAATTATGATTTTTCGCTTATTTCTTTTTGTCATAATGTTTTTGTGATACTACTCACGGACCTTATTTTAATGCCGACCTCGTGAGATGATCCAGCTAGAACAGCATGATTTCGGGTAAATAAATTTCGGGTAAATTTTAAGTACATGTATAAGTAACATCTTCATTGAGCTCACATCCTCGTCGACTCCGATCACAACACCAACTAATCTTCAAGTCCCCCGCTTCAACACTCAGTTCTGTCATGGCGCCCACCCCCTGGAACACTTCACCCAGCTCTACCCGTACTGCAACAACTCAAGAGATCTGCAAGGCTAGACTAAAAACGCATCTATTTCACCACTACTTTTGTAATTCATCGTAGTGTTTTTTTCATATCATTTTGTAGTACATATTATATTTTGTAACTGTGATGCTACTACTGAAATAATTGTTATAAAGTGATTCTATCCTGTAATTTTTATAAGTAGAAATTATCATTGTTATTATCATCATCATGTCATCACTATTATTGTTATTGTTATCATTGTTATTATCATTATTATCATTATTATTATTATTATTATTATTATTATTATTATTATTATCATTATCATTATCATTATCATTAAGGAACATTGATCACCTGAGTTGTTTTCAACGCTTATCACTCTAGTAGTAGGTTCTGGAAGATCCAAATTGTTCGTTTTTAAATGTGGACCAGGCACTGTTATCTTGGATTATTATGATTTTGGAGTATAGGCCCAACTATCACACTTTATTCAATCTTGCCAGCCAATAGAAGGGGTACAGGCTAGGAAAAAAAAAAAACAGTGGAGCGAGAACTAGTGGAGCCCTAGCTTTGACACGGTTTTGAGCGTTATTCAAAAATGGTCAAACGTTAATAGACGTTTTTACCGTTACGAGGACTGTCTTTGGTCTATAGGTCAGGCGCACATGCATTCGCCAGATAACAGTGAAAACGGGGGAAAAAAGGAAAGTAACATCGTATACATCGTAGCCGTCATATAATTTGAACAAGGTCAGAGTTTGCAGAGTCTATTGTCGACTGTCAACGTGTACATACGTGTGTGAAACAGTTGTTAAAATGAATGAAAAAAAAGTCCAATAGCCGTACCCCTGCGTTTTTCTGACAGAATCGTTAAACGGCACAGTGGTATAGTTCCTAATTTCAAAGTCGTTCGGGAGTTTGCATGAGTTTAATTGGAGTGGAGAATCTGTCACTGAAGACATCAGGTATCTATTTTCATTACACAAATACACAATACACAATATTCGTAGACTATTATAGCAAACTCGAACACTTCTAATTGCTTATAATCTCAACGGTAAACTGATACCATTATGACATTGTGTAAGAGATTACAGAAGATTAGCTTTTATTATTTGTTCTCCTTTACATGATTTTAGAATTCACAATATTTAGCGAAAAACTTTGCATCAGCTAAAATTTCTATTTTCTACGAAGCGAATAGCGTATAGGGTCTGTCAAGATATTAATGGATCTAGATACCAAATCTAAGGGTTTGTTCGCAAAAACAGGTAAGTGCATTTTGTTCAGTTATTCTAAATCAAGATTTCTTCGTTAAACTCTGTTGGCGTAGAGATCAGATATGAGTGTTACCTACCCAATAGAAGATCTAATTTTCAGAGAGAGGAAAATGTGAAATGTACTTTTTTTGTGTGTTTTACGTTATGAACCGCTAAGTCTATACTTCTCGTTTTGTCGCAATGTCCGCCGCGCGCGGTATAAAATCGATGAGTTGCTAATCTTGCAAATCGAATTACTTCTCCAGGTTTTAGCGACGCTCATGAAATTTGGCACAGACATTGATTGGGGATGAAGATGAGTAAAACTTTTTTTTTTCGAATGTTTTGGAAACTGCGTTGCCATGGTGACAACATATTTTGACCATAAATCAGGACACAGTTTTTTGGTGATCGAGCTATACTTCCGTGGTTTTCGAGCAATGATAATGAAATCTGACGCCTTGGGTAAATATGTGCAAGTCCCATTCTTTAATATGTCAAAAACTGCAGTGCCATTGTAGCAGCACGTAATGGCGATTGATAAAGTAAATATTGGGGATCAAACAAGTTCCTCATTTTTTCAAGCAAAATGCTCAAAAAGCATGGCACACATATAGTGTAGCGTTACAGTGTAAGGTGAAGATGGGCAAGACATACCTATTGAATGTGTTAGAAACTGCATTGCCACATTCTGTTCTTTGCATCAAGGGGAGCAGGACACATACTTGTATTTCGTAAATGTGGGAAACTACGTTGCCATAGCAACGGAATATTTTATTTCTTGCGCTCCCATTTTCGTCCCGGGTTGGACGGAGCTGGGTAGCCTCCGGAAGCTTCTGCATATACATTAGAATGTACGTCCATATTTAGATCAGTGATGAGCACGCAGCCGCGCCGTTGGCCCTGCAGCCTGCATGCTTTAATATCGCAAAGTCCGTATCGTGCGTCTATGTACATACTGTTCAACGTGCAATGGAGGCAGACATCTTGAAACCCCCTGACACATATACGACATGTTGATTGGTTAAAGTGGAATTGCCGAATTTCGCAAACAAAGGGCGTTTATTGGGTATCGCAACAAAACACTCATTTTAGACAGAAAAAAATCCGAGTTTGATATGAAATCACTGCGTTTTGTTACAAACTGATTCATCTTCAGATTGGTAACACAATTACTTATAACTCACGATATCGTATCGACTGATTTTCATGAAAATTAACGTATCGTTGTTGTTGTGTTGTTGTTTTTTTTTTTTTTTTGCGAACAAACTCTTCATACCAAACTTACATCATCTCGCCTGATGTTTTATAAGTAAGACATTATCATCAATTTCGCTGACATACATTCAACACTTTTGGTATGTTATCTTTACAATACAATCCATATTACGAACTTCGCTGACTCTCGAACTGTTGATCCATTTTGCGTCTGTTCACTCACTGCAAGTTTCATCCACAACGAAGTTTTTTTCGAATGCAGAATGAGATTTTTTTTTTTAAATGCCTTAATCTAACTCTTTCTTGCGATGAGCTAAGGGCAGGCGGGCTCTTTTTGAGGAAAGTGAAAATTAATGGAAGTGACCATAATTCCATGCTATGCAGATACAATCCAATTGAACTACTGATTGATGCTTCTGGGTATGATCATTCTGTAGTATGAAGAATTGAACTGTCATTTGATAATCAAAAAATGGATATATGGTATTCAGTAGGAGCAAAAAGAAACATATTCAATCGTTAATAGTTTATATTTGTTCCAGAATTACAACTTTCTATCAATATACATGCAAAACTAGTGGACGAGTTTAAGTGTAAAGTAATAAAAATGATTACAACTTCCCATTCTGAAGGTTCTTTATTCAATAGTGTCTGCTACGGTCTGAAGGTATAAGTCTTTAAAATGGATAAAAGACTCTTCAATCTAAAGTGAAAGAAGGTTTGGTTTCTACGAATATGAAGAACAATTTGTTAGTCCAAAATTGAATCATTTTCTTTGAGTAAAAAACAACAACAATGAAATCAAAATAAAGGTATTATAATGATAGTAATAAAAGTTAAAAATCAATACCACTGAATTAATTGTTCATCAGATACGATGGATTAGAGTCTCGGCTGATTGTGCTCCATGTGTACACGTTTATTTTAAAGACACACATGTATCCAGCCGCAAAACATGAGAAAATGTAATGTCCGCTATGATAGAAGGATCTGGATTGTTCATGTGACGAAATGTCACCAGAGCGAATGCAATTATTGTGTGCTTTGAGTTATCCGTAACTATACCTTAGTTATCCGTATCATTTGGACTCTATCGGTCACCCACCGCCGCTTGAATTGATAAAATAGTGATGTTGATAATGATAATTGAAAATTGATGGCTATGAAAATGAGAAATAACTGTTATAATTTTCATAGTAATGCGGGGTGTCTGGAATTTAATAACGATAGTGTGTTTGATATTTCCTGAACAGTGTGTTTTACACCCGTTCTCTAAACTCGTTGGATCAAACGAACCAAATAAAATTATGTTGTTAGGGGATATACACGGAATATTCAAATCACGTAAATCCGAAAGGAAATGGGAAGAAATATCTAACCAAAATTTAGACTGGATCAATAAATACAATGTTCCTTGTAAATCTACCCTGAATCAAAGTCTCCGTTATTTTGAATATAAGATTCTGCCCAGAAATATCCCTGTTAACAATAAATTACTTTTTTTTTTTGCAATGCTTTGGGACTCTTTTAATAACGCAGACCTCTTTACGGTTTGTTCGAGATCCACAGAAAACCTAAGGTAGTTTTTGTTGCTGTTGTTTGTTGTTTGTTTGCTCATTTTCCATCTAAGAAGATGGCTGGATAGCCCATACTGTATTATTATAGTTTTTCCCGGCCAATTTCGCACAGTCTAATTCCTAATTGCTGCATTCAGTTTAGCACCATTTAGCCTAGATGGCATGTTCGGTATTTCAATTGTATAATCATTAGGAATAAAGTTCTTGGATCAGCTCATTCATCAATTTGTCAAGGTTATTGCCCTCAAATGCTTCTATGATATTTTCCCTGTCTTCTTGAGAGATACGCCTGTGTCTAACTCGTGATGCCATGACTGGACTTAAGAAAGTGAAGTAAATCTATGGTACTGGTGCATGTATAGTTCTGATAACATGTATGAAAGAAGAGGGGCGTTACAGAACAACAAACTTAAGTTATTTATGGTCAAAGATACCTTTACTATATACTTGACAGTGTGTGGATGAAACAAAAATTCACATCTAAATACGCATAAATCACGGTTCTCACCTTTTCAAAATAGAAATAACATTACGCCAATTTGAACGAACATGTTTGGAATTTGACTGACCATACGCGAAATTGAATGACTGGAATACCATTTTCCGCCAGTGCTGGCGAATTTGAATGACTGAAGAGCACGTTCCAATTTGAATGCCCGTTTTACTAATTGGAAAGACACATGTGCGAATTTCATTGATCGAAATGCTAAATTGAATGAACAAGTTGCAATTTTGAATGACAGATTGTGCAGTGACGATGATTTTTGCTAAATTGAATGAACCTTTTATCAAATGGACTGAAAAAAGTGCGAAATTGGCCGGGAAAACCTATATTATTATTATACAGCTATGCTAAGCTGGTCTCCATGGGATCAAGTTGGATGTGAGACGGGAACACTTCACCGGGTTATACACCCTGCTCTTTGCGATGAATAAATGAAGCGGGACCTCTTACGTGCATGAATTGTGACTCTCTCACACAGGGGACCTTCAATTATATCCTATCCGAGGGACAGAGTCTTTTACCTCTTGCTAGAGTATGATTACACACAACATTGCTTAGTCCAGAATCGGGTTCGAACCCGGGCAGCTTGGGTCGGAGGCAGACGCGCTACTGACTGAGCCAACTCAGTGATGTGTATATTCAACATACGTTGCGTTTTCCGTATAAGAAATAAAAGAAGTCATTTTCGCCAATTTTGTCGATTTTTAAAGCAAGCGAAGAAAGTACACGAATACATATCTGAAAAAAATAAAGGTTTTATGTCTAATATCAACTGCAATCGTATTCATATTATTTAGACCTTTTGTAGATGCCTGTCAAATTGTATTGTCTGCGTGTATCATAATTATGTGACATTTATTTTGTACCTGAATATCAAGTGAATAACACGACTTTGTGAAAAAAAAAATGTCCCTTCTATACTCTGACACGTTCACATTAATCTTCATTTGAATACAATAATTTTATTTTCAGGGGAGCAAAATCTACTTTTGAAAAGAGAAGAATATGAATGTCTATTATATAGGCTCTAACCCGCTTAACATTCAAACCCTGAGACACACAGGGCAGGAATAAATGTCAATGCAAACACACATAAATGACGAAGTATATAGCATTTACTCAGACAATTCTACCGTATTTTGTTATTTTTTTACGCTAACGATAAAAGTGTTTCTCCTTTTTTTTTTTAATGTTCCTCCTCTCCTTTAATATTCTCTTCCCCAACTTCCTGTCCTGTGCAGCAAATCCGAATTTATATTCCATGTTCTATTTTTGGATAAACAAACTTTCAGTTGTACGTTTTGTGTGTGTGTGTGTGTGTGTATGTGTGTGTGTGTTTATTCAGAATAATGAACATTCTGAATTACGAGAATTGCGAATACTGGCTTATCGACGTATATACACATAACATTTATTCATTTTCTTTTTTTTTTTTTAGTAACTGCCACAATAAATGAATGAACCTACTTTACATACTCGGGTGGGATTCTGACCCATGACCCCCTGCCGTGACGTTGGACAATGTGCCCAGGCATATAGATCCACTAGCCTACCGATCTTCCGACCGATATCAATTTTCATTACGTCGAATCGTTTCTATTGTAACTGATTTTGTAACTGAATGAAGCGGGATCTTTTACTTTTACGTACATGAGATGTTGCTCTCACATACGCGGCACCTCCGTTTTATGTCGTACTCGAGGGACAGTGTTTTGTATCTCTCTTGGGGCACAACATGATTACACGCAGCATTGCTCAGTTAGACCGGTGAATCGTCCTATACATCTATAGGCAGACGCACTACCATGACTACCGCCTGAACCAATAATCATGACCCAAACAAATTGACATATAAGTATTGCCCTTTATTGACGTAAATATGATGTTAATGAATTACAATAAAAACTCGACAAAAAATCGTAAATTTCGAATACATTAATTTCTTATTGATTTCGTAAACGCAACTGAAATACATTTCCTTCACGTATAAGGATGCTTTTTCATGTTCATAAAGATGATACGAAACCTTACAAAAGCTGCTTAGAGCATAGCATGATAACTAACGTATGTGAACTGAAGGTAGCTCATACTTAAGTAAGCGAATGTTGGCATTCCGCACGATGTCTAACCTGTTGTCACAGATGGATGGGATGACACTATTGCTTATCACACACAGCACTGGGACATAGTTTTTTGAAGGCGACAAATATGTAGTCTATTGCGTATCCGCGTGGCGAGCAATTACCTCCAAAGGGCAATTAACACCCCCCCCCCCCCCCGGCTAAATACTGGTTAGTGGTAAGGTAAGAGTAAAGATTAGGGTTAGGGTTAGGTTTAGGGTTAGGGTTAGGATTCGGTTCAAGATTAGGATTAGGATTAGGATTAGGGCCGGGGGAAGGGTCCGGGGTAATTGTCCAGGGTGTAATAGCCCTAGACCCAGTACATTGACAGTCGCTTTAAAATCCACTATAATCACGTATGGTTTTTTTTTTTTTTTTTTTTTTTTTTTTTTTTTACATTTGAACCAATTGAACGAAGACTACAAGAAATTGGGATGATAAAAATGAAACATTAAATGGGAAATGGAAACGAGAGGGCAACGAGATCTAAGATGCCCGATTTGAACTCAACAACAACGACAGTGGACTTCACAAGCCTTATTCTTCATAAAAGTAGAATAGCAAGCAAAGATATGTAGGGACATTCTGATGTAAGAGTTTTTGCAGAATTTTTAAATCTTTGTTTCTCCTTCCTTTCTGTCAGTGTTTCCCCTAGTTTCTACCTGTTATTTATGTTTGGTTTCACAACTGAAGTTATAAGTTTGCAATTTAATTCTTTTATCTTTCACTTTGAGTTTTTGCATGTATGGCGAATGAAACTCTATTTTGAGAAGAATAGAGTTGAAGGAAAGGTATCCGTTAATTCGCATACAGACCTACATGCATGACATGTACTCATGTTTTCACAAAAGTGCTTGGTTTGTGAACCTCACTGTTGTAGTAGTACTCTAGCTTCTGGACTCGTAGCAGTGATTCAGTACACGCGATAAGCCGTAAGAGGGCGTGACATCCGAGAATTGCAATAGGGCTCACACCTGTGAATAAAATGGAATTTCCCAGACCCCTTCACAAATTCGTACAAAAGATACCAAAATAAATGAAGAAAAAAAATTGATTAAAAATCAATAATGCAGTTTGGCATAAAACTGAATAGCTGCAGATATTGAATTGAATTGAGTATGAATTCCTCTACAAACTGCATTTTGGTTTGAAAATGAAAGCTTTTGTCATGGAATTTGAAGGGACTATATTTCATTGGGTGCATGTACAGAAAATACGTGATTTTTTGAGTGAAAAGAACTCGTAGTCTGGCTTTGCGGACCCTTGGACAGAGTTTGAGCTGAAGAACCCGCCTTGGAAATTTGATGGATGATAGGGTATAGCTCACTTATCCAGGTTAGTGAAGATGAAACATCTCATTTCTCCCAGCTATATTACAGATTTTTTTTTTTTTTGAATTTTGAATTTGAACACAAGTCTCTATGTTGTACCCGTGTGAGCCCGATACACCGAGAACTGCTCACGATTATCGCAATTAGAAAATTTGCGCCCTCTCTTGGTTTGTCGCAATTGGCAAAATATCGCACCAAGGAAAAAGGGACAGAGCCCAGACTATTGTAGTAGTTGAGGTAGAATTAGGAGCATCGCCGTGATCGGAGACCTTATTGCTCTTTCAGAAACAAAAGCATTGATAGCTAAGGGTAAGTCACATACCTATATAGCATAAGGCAACCAACTCCCTGGTTTACCTGTGAATTTGAGAAGTACTCCGCCCTCTTTGTTAAAATCCATCCCACTGGTATCTATCTTAGCGGGGTGTTGTTTCTGAAATTGATCAAGTGCCATTTGGTATAGGGCGTTTTCTTCGGTCTAACACAGTAATCTAAAAAGAACAAAGAAAAAACTCGTGAATAGAGATATACCTACATTATGTTAAAGCAATATTAACCGAAACATACACACACACGCACACACACACAACGCGCAAGAATAACTAGGATTTTTATGGGGGGTTCAAAATTGGTAGGATTTACATGGGGGGGGGGGTTCAAAATTAGAAATAGTGGACCTTTCTGAGGGAGTTACGCAACCAAGCGGGATCGGGTCTCACTCTGGAAGGGGTATATTTTTGACCCTGCTCACTAGCGGGGGGGGGGGGGGTTCGTTCGAACCCCCTGAACACCCCCCCCCCCCCCCCTAGTTACGGACCTGGCAATAGTAGAGATTTACCTCCCTTTGTCATCAAGCGTAATGCTGAGTTCGATTGTGAACAACCGCCCAATGTGACGTTCAATCTATCAGTGAAATAGCTGTGTTGTTGCACAGACCATGGACTGATGACACTGAAGTGACAAGAAGATGGCGCCTTGTTTCATAATAAAGCAAGATAAAGACCCCTCCCCTTTCTTGATGCGGTGCTTAAACAAACACACACACAAACAAACAAACAAACATAAATAATAGACCTATGTTGCTTCGCCGATTCCCACTTGACAGCTGTTTATGGATAAAGTTGGTCAAAACATGTAGGTCCATGGTCAAAACCTGCCGGTATCTGTGGGGTCAAACCAGCCTTTCAAAGACACAGGCTTTCTTGTGTGTGTTTTCTTACCCCAGTCACAGTTTTGATAGCATTATCTACTTTTTCCTCTGTCAAGACCGATACCTGCAGCATGGATCAATTGTATGACTTTTCAAGTGTTAGGAATAAACCCATATTCAACATAATACCAACTTTATTTCTATTTCTATGTCTATACACGAATATTTGCACACACACACACACATATATATATATATATATATATATATATATATATATATATATATATATATACCGTAATCTTAACATCAATCGCACTTTTTTAACTACTTTAATATTATTAGATTCTACGAAAATCTATGTACACATGTATCTGTAGTTTCTTCATAATTGTTTTCCAAGCGTGACATACAAATTGATGCAACCTCCTTATCCAGCGATGGCTGCATCAAAACTTGAAAAGATTCAATCGACATAAATATCTTGGCTTCATCACTCTTAAAAAAGATTGACTTTTGTCATCACTGTTTGGTACCAAAGACCCCCCACCAGTCAAGACTGTTAGGAAAAAAAAAGGGTCATGGACGTACTTTTTACCACGACGGATGTAACATCACGAACTTTTATAAATGATCCGAATTTCACATGCTTGTATCATCACTTGCAATAGCATTGATCAAAAGAAAGAGTATATATATTTTTTTTTATGTTAACATTTTACAACCAGACTGGATGATCTATGTTGAATATTTGAATTATACAGCTGAGTAGGCAATTCAATTTGAACATTTGAATGATAGAGCCAAGAAGATATAATACTAGTATCAATTTCATTTGAAAATTCAACTTGATAGTGCCAAGAAGGCCAAAGGTATTCAGAGTGAGTATTTAAATTTGATATTTTAGCCTACAATAGCCATAATGTATCTCATTTGCATAGATAATCAAAGAACCAACTGACAGGGTCAAAGGTATTCCATTTTGATACTTATATTGTAGAGATGAGGCTTTCATTACATGTAATAGAATTATTGTGTTTTGTTGTGACAGACAGAATTTATTAAATACTTTGATCAACCTAGTAGCACGTGACTGTCTTTCACCTACTTACATTACTGTGTTATTTTGTGCGAATGAATGTGGAGAGTGTGAAATGATGTCGAGGTATCGACACTTCAAATTGTTAATAAGTTGGCATCACTTGGAATTTATTTCTCACTCTGAAGTGTTGAATCAACACTTCTGTGGTGTCAAATAAACACCAAATAATGCAAACTTATAACACTTTGAAGTGTTAGAATAACACCATGACAGGTGTTGGGGTATAGATTTTAACAACAAATAGTGTTGAAGTTACACCGTCATTGGTGTTAAAGGGTGTCAAAAGAACACCAAAGTGGTGTCAACTTATCAATAATCTAAGCAACACCAAAGCTGGTGTTGGTATATTTTAACACCACGGGTGTTGAACTTACACCATAACTGGTGTTGGGATGTCAAATGAACACCATTATGGTGTCAACTTCTTAACACTCTCTTAAGTGTTGAAAAAACACCGAGGCTGGTGTTGGTATATTTTTACACCCTTTAACACCCATGGGTGTTGGATATTTTAACACCAGAGACGGTGTTACTTCAACACCAGATGGTGTGGTCCTTTATTGAAGTTCGGCCGGTGTTAGATTCAACACCAGTGGTGTTAAATCTAACACCACTGTTTTTGCAGTGTAGGAGAATAAAAAAAGATGAACAGTTCAAAGAATAAAGATACGATCTGTTGCATTCATTACCCCGCAAGGGACAGAAATCAGTTTGGTGAGACAATAGATTACCTCTTTCCTTCGCAACCTTGATATAGCTAATATTGAGTCTCCCCACGCAAAAGCTACAATAGCATTAGTTTTTATTTTTAGAAGGGACTGCATCACGTTCATTAAATTCTTTTTACGGTAAGTGATGTAATATCTGGTATTATTCATTAGCCTCTTACTTTGTGGGATGATCACTTGTTTTTTTGTTGTTTTTTTTCAGATAATCCAGCATAACTAATGTGTCCAAGGTCATCTGTCCGGTATATCTTTAGTTCAGTCAGATCAATTATGAAGTCTTTAATTTAAAAGGAGTGAAAATCGAATAGTTTGGTAAAGTTGAGCGAGCCTCCAGTAGCGCCATATATCTCCTACGTGACAGCAACAAACACCCAAGTCTCAGCTGTCACGTAATAAAGAAAATAAGAAACATGAACTGAATGAAAAAGTGTTGTAAACTAGCAAATTGTATCGAGTCTGTACATTTAACTTTTTTATACTCAAAAATATTTTTGTACTCAAATTTATGAATCGCATAAAACATTCTCGTTTAGTTTGTAGAAATGATATGGGGCTATATATCGCTACTTTCGACTTTTGCTGGATTTATAACTGGAACAATTTTTTCTTCAGAGTTTGATTTTTTTAGTTATTTGTGCTCAACACAGGAAAACAAGATTCTATAACGATGCCTTTGAGAAGGCAAGCAACTGTCTCCTTTTCGTTCAGATCGTACTTTATTTTGATACTGGGCAATATCATTCATTATCATAAAGCGGCGTATGGCCTATATAATTATATTTCATTTTGGTACAAAGGAATCCATTGGTTATTTCTTAGTACTTGTATCGTACAATAACATTCTTGCGTGAATAACGAGAGTACGATATACCGCTCGTCGTGTATAAGAATAGGGCCCTCGTTATCAAAACTTATGATTGATTATAAGTCCGAAAATCAGTCATGTCAGTTGTAATTCTCCCAAATCACTCATAAGCCCGTAAATCAGTCATAACTTCTCAATCAATTATAAGACAGTATTATCAAGAAACATACATTTGAAATTAATTACGATTTCCCAAAAATCAATTATAACCACTCAAAATCAATTAGGAATATTACTCGAAAATCCGAATCAACATTAAGCAGAGACTCAAGTGTAAAGCAGTTGATGGAATAAGATAACTGTCATACTTTCCTAGTCTAGCTGGAGCGTTGTTACAAAATATTCGTCTGCTTTGAATAACTACTAATTTTCTCTAATATTTAGTTTCCTTTCTACCCTCATGGCCTGTTCCTCGTTTCCGATCAGCATGAATCGCTCACGCGGCTGCTGTAAGGTTAAGTATACTTTGCGTTGTGATTGGTTAGAAGTCATCACGTGAGCTTGCCAAAAGTTTTGAAAGTTTTGGAGCACTATACATACTGAAAACACTTACAGCGCGCGCCTACGTTTTCATTGACTAGGCAGAGATTGGCAGCGGGGGGGGGGGGGGGGGGGGGGGGGGACGTAGGACCAGAGCGTGCACTGAGGTGGGCGCGCAGTCTCTCGATTACCGCAATCAGAAAATTTGCGCCCTCTCTTGGTTTATCGCACCAAGGAAAAGGGGACCGAGCCCAGACTAGCACTGAGCATGCGAGGAAAACCTCACACGAACGTCGCTTTGTTGTATCTTCGTGTAGTAACGAAACCGATTTGTTTCTGCTATTTGAAAGAAAAAGAAAAAATCACTATAACGTTCGTTTGCGCATCGGCGGTGTGCTCACAAGCTGTACGTTTAGGCCCCACATGTTGTTATGTTGCAGCACTAACATCGCAGCCAGCTAATGTACAAACCTCTCTTTTGTATTTTTTTTTTTTATGTATCAACCAGTTCTCAGAGAAACATTTCCGTAGCGGTTTGGTAGCAACAGGTGCAAATGATATATAAAAAATGCCTTCTTTAAAAAAAAATGAATTTTTCATGTTATTTCAAATGATGTCAAAATAATTCATGTTTATCACTAAATACTCTCAATCTCTTAAAATTGTGCAGAATAATATGGTTGGTGTAGTCAGCAGGGGCGGATCTATGAATTCCTTGAAGGGGGACGCTTTTACAAAATTAAAGGGGCACACGTGCGCGTCTCTCCCGTTTTTTCTTTTTATTTCTTTACCCTTTACCTTTAACAAAAATAAGTGGGGGGGGGGGGGGGGGGGCTCTGCGCACTCCTTCCTTAATCCGCCACTGGTCTGGGATGCCAGTCCAAGATAATTACGCTCACGGTTGTTAAAAGGGTTAAGGTTGTTAAAAGGGGTGCACGTCACGAAACCGATACCCGCGAGTCATACAGCCCACTATTATACAGCCCACGAGTCCGACACTAACTAAATGAAGTCCACGAGTTCGACATCAAGTAAAATAAGCCCACGAGTTATACAGCCCATGAGCTCGACACTACGCACATAAGGCTCATGAGACCGACACTAGGCAAAGAAGGCCTACGAGACCGATAGGATGAACATTGTCACCTAGAGACCAATTAATTACATAAGGTGCGCAAATAATGGCATAAGGAAGATATGAAATGGAAAAGGAGAGTTGCTAGGGTGTTCCCCCTCAGTTGCCCTCCTTCACCCCCTAAATTGTTCAAGATCTTTAGTTGTGTTTGCGTGTGCGGGTGTTTGTGAAAAAATAAACAAAATATCCAAACACCCTCGTTTCCCTTTCCGCAATACACGTACCGGTATACACCTACTTACAAAAAAACACACCAAAAAAACAAGAAAAAAAAACCACTACTATACCAAAAAACAAAAATAAAATGTGGGCATTCAAATCAACGGACTAGAAAAAAATACCCAACTGTGAAATGAAGTTTACAAGAACATATTTAACAGAATGGTCAATGTTCCAGTGCACGCCTGCTTTACATGATTATAGAGGGGGAGTAGTCATCTGCAAATAAGGTGTTGATATTGTATAAATTCACAGAAAATAATGTAATCGTCTATAATAACAAGGTACCGTTTAGAATTCGGAAAAAGAAGATGCATCCATGAAAACAGCTATTCTTTTTCATGAAAAATGTACCGTTTTGAAGAGAATAATTTTACAAACACAAGCCACAAGGTGAATCGCTGCGATTGGAAAAAAAAAAGTTTTCATTGAATGTCGAATGTCGTACAAATAGTTGAATGTCGTACAAATAGTTACAGAGAATACATGTATTACAAATTTAACTCCTAGCAGGTGGGTATAAGTAGGCGGATAAGATGTCTAATAAGGCCTACTTTCCTAGTGAAGCGAACAAGAAAAGGGCGAAAAAAAAAAAAACCATCCTGTCCACTGTCTAGCTGTATAGACGAATTGAGAAAGTGAGATGAATTGGGAAAGCCTATTAAAAATAGCACGATGGTATCTAAAATTAAACCATACATTGTACTTGCCCTCTAATATTATTTCATACTTTTTTTGGGGGGGGGGGCACGAAGAGGACAATTTCATTTTTTTTTTTAAAGGTAACAATGTTTCACTCCGTAGCGTAACAGAACTGCCCTTACTAGATGTTGCTGATATGTAGATGGCGTTGTTCAATTAGTTACAATCTCTCGCTCGATAGTCGAAATTGCACACGCGAGTATGTAATTTTCCCCTTCATAAAACACCCTGTACAGGGAGGCCGACATATTGTAATTGACATGTAGATGCCGCTGTTCATCCTGTCGGTCTCGTGAGCCTTCTTTGCGTAGTGTCGAACTCATGGGCTGTATGACTCATGAACCTATTGTTGATGTCGGCCGTGGGTGTCTGTCTCGTGGGATGACCCCGTTGTACTGTACTCTCAATCAATAGCACTTGCATCGACACTGTTTGGCAGCAATGTACCGACGAAAAGTCTATCGCATAATGTTTTGGTTTTTTTTTATTTTTATTTCCAAGAGCTATGTTACCACAGACATGCATTATACGTTTTGCTTTTGTTTTTGTTTTCCATATAAGCCTACGTCGTTTTGCAAGTAAATCATAAAACTTACAGAGAAATTGTGGATTATTGTAGAATGCAACAATTAAAAAAATATAATAATAATATGCATATGAAATATGAGTAATCTGCAGAGGAGCATTGCTGGTAGGGCGTAGACTCCCATTCGTCCACTGTAAGTATATAGTAGTGTATCTGTCCTAGATTTCTGTTCGCGAACAATCGAGAGTTCTATTTAGAAGTCTCCCTCTTCCCCACATAAATCAAAAACTTATAACTCACGCGGTTAGAACAGATTTTTTTTTTTCAGCACTTGCCATCTGGTACATAAACCCTCTTGATGCCAGGTGAGGGCAATTTGAATTTTTCCCCTTTATGTTCTCTCTGTTTGTTTGTTTGTTTGTTTGTATGGTATCTTATTTCTTTGGAAACCATGGAATCGCCCACCATACAAAGCCTTGCGTGACATAGGGGGCGTATAGTTGATTCTCAGGCGACACAAGGATATAAAATACCAGAAAATACTCTGGGGAAACTAGCCGGAGCTATAAACTGTACAGTAAAATGGTAAGTGATTGAATTATATGAATGGTTGCATGAATTTGTCGTGATACTGTGATATTTGTGTTTCTTCAAATGTTTGCTTCATAAATTAGTGGCGTACTATAAAAAGATTGAGATCATTCTTTTTTCCCCAACTGTACCACTTGAACTGATACGAGTGCCGAGGAACTCTCAGATTTCCACTGTGTTATGATACCCAGTATTACCTTGCGCATGTGATGCAGGTCAGTAATGAAGAAAGTTATATGGAAATTTGTTATATTATTTGAACTCTCAATGGCTCACAGGCTTTAACATTTTTCTTATTTTGTTTTTCTTGAGGTATGTCATCATTACCTGTGAGAAAAACAGCATGTCTCAAAATATCACCTGAAACTCCACAGTTGGTATGGGAACAGGAAAATAAACTGAAAATAAAATCCATGCACGACTACATTCATGCTGTATGTTTTTTCTTTTTTTTAGAAGTTGAGGGGTCATCTTAAAGCTGTAATAGTCATGCGATATTCAAGCCCCTCCACACCCCCCTCCCCATTTTGTGATGTTTTGAAAATGAAACTTAAAATGTGATTCTGAAGGTGTCCTATACGCCCTTTACATAATAGAGTTAAGCTCTACAAAGCAAGACATCATTAGGCTCTTACTATCTGTTAAGATCAGAACAGCATATCTCGAAATATCATCCTGTATCATGATTTGAAATGCAGAAAAAAGAGGGAAAGATTAACAAATCAGATCAAAACTGGAAGACTGCACCTCAAATGCGAAGTATTCTGTGGGCCCACTTAAACCAAGGAGGTACTATAAACGCTCAGTACTTCCCTGCTTAAACTTGTCTATGTCGGACATGATTATTTTTCTGTCATTGAGGTTTGTTGGTGTGTTTTTCTTGAAACAGAAGACTATGCTTGGCGATCTCCCATTTCGGTCGGAGACTGTTTTATGGGAGGGGGAGGAAGACGGGAAGGGTCACCCCCCCCCCCCACACACACACACACGATCTCGCTGTCAAAATAATCCAGGTTGATGATGGCAGAACAGCCGTGGTGTGAGCTGGATTATAGGCGTGACAATACAGACGCATGGTTTTACTGCAAATCCCTTTAGATTTGAAATTGAGAAATACTAACGGGATAAATCGGACTTACAGCCGTACTCGTATTTGCTGGCATAATATCATTGATATGTCACGCAAGCATTATGGATTTTGACTAATCGTATTTTGCCCATTCTCTTGTCTTGTCCACCCTATTTTCTTTTTTCTTTTTTTTTTTTTGCTTTCCTTTCATCATAATGAAGTAAGAACGAAAATGAAAGATGTCTTTGCGCACGTTGCCTTATTGAACAACATTTGTGACAAAATATTATAAGTCAATTTTCCTTCCCAATATGAGCAACATTTTTAATGAACATTGATTTTTGTTTCTATCAAAACCTCAACCAATCAAAACAAGAATTAAAAAAAATGTTCTTGCATTATTTTTTTTTTATTTTACATACAAGCCCCAAAACAAGAGCAACTAGAAAAGGCCAAGAAGTTTCAGTCATAAGAATTAAGTGCTATGCATGCAACAAGTTAAACGTGTCGAAGCTTTCTCGAAAGATTTATAACGACTTTCCTTTCTTCGTTGTGTTCTTGGTGGAAGACCACTGTTACACACACGGAAAAGTCGGAAACATATTTTCTTCTGCGACATAACTATAGCTAGATTGAGCATATCTTCCTCAATACTAGACATACAAATTGAAAACGGACACATCATGATGTCGTTATCATTTTTTTAAAAATAGGCTCTTACTTTCAAATGTTCATACAATTAATTCCTAATGTTTGTAATGAATTAATACTAATTTTGTACATTAACGTACTGTTGTGAAATATCAAATGTTGCCATCGCGGTGTGCTCTTTGATTTCTACACCTTCGACAGGTAACCCTTACATTACATTTGACGTTTATATGAAATACTTATTACTTGTAATCTCATTTTTGCGTTCATGAAAAAGTCGATGGACGACTAGTGAAAGGCTGAATGTACCCGCAAGATTCATTCGTCCTAAAAAGAGGCCAAATTACCGTATGTTTCATACTAGTACATGCCAAAGCACATTTATATAATTATGCTGTATGCCAGCTTGCTCGCAGAGTCAACGAACGCCACAACAGACAATCAAAATAATGTCAAGATGAAATATGGAAGGGGAACGCCCTATTTTAGATGAAATATTGGACTCTGGTGTCACCACCTGCACTCTTCCATCATTCCTCCTATTCCAACTAACCAATTTTTGACACAAGGAAACATGTCAATGGAATATCCTCATAATCCCAAGCGCTCATCCACACACGCTTGCCATCGCTACCTATCGCCAAAAAGGATTTCGTTTTCGATTACGAAAAGCCTCTTTTGATGCCAGTGATCATCCCTATATAAGAAGCAAATGCACCAGCAGCAAAACCATTGCATAAACGTTCTTTCTTGACAAGTAGAAGAGGTTGATATTCATTTTCGCCCCTTGTTCCTGCTGGCTTAAACCGAGACATGGTAAGTTACCGTTGATAAGTATCTACTATCATTAGTTGAATCTGCTTTAATACAAAAGTTTTTGAATAACAAAGCAGTACCCGCTGCATGCTATACGGACTAGAATCAACACTTGCTGTCGGGCGAAAGCTCGGTGGTCTAGTGGAGATGACGCCTGTCCGGTGATCAGGAGGTCGTAGGTTCGAATCCTGCTCGAGTATGTACGCCCAAGATTTTTTTTTTTTTTTTTTTTATCATGGCTACTACTAAAACACTAATCAATTCAGTGCTTATTTACATCGATGTAGGGCAATTTGTCAATCAGTTTCAATGAAAACATCTCGACGGAAGAATTTCATGAATTTGAATAACAAAACAGTACCCGCTGCATGCTATAATGACTAGAACCAACACTTGCTGTCGGGCGAAAGCTCGGTGGTCTAGTGGAGATGACGCCTGTCCGGTGATCAGGAGGCAGTATGTTCGAATCCTGCTCGAGTATGTACGCCCAAGATTTTTTTTTTATCATGGCTACTACTAAAACACTGATCAATTCAGTGCTTATTTACGTCGATGTAGGGCAATTTGTCAATCAGTTTCAAAGTTAAAATGATTGCATATAAATGTAATCATATCCGTAATGTAGTAATCTAGTATAATACAGTCACAATGCTCTAAGAAGGAAAATGTTAAGTCACATGATTATTACAGATGATGCATAATTTCATTATATGCGCGTGTAAAAAATCATGAGTATTAACGTCTCTCGTATTTTTTTTCTCTCTCCTGTCTTCCATCCTCTTAGATGAAGTTAACCACCATATTTGGGAGCTTGCTGCTTGGCAGTATTCTGTTTGTGAACGGAGGTGGGTAAAAATTGTAAATTTTCGTTGAATAGTTCAAATATAGCAATTAAGATAGGAGAGAGTCTTGAAAGCTTGAAACCAAATCAGTATTAACATTGAATAAAAAAAATGAATTGTCACTACTAATACTTAACTATGAAAAGGCATATTTCATAATTCATGCTGGAGGGTTTCATTAATTGCCCTCTCCACTCAACTGTCTTTATTCCTATCTCTGACCTCCCTACTTTGTCAATTTTACTGGTTCTTGTCTTTGTCATTACACGACGTATTCATAGTTAGGTAAGTATGTGTTCCTATATCCTTTCCCATTTACGTGTAATCAGTATTATTTTCCGTTTCGTTGATTATGTTTGTTTACCCTACTACGAGTCAAACTAATCGTTTGGTCCCTACTAATGTCGTTTCGACACTTTGTTTTATATTTCTTTTTACTCATTATTTTTTAAAGATATCTTTTTTTTTCAGTTTCGTATCTTTAACAGTGGTTAAGGTCGATTCAAATTTGAATAGAAACTAAATTAGATAGAATTCGAATTGAACAAACTGAATATTCCTGTGAGAGTTGTAACAAATTTTATAGTGGCGACAAACTAATAAAAAAATGTGGATTCAGAGATTAAGTTTTCATATTCTTTTAAAATATTTTATATCAAGGTTGGATCTATTTACTGATTGAGGTCCAAACATTCCAACTCTTTTGTAGAAATATCTGTCTACTTTGTGTATCTTCTCGAAGAGACCTACACACTTGCAAGCTATTAGATTTTAATAGGTTCTTTCCGGCAAAACGTTTAGAATGTTATCAAACTACGTAGACATCTGAATTATACTGCATCATACTGTACCGCCCCCCTCCGTTTATAACTCTTCAACTCCATGACCTTACAAATGAATTCAAATTCAAAATTAAAGGCAGAGTCATGGACATAAGCCAAAGTGTTTGTGCATTGTTTAAGAATGCTTACTTACACATTCTGCACAAACAAAAATCGTTTCTCATAGTTTCGCCATTCACTGATCATGATATTCCTTTATCGTGTTTATATTATTTTCCAGACTTATATGCGTGTTTAGTGGGTATCACGATAATCACGATCATGTTAATTCTGCATGTATAACTATGTACATGTATAATTATTTGCTCTGGATTTGCCTTTTGGCACTATTTATTAAAGTCTTTCTGTTGTGAACAATGACAATGACATCGGAAAATCGCACCGCTTACTCTTTTTTTTTTTTAATTGTGCTCTAAATGATATGATGTACAAATTTTCCATAATTCATTCATCAGCGTTCGATGAAAGATGACAATATCTTAGTGCGTCCTACAGGAATGTACGTACAACGACCACCCTAAGGTATGGTACAGTGTCAGTTGAGATAGGACTTCAGGTTTGCATTGTTTTTGATGATTATTTTTTCTAAAGTAATGAGAAACATCTTGTGAAATATACAACAGCATATAATTCTAAGAGGAATTCAAAGTTTATTTGGGGAAAATTGGTTTGAAATGGCTGAGATATCCAAAACGGAGCAATCCTAATATAAGGTGGGACCCACCTTTTATTAGTAGCGCTTTGTTTTACATTGCTTTGGGATATCTCAGCCATTTCAAAACAGATTTTTATCAGAATTGTATGCTCTTTACCATTTCATAAAGAAGTTTCCAAGTATCTCTCAAAAAGTTAAAAGCTGAATCCTCACCTCCACATTGTTTAATATTAGTAAAATGGTGGACATCTCTATTTTTTTTTTAAGTGTTTCATTCTTCGTTGATGTTATTTCCTTTCATTTTCCTCAGCCAATGCCCACACGTCAAGAGATGGTCTTGCCCAAATGATAAGATACTTCTTGAAGACTGTGGAAGAAAGTGACTTATGTTCTGAGTACACAGCTGTCGAGTGCACCGACGACTTTCTGATGTACCTTGCGGAGATGTACTCTGTCAACGCGAGCGTGAAGATGAAACAAGATGCCTATAACGCCCTCTCTCGAATGACCTGCTACGTCGATGATGAGGGCGGTCGGCCCCTCCGCGATTACTGCGAGCTACTCGACTACGTGTGCATGTCGAAGAATTACAACACGCCTGGACTGATGATTTGTGGAATCGACAGCGAGCATGGTAAGTTGTATTCATGATAATTATGTGAAAGAGAATAACTGCCCTAATAAAGGTGATGATTAGTCCTCTCCGTCTCTGTTTTTACATAAATAAAAACAGTGAGGGAGAAAAACCTTTCTCTTCCTCCACGATAGCGACTTAGTTTAGGAATTTGTCCAGGGTGTTTGTTTCGGGTTAGTTAGGTTTCCATATCTTAGTTTCTTTTGTGAATAACAGTTTATCAATCATATTATACCTTATGAGGGGGGGGGGGGGAATGCACACTACAAGCCCTGATTTTTAGCATTACTCGATCCTCATTTTTAGCGTTTCCGTATATATAAACTTGAAATACTTAAACTTATCTTTTATTATGTATAGTGATGTAATTTATGTATTCATCTCTTGTAAAATATTTGTATGTTTCTATTTGAATTTAAAAAAATATATAGATAAATGAAAAAAAAAAAAGTACCGTGGAACTCCAAACGTTCAATTCTGAAGTACGCTATATAGATGAAAATATCAACAAAATATGGCGGCAAATGACCTGAAAAAACAAAAACGACGACGACGACGACAACAACAACAATAACAACAACAACAACAACAACAACAACAACAATAAATTGCTCCCTCCCCTCCCATTGGCCCGCAAGCGCCATAATTCCCTCCCCTCTCTCCGAACCTTTAAAAATGTCCCGCGCTTCCTGAATTTTATAACTATGATAACGTTGATTACGATGCGATGTTGAATTAACTCTTGAGATTCATAATATTGTGTGAGTAGGCTTTGATATTGCTTCTTATTTTGTTCACGGAACAAGATTGTAGCTACCCTAACTATCCCACACGGTCTTCCCGACGGGGGACAGGGCGACGACCTGATGCATTACGTAGACGACCTCCTCGCCGACATGGACGCAGCGCTTCGTCTTCCGGCAGCGAGGATTCTGACAGCTCGCAGTCTGACAGCGGAGAAGGCGGCGGAATGATGATGACCACCACTACTCCGTAGGAATGCTGTAATAAGCTGCATGCAATCTTCACTACACGCAGTCAGTGCTGATGACCCTCTCGTGTATGTGCGTTTCCTCTCCTTGACCTCTCCTAGCTCCGCCAGATTGTTGATCACGGCGTCAGCCAGTCGAAATGCCAAGAGATTTTGATTTGATTTGGTTTGATTTGATTTGATTTGATTGATTTGATCTGATTTCTGATTTTTTTTCACAAAGTATATATTATTTTACTAAATTTTTGCCCCAAAATTAATCATACATTTGACAAAATTATACCAGTAATACAAAAATACGTACATTGATACTAATACACGATTAATTGGAAAAATCATTGATTGTTCAATCAAATTATTGGGAACAAAACTAATACAGGATCTAGACCGCCATCTTAAGCGGAAGCTTGTGATACCTCAGTTTTTATTGACGCTTAATTGTTGTTATAGATATTCAATATGCTGAAATGGACGCATCTGAAAGTGGCAGTGTTTGGTGTAAGGAGAATGGAGCTATTTCATTACAAGTTCATTAATTTATACCATTACTTATCAAGCATGAATACATATCATTACCACGTTTATACGATAATTATGTATTACTAAAACTTACAATGTCTACTATTTTTTGTCATTGGCAAAACTTGAAAAAAAAAAAACAGAGACAAAAAGCAAAGAGCTTGCAAAAACATAATAGAGACAAGAAGAGCTTATATAAGTGTGCAGTTATTTTCTATATTTTCTCTTCTGTGGTTGTAGTAATCTGCGCAATTAAAGACAATCAATCATTGCCTTTTGATATTTTCCCATGTCATGCGGGATAGTGGGTAAATGAATTGAAAATAACCATATGAATGGGGGACTAGGAAACCACACTGAGTATACTGAACAACGCTATCCCTTACGAATTCAATCTCCTGATTCGCCAGGCAGGTTCTGATATCATTTTGTAAGGATAAAATGAGAAATAAATGTGTTAATGTTCAGTCTTTGTTCTGTAATTTCCGGAAATATAACAACAGTGTCAATTGATAACACCAGCTCCGTTGTTTCTCTGTATTTCTATTTAGGAGTCGGTTTGTTCTAAGATTCGTGTGCTCATTGCCGAGGGAAATAAGGATTTTTTTTTTTTTTTTTTTTTTTTTTTTTTTTTTTTTTTTACAGAAAGTGATTTCGAAATGTGAAATCTAGAAAAGAATTTTCCCTGAAATAGTGTGATAGTGTGAAATAGTGTGTTTTGATTGCGATGGTTATAAGTGGGACAAAAATGGTCGTATATCTTATGTACGTGCGTTGTGTGTGTGTGTGTGTGTGTGTGTGTGTTCGTGCGTATGTTTTTTTTTTCTTCATGCAACCATGAAACATATCAACAGTGATAAAATAAATAGCTAGAACGAGTGCAGATGTGTATGCAATATCCATGTCTTTGATGAATCTATCAATAATACCCATTTGAATTTGCATAGATAATTATGATGCAGTGAATTATGAGAGGTGTGTTTACATGATTGCCACGTATAATGTGCACATGACCTATATAATTCTAACGTGTTAGGTATATCTACAAGTGGGTTATCTGCAGAAGACATTGGTAACGTGTAAGCGTATATGTATGTAGTACACGTGCGTACTGATGAGTTCACTGATTGTTTAGTTGCACTACGACGTCTGTTGTTGTTTTTCGTCGATAATAAAGAAGAAGAAGAAGAAGAAAAAAACATTGTGCGGGTACACTCGATATTACAGTAGACCCCTACACTGATGTGATACATTTTCATCCCTTTATGAATAACAAGCTGTTGTGTCTCGAGGGATATAGTCTTATAAGTTTGCTAAAATGTCCTCATCCCGAAACAATGCCTTGTAATAACACACAGTGTTAAAACCATAATTACTATGATATCAATAATCACACGCCTTACAAATTGAAACAAAAAGAAACTTTACTGCTGCACGTTCTGTAGAAGACGATTTAATTTTGGAGTGAGGAAGAGAGCGTGGGAAAGAGCAAGCAAAGTAAAGGGGGGGGGGTACGTATAGTTGAGTGACCGAGCAGAAGGCTTCAAATAAACAAACACATGGATAAATAAACAAACAAACTAAACAAGAACACCAACTCATCATCACTGATTTATACCCAAACTTATTGATCGATGCTCAAGCTCACTGTAGGCCTATAGAGTGCGTTTTTATGGTTGAAGGTTCAGTGAAACGGCGTGCTTTATAGGGAAACTCTTTAATTCATTTTTTCAAAATGACCCTCCCCTCCCCCCCCCCCAAAAAAGGGTAAACTCCAACATGACTTTTTACACCAACTTATTGTCTTGATATTTCAAAGCGCAATGCAGCAAATGCATCTAGTCAATATGTAATCATCCCACACTTTCTATGAATAGTTACATGAAGATTTTTTTCTCTTTTTTTAAGCACTGTAACCACAACACGCTACACGCTGACCATTAATTGCCATTGCTTAGTTACACTGTGCAAAAAACGCTTAAGACGCTATCAAAGCCAATAGACATTGCCCACAGGAAACCAGATGCGTCCTTTAAAAGCTCTGAAGGGAAAATTGGCTTTGGCAGTGAACGGGTTCCGATGAGTTCAGCGAGTATTCTGTCCTTGTACACACCCTCGTATCTGCTTTATTATTGCCTTTCCTTTGTGCTTAACCACCGAGTCGAGTAAAACTCGACGAACAAAAGAATACCTAGCTACGTCGGAATTGAGACTACGAGATCTTTATTTGCATCACATGACAGCGACTAACGGCGAAAACATCGCCGCTTGATCACAGCAAGGAGGAAATAGGACCTCCTTGATCATAGCCACTGTCGCAGAACTGTACACTATACTGCGAGCGACTCACCATCGATCGTACGGAAGGTGCATAGATAGAGGCAGGAAGCCCAACTGCAAGAGACCGTTCTGATACGTCCGAATGACCAACGGCGGCCTTTCCATTCGTGTGGAAATTTGCAGCTGTTACACGACAACAAAATGGATTCCCGTCGTTTACTTGGATTTGTGATGTTTTCGATTTTCTACGTTTCCCATTGTACGTCACAGCAGAGCAGGGAATTAAGGACGGGATGCTACATTCCCAACTCATTCAAAGGTGTGAGATCCGTCAGGTACGTATTAACATTGACCGAAATATCGGTCTGTATCTGGTCGTCGGGGATATGTTCCGCGGAGACTGCACGCATCTGGCTTCATGAAATCCCCTCCTGTACGTAAAATAAATAAATAAATAGAACACTCCTCCGGACAGACGGATCTTTAGCTGTCTAATATTAATCATAATCTTCTCATAGGGTCAATCTATACCCGCGTTGTATCATGCTGCACAAACATATAAATTGCCACTGCTGTACTGTGTATAGCCATAGGTGTGTGCGTTGTTTTTCTTGACAGCAGTATAATGCCCTAGCAAGCAGATGTCCGAGTATTACTTGATGTTGTTGACCTAGGTGCGATACGTTAGCAACATACTTAGTACTATAGAATTGTAGATCATAATAGTATATAGGCATAAAGTGCACATGCAATATATATGCATATATATTACATATATATACATGTATATATACTTAATTTAGTAGATGCAAATGAAGGACACCCTTTTGTCATTATTCGAAATACATTAGAGAATGTGCAGAAATAATATGAATACGTGTAAAGGAAGTAAATAAAAAGAGATTCAAAACTGAACGTCAAGTTTAAATATCTTAACTGTGAAGTACAATATTGTCTTAGACCAGTTAATAAGGAAATGCTACGTGATCTCCCTCGCACAAACAAGTTCTTCTGTTTATTGCATTATTACGTCAAGTCACGTCAACTGCAATTGTTGAAAACAAAGTGACAAACTATGATACATACCGTTCCATCACTGACCTGTATAAACGCTGATATTGTTTTCAAACATTAAAATCCACTAATATTCAAGGTGAATTTGATATAGAACAGTATTTAGTCGAGCCAGCGCACAGATCTTCCTAAAAAAGGGATGAAATGTGATGAATTTATGGAAGTCTATGGTTTGTCGTGTTTTTAAGAAACAGAAATACTGGCTGTTGCCCTAAACTCTTTACATAATATTTTCTTCAAAGGGGCGGGGTGTGGATGGGTGGGGCAGAGCCAAAGAGGTAGAGTTGTCACATTCGATATGCCGTAAATTTACGATATGGTCGTAATCAGAGTGCATGTACAGCATATTATACATTGTATGGTACACGTGCAATAACGTTTTGCTAAATTAAATTGTTATTGAATTGCTAAATATAATGAACGGTACAATTATGTCCCATATAATGACTTAACCTGAAATATCTTTATCGCAGTGGCTCCTGCCATACACGGCTCCGTAATTGATCGCTCAGACACTTACACTGTAGTTCTCAAACTACAGTAGCTCCTGAAAATAGATCAGTTTCACTTTCACAATTGCTGTGACAGGGACCGTAATCAGACTGTACGAAGCTACGGGTTCCTTTTGCCAATCGGAACTCAAAACTCATATCATAAATGGATATGCTGCACTCTCCTGTGTTTGCATTCATGCGCATCGAAACATTCTTTGAGTATATGTCGGTACTTGTTTGTGTATACTGGAATCTTGATGTACATATACATTTGGTTATCGCAATTAGTATGATAGTTTTTAGTTTAAAAAAAAAAAGTCAATACAAGTTGATCAGTTAATAAAAGTTAAAGTTACAAGATGGCTAATGGTGATTATTATCGTCATTAATGCATATTTCATTATCATCACATAACAATAACTGTCATTTATGATCACGATCAATCAATGTATTTTCCTTTCAAGCACCTACCCTCGGGATCACATGAACGTGGCCAGTGTGCCGGCGTCATGGGACTGGCGAAACATTAATGGTCGTAGCTACGTGAGCCCCACCCGCAACCAACACATCCCCCAGTACTGCGGCTCTTGCTGGGGTATGGGTAGCACCAGCGCCATTGCAGGTAAGGTCGTGATACAAGAAAAGGTGACACGACATTTTGCTACTGCCACAATTGCTCCGGTCTTATTTTCTCCAAGGACTTAGGGTTAGGGTTGTGATAAGGTTTTAGGTTTAGTTTGATGTGATGATCAGGGTTAGGGTTACCTTTGTGGCTTAGCGTGCAGATATTTCATGGGAACAATATTGTCGCAGGAGCAAATGTCATGGTACCAGAAGAAACAGACAGCAAAGAATTTAGAGTGCAATTCCACATCTCAGCCAAGTTGATTCCCAAAATAATTTTGAGTAAAATCAGACGACGAGAATGATAGACATTTCGTCGATATCAGACTTGAAGCCCTTTCGGGAACGTTTCCAACATTTTTGTGTTTTTGCGTGAAAGTAGCATGCTTTTCCACATTAAGCAGGTTATCTGAAAGTATATTCTCTAGAAAAAAAAAAAAGAGGGAAAACGCTAAGTATTACTGTGATTGAAATGTGTGTGAGAGTATTCAAGGAAAATTATGATGAATTAGAAACAAGAACAGCAAGAAACAAACGAAAGCGTTTTCTGTACCAAGAGTGACTTACCTCGCCTCTCAATACGTGTATCAATTCAGATACAATGGCAATTATGAGGCTTGCCTTCATGTTTGTTTAAAGTAATAGATTAAAGTGTTTTGTTAGGTCAGATTACATGAGATAAAGCGAGGTAGACATTTCTACTACCTCTAAGTATGATAGCAAAGTTTAAACTTCGAACCTCTTACAGTCATCTTATACAAGCGAGTAAAGATAACGCGATTTACAACACCGTATAACAGCACCGCGTTGACAGTCTGACTGTGGAGTGTTATCAGACATTGAAGTGCAAGTCCGCACCATAACGTATCTACGCCGTATCTATTTCTCAACTTGAAACGAATGGCTTTCTTATCGCTTCTCATAATGATAATGGTTTTACCCAGGGTATCTTGTTGTATCAGCATCGTGAATTGACTGTCCTGCCTGGGTTAATTAAAAACAAAACAAAACAAAACAAAACAAAACAAAACAAAACAAAAAAATCTCTGAACTGAAAGACAGTTGAAGGATCCTTTTTCAAAATAATCATACAGAGAGAAGTTTTTCGAGAGCCGCTTGAAGAGCCGATGGTAACATGACTCCCTTCATGTGAAAATTGTACATGTTTTTGAATATTAAACCTTATTACGTGAATGACTTGCGAGAAATTGGGTAAGGAAGATCAGAAGAATTTTGCCAGCTGCGAGCTAGTTTGTTTGGTAGCGTTCTGCTGGCGTAGTAGCCATCTATTGTTCTGTTGAATTCAAAACGACACCTTTATAAATTTATTCGACTCCTCTTGATATGATGTCTATGTTACAATTCTGTCGTGATTGACATTTCTTTTGCCTACTTCTCTCATTCTTGTAATAAAATAAACACGTTCAAACAAAACCACACCCGTTCTTAAGATCGCATCAACATCCTGAGAAATGCGACCTGGCCCTCAGCCTACCTCTCTATCCAACACGTGATCGACTGCGCCGGTGCGGGTTCGTGCGATGGAGGCGACGACGTAGGCGTCTACGAGTACGCCCACCGACACGGCATCCCTGACGAGACGTGCAACAATTACCAGGCAAAGAATCAGAGTACGTAATGGCTGTCACAGCTATCCTCTCTGACTTTCATAAATCTTCACAAATAATGCAAAAAACAAAAACAAAAACAAAAAACAAAGACAAAAAACACATGCAGTGTAATTCGAATTGTATTTGTAATGATTAAGTATAACTTGAAGAGGATTGGCGAATTGCAGGTTGCCCATTTATTTAAAAGGAGGTTTGCATTGGTTAAAAGTTGCTTTTCTGCAGTTACCATGGTAATGGCACGAGTACTGACATGTAATTGGTTGCTGCATGATTGTGGCCTAAGTAAGTAAGCTGTTCATGTAAAATTAATACCATATAGTGCCAGCTTCTAAAAACAAGAACAAACAAACAAACTAAATGGTCCCCGACAATGGCGAATGAAACTGTCATTATTATCATTTTTTTTTTGGTGGTCATGTTAACGATATAAAAAAAATGCAGATAAAGCATTACACAAAATAAGTGTAAAATTGCAACTTTCGAATCCACAATGGATAGTCATCAAAATGTTCATGTAGGCCGGCATATTTATAACAACGCATGATGTGAACTAACATGTCATAAGCTCTGCTTTCCTCCTGTTTTTTTCCTTTTCCTTTTTTCTTTTCATCCGCAACCGCGCAGAATGTGACCAGTTCAATCAGTGTGGAACATGCACGACTTTTGGACAGTGCGCTCAAGTGACCAATTACACCTTGTACAAGGTGGCTGACTACGGGTCAGTGAAGGGCAGGGACGCCATGATGAAGGAGATATACGCCAAGGGACCAATCAGGTAAGATCAAGCCGGGTTAGAAGCGACCATCTTTGGCTTCGACGCCATGTATTCTTACTTAAGTTATATCCTATTCTTGTCGACTTTTTTTTATTATTTTTTTTTTTGTCTCTTGAGTGAAAGTCTCCCAGGAAAATATTATCAAGCAATTAAGAAATCATGAATTTTATAGAACAGAAAGCTTGAGTAGCATCTTCGATTGATATTCCTTTTCGAAAAGAAAGTGTATAACAAACACTTTTGATTCTTTCACATCATATGATTGGATATGTTGTAATAGTCATTGTTAGAATTATAGTAACCTAGCAACGGAAATTTTTAACGAAGTAGGGGTTGTCTTGTTGAATTATTTACCAAAATGTGTTAAAACAAAACAAAGACAAATGTTTTGTATTGATATTTTTCTAGCTATTCATAGCTGGAAAATCACATACAACCACATCAGTATGTGACAACCACATACTGATGTGGTTGTCATTAGTATCTCTGTTTCCTGATTTATTGATTTATTTTTTTTTTTTTTTGTGTGTGTATTTTATGCCAGATCTTATTGAAACTTCTGCCCTTTTTGTTTGATTAAGTTCACTTTTTTTTTTCACGCTTTGGGCATACAGAGACAGTACACCTAATATCACATGAAAAATAGTCCATGAAAGGAAATTTGAAGAAAATACTTTGGTAGTTTTTTTATTCGGAAAACCATAATATCATTTAAAATATTTCGGTAAAAAAGATTAAATTATGATACTTGGGAGAGGAGGAGGAATGAACTGGAATCAATCTTTAAAAAGTTAAGTTGACATGTCATTAAAAACAAACAAACAAATAAACAAACAAACAAACAAACAAACAAACAAACAACCGCAATAGTAAAGTTAGCCCGCGCAGGGGGTCATCAGAATTTTTGGTTCAGATTCATTGAATCATTCGCCATCTCACAGGGATAATATACGCTACCTCTATTCGTTTCGTTTCAATCAATTAACTCGTTTTCAATTTCTGAATATAAGATGAACCATAAATTTTCCTTTGCTCTCTTCTTCAGCTGTGGCATTGATGCAACGAGTAAACTTGAGAAGTATTCTGGCGGTGTCTTCAGCGAATTTAAAGTGTTAGCATTGGTAAGTAATTCCTCTTTCTCATATAACGTTTTCTCTCTTTTTTTTTTGTTTCTAATTATTTCTCTACCATACACAATTTTCGCTTTCGTTCTTTTAATCCATCAGAGCCGAAAAAACAACAACACACAGGTGATGAAGTATCATACAGAAGATAAATAGCAAAATGAAATGATAATGATTATTCGTATTGATGATTGGCAGATGTATACGTTGTGGTTGACTACGAATTTTAAATCACAGCAATTTTGATTTGTATTTCACTGAATTACCCGAAGTGTAGTGTTCAAATGCAAACCAATTCTTCTGCGCATGTAGTTTTGATTAGCATCTAATAATGCAATATACCACTGTAGAAACGGCATATTATGCCCCATTATTATGAATCTAACCATGGCTGATACCATTGATATTACTCACGTCATATTCTGTTACGTGTTATGGACCTATTAATAAGGAAGTACTGTATATCACATGCATGTACGATATCCAGGTTGCTAAAATCTTGCCATTATTGATATGGCGTTATTTTGCTGCAAATTCTCCTGCATGAATACCTGCATTTTTTTTTCAATAAATTTTCATTTGAATCATTGGTAACACTAATTACTACCTAAGGAATTGTTATTAATGCAGTTTAATATTGTTGCGCGTCATCCTCTCTGTTGTTCTATGTATGTTCTTTGTATTTCAACTCGGACTGTCTTGTTTTGTATCTCCCCCGCCCCCTTTCTGGTCAGACTAATCACATCGTGTCTGTGGCTGGATGGGGCGTGGATAACGCAACAGGAAGTGAATACTGGATAGTCAGAAACTCGTGGGGAACACCGTGGGTATGCAACTTTTTACTTTTGTGTCTTATCTTTCAATTGATATCATCACGTGTATATATAAATATATAAATATATATATATATGATTCTGTATTTATATTTTATTATTTTACATTATATCATGTGAGCAAGAATGATATATTTTGTGTCCTGTGTTCATGGAAGGGCACTGGCGCATAGGCTAATTATACTCTCGGTAGCGTATGCACCTACCAATGAACGGGTATATGTCATGACAACTCGAAAATGATACTGGTAGTTATATAGATCCGAGGAAGGGGAAAATGCCATAACGTAAAAAGAGATGAGATTATTGGATTCATAAAGTACTTTGTAGTTATTAGAGCTTACTATAGAAAATATAGTGCTACAAGTATATACAAGTATATAAGTCCTTCAGTGTATTCATGTGTGTACGTGGTACATGTACGTAAAAATGTTTTCAACATTTTGGGCTCCCACGTGCGTATTTATAATAACACTTATCAAAGGAACAAACTACAATCTGTTGCCTATTTCTAGAAAAGTACTTGAAGTACATACGCGAGAGGACCTTCATACTGTAGTCCAAAGTCTATCCCTAGTTTAGTCATGTCTTATTAACCCTAGTGTATCTAAAAGCAATGTTATCACTATCATGTAAAAGTAACAGCAACTGTTTGAGATAGTGGCCCTGAAAGGGTGTCACTCATCCTTGATGACATTGCACCACCCATTTCAGGGGGAGCAAGGTTGGTTCCGCATCGTGACAAGCCGCTACAAGGGAGGCGAAGGAAACTGGTACAACCTCAACATCGAGTCGGAGTGTCGCTATGGAGACCCCATCCTCCCTTGAACGGACTCCTATAGAAGAGTGGGGACAAAGTACCTCACGGCAAAGTATTAACACGCCTACTTCTGCAGCCGTGATATAATATTCACGCGCACCAAGAAAATAAAAAGAGAGAGCATTTTTTTTTTTTTTTAACATGCTATGTGCGCATCAGGGTATGTGAAGGAGATCGCAGTACAGTAAAAGATTCAGAACGCGTTTGGCAGCTTGGGTTCTATAATCTCATATGTAACACGCTTGGTACTTATAACTGAAATGAATTTCGAGTGCAATAGCTTTGCAAAGTATTGCTCTCAGTTCAAAGAAACGACTGTATTTTATGGAATTGGGAGATGAAGAGCATGCACAGCTATCTACATCAAAAGGCATCCTAGTTTTATTATAAAATGCATTGTAATCAGTACTCCGTAACCGTATGCTACATCTTTACAAACACCTTTCCATGTATTTGCTAGATTATTATGTCTTCCATTTTAAAGTACTGATTAATTGCTGTATGATACCGAGGTTGCATGGTAATGGTGACATAGCAGATTAATAACCGTATTGTTTAGAGTAGTAAAAGTTTATTTAAAAAATAATGAATTGCTGTACAAATGTTCATATTTTAATGAAAATTACAGTCTGTTTCCAGTCACCATGGTCACAGGTATGTAACAGCAGGAAAAAAAAAATCAGCGTGTTGCAAGTTTTAATTGCTCTCTAAAATAATACGAATTATTCTTCTGTAAAGCTGATTCTCGGATTATACTATACCAGATAGTATAGTTATATATGAAAATCCATGGAAATCGAATAAAAGGATAAGAAAAATGTTATATCACTCCAAAGTGTAAACTTTTCTTGTGGTCTTTTAGCTACTGTTAACTCAAAATATGCGCCATTTTCGCTACATCATGTCATATTCAAAGTTTGAATTCTGTCCCACAGTAGTTTTCGAACATTGTTCAGATAAAGTTTTGTTGTACATGTTACTGGACATGTTAAAACATTGTGCTATTGAAGAGGATGCTGTTATTATACCGATTTCATTCAAACTAACTCTCTATGACATGATCTATCAACTGTTCTATACCACATCCGGAATTCGTGCTATTTCACCCATGCGTAGCCACTTAATAAAACAAAACAAAAAAGTGGTGGAGGGCAATACTTTAAAGTCGAACAGCGAATTTAGGAAAAACCGTTAGAAAGACCGTTTGACGTCCCTCGAGGTTGGGCACAAAACAGTCGTAATACTTGAACAATTTGAACAACACTCCATACTGACGGTGAGTTAACTCTTAAAAACTTATTTGGTGACCTATATTTTGCGTTACACTGTAGTTTTCTATTATAGTCCCGACGGTCAAGTGGGCGACAAACACAATACAAATTTTAACTAATGAAACTGATACAAATGTATTAAGTTTTTACGATGATTACTGATTTTGTGTGTGTGTGTGTGTGTGTGTGTGTGTGTGTGTGCAAAAGCTGCTTGTATCAGAAGGTTAGTACCAATGATTTTTTGTTCACAAAGTAGATTTAAAGATAATCAGGACCAATTTGTTCATCCCCAGGAATCCAACTCAATATATCATTCATTATATTGTACTGTACTGAATTCCATCTTTTTAGCTGTTTTGGTTAAAATTATATTGTGTAGTATTAGAATGCGGGCCTTAATGATATGTTTTCATCCCATCAGTACTTATATTTCATAAAATGAAAAAAAAAAATCATTTAAAGAGACTTGTATGGCGTTTCCGTAATTAGCGAGTGGTGAATTGTTATACAACATATATATTTTCTCCAGGTTATTTCTTAAGTGTACTGCGCTGTGCAAATTGTGTACCGCGTAAGTTGTTCATCTCTTATCATTGTCGCGTTTAAGTCATGATTAAGTTTTATTGAACTACAGGTGAATAGTGTTTATGCATTTTCTACAAGTTTGTTGAATCGTCATGATCTTACTGAGATCTCAATGTGAATAAACTGCATGTTTTTGTAAATGTTTTTACCCTGTATTATTGATGTCGTCGAATACAATGTACAGTATGCATTTACATTGCAATTCAATGAAATATCACTATAAATGATTATTATAGGGTTAACAAAATGACATATTCTTGAGTCATGCTATCAGTATATTGTGTATCTGTAAATCATGCACAAAGGTAGAAAAAGCAACAAGTTCTTCTGGGATCACCTACAGTATGTCCCCCAAAAAATTACAACGGGGCCTTCCGCAATGATATCTTTAAAAATAGTGAATCAATCCAACTACAAATTCAGGGTATGAAACTATAACTCATTGCCCACATCTTACAGAAAACCCCACTCGATTTGCTTCAGTGGTCAAAGAGAAATACGGAATTTTGTAGAGGATGTCGGGAATCTCTTCTGTCCAGATTCTGTGTATTATTCACACACATGAGCATTGAATTGCTAAAATTGGAAGAATCAGACTCATGACATGCTTTACAACAATCCGCATTTCTCTGTGACCGCTTAACCGAATTGAATGGGGTTTTCTGCAAAATAGAGCTAAGATGTTATATTTTAAGACCCTGAAGTAGCCCCTAGACAGGTTGATCATATTGGGTGTTATCAACTCGAAAATCTGATTGTAATTTTTGGGGAGACTTACTGCAGTATGTCCCCCAAAATTACAATCAGATTTTCGCATTGATAACGCCCAATATGATTACATTCTTTAAATGCTACTTCAGGCTCTTAAAATATAACATTTTAGCTCTATTCTGCAGAAATCCCCATTCGATTTAGTTAAGCGGTCACAAGAGAAATGTGTTGTTGTAAAGCATGTCATGAATCGGATTCTTCCGAGTTTAGCATTTCGATGATCTTGTGTGTGAATAATAGAACTTGGACAGAAGAGATTCCTGACATCCTCTACAAAATTCCGTATTTCTCTTTGACCACTGAAGCAAATCGAGTGGGGTTTTCTGTAGATGTGGGCAATGAGTTAAGTTCATACCCTGAATTTGTATTAGATTGATTCACTATTTTGAAAGATATCTTGCGGAGGGCCCCGTTGTAATTTTTTTTATATATATATATATATATATATATATATATATATATATATATATGATATTATATATATATATATGATATTATATATATATATAGATATTATATATATATATATATATATATATATATATATATGATATTATATATATATATATGATATTATATATATATATATATATATTATATATATGATATTATATATATATATACATATAATAACGATGGAAGGCGTTGCTTTATTAGTGACTTAGCTGGACAGTCTGTTTCGACCGAAGCCTCGTCCACAATTTAATAACTTCGTAACAGTTTGTACTGTATAAGACATACAGCTCTGGTGCACTCAGGCAAGCAAACAAAAGATACATGCACGTGGCTGCTTCATAACAACAGTTGATAATGACACTGGTACTGGGCTTAAGGTAAGGAAGGGGTACAATGGCTTGTTACATGTAGGCGGGGGGGGGGGGGGAGGGGTACTATCCGTACTATTCCGCAAGGGAAAACTTCTTATGTTTACAGGTTGAAATGAGTTCTTTTCTTAAGTTCAGAATTGCTGGTTTCTTGGCCGTGATGATGTGGTATTTTGTTGCACCGGTTTGTTTTGGGTGAGTAGGGTTTGGCATGTCTCACGATCCTCCATGTGAGTGAGTAGCCGGGATGCCTTCATCCTTCAATCCCCAGATGTATTTGCTCAGCTCTGTCTGGTGTCGTTTTTCCCTGTTTGTGCCAGTGCCAGTTTTCAAAAATGAGCTAACAAGCAAGAAAAAAAAACAAAAAACAAAAAAAGGTCTTCACTGGAAAAAAAAAAAAGCCTTACCGCGCCTAACACTCCAAGGTTTCTATTTCTTTCTGGTGCCACTTACGCACTTCCGCACTTCCGGTTCTTTGTGCCTTGTGTGTTGCGTACATTGCTTTGAACGAGGTTGAGGTGAGGCCGATGTATACTTTCTCGTCGCTAGAGGTCGCTACCTTCGCTTCATATGTGACATTCTTGGCCATGCATTTATATTTGCCAGGGATCGGGCAATCCTTTCCTTCCCTTGCCATGTCTGCTGTTGCAGGAGTCCTTGGCTTATTTTTGACCAGTGTTGATTATTTATTTTTATTGTCGTGTGCCTTTGTTATGATATGCATAATTGTCCATGCAGCTGCAGCTGACTTTCAGGGTGTTCTTGTTGCATATAATATTGTGAAGCTGATGCTCTTTTGGGGAGTGGTGTTCAACGAGGGCTATGGGTCATTCTTGGTCGTGCATCAAACACTTGTGCTGCTGAATCGCATTCTTTTTTCTCTCTCTCTACTCTCTCTCTCTCTCTCTCTCTCTTTTACATACAAATCATTACATACATTCAAAAGTCATATAAAATTCTGCACAGACACTAGCCTTTCTCATGAATTCCCAGTGGCACGAGGCAGACACGAGGAAGATCCCTAAACCAGGGAGGTGTTTACAAAGAAAGAAGTGGCATAACTTTGCAATTTGCGCAAATTTATGCGTAAGTACTAAAGTAAGGCAATTGCGTGCTTATATCAGCATTTCACGAACTTTGATGCTCCAAGCCGCTCTTACATGCATAGAGTTTGGATATGGAGACCAAAGAAGAGGTTCTTGCGTTAATAATCTTAGGCTGTATTTTAAAATTAAGTGTTAAAATCCTTTGTGAAACTTAGTAATAGTAGAGCAGATAAGCCGAAAAATTGTGCAAAATTTGACTAAAGCGTGAAACTTTCACCAGTGTTAGTACATGTTATCAGATTCATTTTAAGATCGGGAGGTAAGTCTGAATTGACCTGTGATGACCTCCAAAGGTCAATGACCTCAAAATTTGATAGAAATTGATATTTTGCGTCATTGATTAATGTTAAATATGGTAATGATGTACTAAAAATTCATTTTTGTTACAGTGGAATTATCTTCATGTTCCATAGAACCCTGACAGGTTTCTGCCTTTGACCTCTGATGACCTCCAGAGGTCAATGTCCTCAAAATTTGATAAAAATTGATATTTTGCGTCATTAATGTTAAATATGGTAATGATGAACTAAAAACTCATTCTGTTACAGCGGAATTGTCTTCATGTTCCATAGAACCCTGACAGGTTTCTACCTTTGACCTCTGATGACCTCCAGAGGTCAATGACCTCAAAATTTGATAAAAATTTATATTTTGCGTCATTGATTAATGTTAAATAATATGGTAATGATGTACTAAAAACTCATTTTTGTTACAGCGGAATTGTCTTCATGTTCCATAGATCCTTGACAGGTTTCTACCTTTGACCTCTAATGACCTCCAGAGGTCAATTATTGACCTCAAATTATCAGAATTTTGATATTTGGTGCAATTGGTTGATGATAAACATAACGATGTCCTAAAAATTCATTTGTGTTACAACTGAATCGTTTTCCTATTCCTCAGATCAAGGGTAATTATTTCCATGTCTCTGCCTTTGACCTCTGAGGACTGTGACAATCAATGATCTCAAAATATCAAAATATCGATATTTGATGTATATTCAATGCTTAACTGTATACCTGGTGTGCAATCATGCATTATGCTATTAGCATTTATACTACATTGTACAAGAAGTGTCTTCTCATTCCACAGAAGATTGGTCATTACCCTGTGTATATCCAACTTTTTTTTTATTTATATGTTTTATTTCGAAATCACATGAAATCACAATATTTACAAATAATCATCAATCAGCAAAAACGAGAAAAAAAAAGAAGAAAAAAAAAGTGACTAGAGCAGTTTAGAGATAATACAAAAAGAGAACCACCATGATTCATCAATAAGTAGTAAGGCAAAGCTTCCTCAAAGACCCCCGTCTCACAGCACACCCAGGGAGAGTGGCTACCCCCGTGGGGTCCTCAGGTCTGAAAGAGGACCATACCCTCTTACTCAACGACAAAAGTCACACCTTATCCTACACAATCAGAATTTACTCATCTAATCATCCTTCAAAACTACACATTCTCAACTCATCTCGAGACATCTTTAGCATTGTAATTCAAACCACTACATAAAGCCTAAATCAGACCTGGAGATCCCTGACAGGAAAATATTATATTATAGGCTGTTAAAAAAGAAGAAGAAATTAGAGCTAAAAAAAATTCCAAAACCATTGAGCAAATAATTCATATCCAAGGCGCGCCAACAAAGCTGGATAAAACATAAAGGCCAGATAGAGGGCCGGCAAATTCACTAAATACAATGTAGTACTACTTTGTATCAGCGACAGATCATGGTTATTCCAATGAGCAAAATACAATGACAAGTATTCAGCATACCAATACACAGTATGAAATAAACTTAATCCAAGGGGTATGAAACAATTTTAAAGTAACATTTAAACATATCATAAATCAAATCTCCATTTTTTAAAATGTAAAGTAAGCTTATTTCTTTTCTTAGCTAAATAATACTCTGTTTCTTTTTGCTTCTTAATGAAACTCTTAAAAAAATCAACAGTTGGTTCTTCATTCCTAAATTTACAAATGTAAAGGCAATATTTTACAACTAATACAAGGTATGTTAAAAACTGATCTGATAATAAACCAAATAATTTTTTCAAAATTGGAGAGCTTAAAATTATTAATGTGGATTTCTATTATGTTTACTACATATCTCCAAATTGGTACAACCTTCTCACAATCACAAAACAAATGAACCATAGTCTCTTCCATTTTCCCACAAAATGTACAGTTTGGTGAATCTTTCCTTTTAATTTTATACAAAAAAGCATTCAAAGCTATGGATTTGTGAAAAACTTTAAAATAAAAAGAGCGTAGCCTAGTATCAACAGTGCAAGTGAAATTAATCTTGTGTACATTATCCCAAATGATATCATCAGGGACTGTTATTTGACTTTTCCAATATTCATATCTTTTCTCAGGGACATGTAGCACATTTAATATTTTGTAAGCATTTTTGGGTACTTTTTTCTGGGCATTCAAAATAGTAACCAATAGTAATCACAGATATCTAAATTATTCAATGCAGTATCGTCCAACCAGCCATTAGGAATATTCCTTAATAAGAAATTGAATTTTCTTCTGTCTGTATGGGGAATATCAAAATCTAAAATCAACTCTTCAAATAATTCATGACCAGGGAGGGGTGGGTTCAACAAGTCGGAAATTCCATAATAAAAATACTTTTTTGATTTTGAACGAATCAATCTATTAAACCACAGCACTTGACAAGACCCAATCTCAGAAAATTTAGAATTATAGGATTCTAAAGTGGCATATTCTCTATAAATATACGAAGTACGCAATGACTCAGCCACTTGAGAATTTTGCAAAGATTGCAAAATTGTTTCTGGGGCATATGCTTTCCAAAGAATCTTGGTGTCTCTATGAAATATCTCTAAGGCCAATAATTCAATAGATTTCCAGACAGACTCATAATTTTCATCTAACAAACATTTAACCCATGTCATTTTTGAGCAAGTGCAAAAGCCCATGGATCAATCATTTTAAGACCACATTGAATATAGTCATTATACAAACATTTTCTTTAAACTCTATCCCTACCACCATTCCAAATAAACTTAAAAAAGAGATTATTCAAATCATTAAAAAATTTCTGAGGGATTTTTATACTAAGCACAGAAAAAAAGATACATTAACTGTGGCAAAATAAGGGACTTTATTACGCATACTTTACCAATTAAAGAGAGATTCCTCATCCGCCAGCAGTTTATAGTCTGTGCCATTCTTTTTAACTTCTCTTTATAATTAAGATCAAATATCAAACCCAAATCCAAAGAAATATTAACCCCCAAGGATTTAAAGTCAGAGGTTTTCCATGTGATTCCTTGATTTCTCAAAGGAAAATATTTACATCCCCTCTTTGACCAAATCCAAAGTGCCTCTGTTTTGGTTAGATTAATCTTACATCCAGAATATCTACCAAACCTATTCAAAATATCAAACAATACACCAAAAGAATCTCTAGTTCCATCTATAAAACATACAGAATCGTCAGCAAATAAAGAAATCTTCACTTCATGATTATTTATCTTTATCCCATTCAACTGCTCATTCTGTCTTATTAATAAGGCCATGACCTCAATTACAAACAAAAATAAATATGGAGATATGAGGCAGCCCTGAAAAATACCTCTTTGCATGGATATACGATTGGTTTAAAAAACAAAACAAAACACATTGTTTAGAACGTAAGACTTCCGTTCAGAATAATAATGTCTTTATCCACTCAATAAATTTATCTCCAAAATTAAACTGTTTTAATACCTGAAAAAGAAAGACTAGTTATGATTAACACTATCAAATGCCTTTTCAATATCAAGTAATACTATAGCTCCAGGAACTTCATATAGCTCCAGGAACTTCATTAACCTGAGTATACTCAATAATATCAAAAATTAATCGAACATTACGACTTATACTTCTGCCTTTAAAAAAAACCCAGACTGATCTGAATGAATGAGAGAGTGCATAAAGATTTTAATACGTTCTGCGAGACATTTTGCTAATATTTTATAATCAACCGTCAATAGTGTAATAGGACGATAATTTTTTTTTATCAGCAATTGGTCCTTATCTTTTTTAGGAAGAAGAGTAATAGCATCATTTCTCTGTGATACAGACATCATTCCATTTTGTAAAGAAAAATCATAAGAGTCCATCAACATGTCACTTATGTCAGGCCAAAATACTATGTAAAATTCAATAGGACGTCCATCAACTCCAGGAGTTTTATTCATTTTCATCGATTTGATAACATCAAATATTTCTTGTTTAGATAAAGGTTTTTCCAAAATTTGTTTTTCATCATCAGTCAATTTTGGAATATTCAAATCATTGGACAAATCCTGACGTACATTTTCATCAGCCATATCTTGATGCTCAGGGTTGGAATACAGTTTACTATAAAAAGCATGTATTTCCTACAAAATCTTGTCAGGGTCAGAAATCAAGTTTTCTTTTTCATCCTTTATTCTACTTATCGTTTTCTTTTGCCAAGATCTGTTTTCTAAATTACAAAAATACTTTGAATTTGTTTCTCCTTCTTCTAACCACCTTACCCGAGATCTTATAATCAAACCTTTAGTTTCAAAATCATAAATTTTATTTAAATCATCTTCTAATTTTTCTAAATCTAAAAACAATTGTTTATGTTTGGAGACATCCTCACCTAACTGCGAGTTAATTTTATGAATTTCATTTATAAGATGTTCCTTTTCTTCATTCCTTTCTTTTTTTTTCCTAGCAAAATACTCAATGCTAGTTCCAGTTATAACACACTTCAAGGCATCCCACTGAGTATTAGGGTTACCATCAGACTCTTCATGAATTTGTTTAAATTCAATTATTTTTTCTTTAATCAATTTAATAAAATCTGCATCATGGTGTAAATAATGACAATTAAGCTTCCAATAACCTCTACCCCTTGAAGGAAGGTTATTATTAAAATGAAATGAGACTACTGAGTGGTCCGACTGAATTCCTGGAGAAATTTTAGATTTAATACAGTTTCCAATGAAATTGCTTGATACCAAAACATAGTCCAAGCTAGATAACACCTGAGGTGTCTTTTGGTGCCTAGTATACTGTCTTAGTGTTGGGTGAAAATGTCTCCAAACATCAATTAAATTATATTCTTCAATAATATCAGAAAATATATTACTAGCCCTAACGTTGGAATGTTGCTGACGAGTACCCTGATAGTCTAAATGGCTTACTACCGCATTAAAATCTCCACCTATAATCAAAACAGAATTATCAAATTTATAAATTTCTGCGAAAACTTCTAATAAAAAATCCGGGTCATCTTTGTTTGGGGCATAAATATTTACTAATGTCACAGGTATATCATTAAGAACAGCATTTAAAATTAAAAATCTATCATTAACATCATACAATGCTGCATTTTCTTTAAAAACAACTGAGTTTCTTACTAGTATTGCTACACCCCGACTATTCGAAGAAAAAGTTGCAAACCAACATTGTTCACCCCATTGGGATTTCCAAAATTTCTCATCATTTTTGGCAGAATGAGTTTCTTGTAGTAATATTATATCAGATTCAGTATTTCGCAAATAATGAAAAATCTTTCTTCTTTTTACAAAGTCTTGTAGACCCCTACAGTTGAAAGTACTTAATTTCACTACCATTGTTCTTTAAACAAAAACACAGAAAAGTACCACCCCGGATCACGGAAAAAACATAAAGTGCATTGGTTGAATGTCACACATATACATAAAACTAACCAGATTGTAATAATCTGAAGTATACAATGAAAAATTGAATAAAAACACATCTTGTCACAGAAAAAAACACACAAAAAGGTAACAATGAAAAATATGTATAAAAAAGAGAGAAAAAGAAAACAAATACAGTATTATCAAGGCAAAAAAAAAAACTGAAGAGAGCAAGAGCACAAGTAGTCAAGACTTCAAATCAAGCAAAACAGTATTGACAAGTGCAAAATCATGTAACAAAATGAACAAGTTTGGCACAGAACACAACTAGAAATGTCGCTTTGGCGACTGGTATGCCTCCGCCATAATGCATGATTTTCCCAGTAGGTCTAGATAGTACATGTGGACAATGTGTGACTACATTTTCACAAAATTGGCAAAATATTGAAATAACAAATTTGTCACAAATGTGTTGAATGTTCACCTTCCTTGACCTAGGTTTAATTGGATGAATAGGAGAGCATGTATCTAGGGATTTAAGGACTTTATTTGACTTTGACCCATTCATACATTTAGGCATTGAGTAATTTTCAAGGTACAGGTGTGGAGAATTGGTGTGAATTTCTGAATTGAATAGTAAATTGTTACCATTTTCATCTGGCCCTTGACCCTAAAATTCATAAGATAATCACTTTCAGGTAGAACATGCATAATATGTACTAAGTTTCAAGATAACTTGAGCCACTTCCGAGATATGGAGGAAAAAGTTAGTTCAGCACTTTCACTTGATCTTTGACCTTTTGACCTTTGAGGCAAAAAAAGAAGAAAAAAAAAACTTTCCAGAGAATTTCTATTAGGTTACACATGCAAACACCAAGTATAAAAAAAACCCTGCTGGCATTGTATAAATATGAGGGAAATAGTAAAATTTTGAAGTGTTGCACTTGACCTTTGACCCCTGACCTTTGACCCCATGAATCCTACATTCTCTAGATAATCAATTCCAGTCAGTATATGTATATATTATGTTCCATGAAGATACCTTGAACAATTTTCCAAGGTACGGACAAAAAAAAAGAAGTTTTAATATTTTTACTTGACCTTTTGACCTTTGACCTTTGACCTCATGACCTAAACTTTCACCAGAGAATCTTAATTGGGTAATACATGTATACACTAAGTTTCAAGAAAATATCTTCAGGCATTCAATAGATATGGTGGAAATAGTGATATTTTATGTATTTGACCCTGACCTTTTGACCTTTGACCTCATGAACCAAACCTTCACCAGAGAATCTTAATTGGGTAATACATGTATACACTAAGTTTCAAGAAAATATCTTCAGGCATTCAATAGATATGGTGGAAATAGTGAAATTTTATGTATTTGACCCTGACCTTTTGACCTTTGACCTTTGACCTCATGACACAAACTTTCACCAGAGAATCTTAATTGGGTAATACATGTATACACTAGGTTTCAAGAAAATATCTTCAGGCATTCAATAGATATGGTGGAAATAGTGAAATTTTATGTATTTGACCTTGACCTTTTGACCTTTGACCTTGAGCATGTGCACCCAAAAGTTGATAGGCACAACTTCACTCCCTAATACACATACATGCCAAGTTTCATTAGGATACCTCAACAGGTTTTGATAGTTACCTTGTCCACAAAATTCATTACGGACGGACGGAAGGACGGACGGACGGCCGGAAGGACGCACGGACGGAAGGACGCACGGACGGAAGGACGGAAGGACGGACGGACGGACGGACGGACGGACGGACAACCCGAAAACATAATGCCTCCGGCACCACTTCGTGACGGAGGCATAAAAAACCAAATCAGCTGGAAAAATCAAAAGGTAAATACAGTATTGTCACATACATAGATCCAAAGTAATTACACTCCAGATTAAACCAGAGGAGCCCTACCTTAAAAAAAAAATTATAACCTTTTATAATTAATGAAATTACAATTCTACATGTATATATATTAAACTTGAACTACATGGAAGAAAAAAGGAAAAAAAAAGATACTAATACTAATACCCCAATCTCGATGAAGAATCGCCCTAGACATGACTCTAAAAATACATAAAGTAAATTTAAAAAATAACTTTTGATTTATGAGAATGCAATCTACACATACACAAAAGGAAAAATTATTCCTCATAGTAAGTACATACATGTAACTATATATTACACACTACTCCTGGAATTATCTGAAAGTGAAAATGCAATTGCAATGACCACACGATATAGCAAATCACTTCCCATCAATACAATTTAACATGTACAGCGGTCTCCCATTATAACGAGCATTGGCACAACGAGGTCTCATCACAACAAGGTAATCCCCGTGGTCCCAAATTGCAATCCTCCTTTCCACCGCATTATTTTTGGAACGCTAACACAAGATTTCATCACAACAAACACACCTTCCTGGCCCAAAAGACCTCGCCACAACGAGAGTCCACTGTATCTTTAATAACTAAGCAGCGAATTAGACCCAACAGTAGAAAAAAAAAATACTATTTTGGAAATTAAACTCGTGCCATGGCAAGACACTCTTAAAAAAATAACTTCTTGGCCTGTGCATATCAAAATATTTCCTATATACTTCCTTCACCCCTTCCATCCAGTGCATAAGATACATACAAATGTACAAGTATACAAAAATGAAAAATAAAACGTACAATACTTATACAATACATGTATGTGGTTTTAAAACTTAACATCCATCTACTTTTCTACAAATACATGTCACATTGATCAAAAGATGAGAAAAACAATTAAAAACAACTTAGAAAACTCTGGAACCGAAAATTGTAAACCAAAAAAGTTCTGCCATCAATAAGGAGTCACTAACCTACACAAAGTGTTTAAAGTGTATATACATGTCTCAAACTCGTAAAAGTCAGAACTTATTCTTTATTTTGATCATGAGAGATCATGTCCTCACTAAAAAAAGACAAGCTTTCCTTCCTTACTCCTGTAAGCTAGTTTTGCTGGGTACAAGAAGGAGGGCTTCCTTCCCGCATCTTTCAACTGCTTTAGTTGGTCCATTTTTTCCTTTCGCATCTGTAGAATGCGTCGTGAAAAGTCCTCTGACACGTAGATCTTACTTCCTCTGAAGGAGCCCTCTGCTTTAAGTTTGGATATGCACGCTTTTCTCACCCTCTCCTTGGTCGCATACGACGAGAAAGCGATGTGTATAATTCTTGGCTTCGTATTCCCTGTACCACTCAGCTCGCGTACTGTAGGGGTGCGGTGACACAGTTCGATAGCATACTCATCCACACCAACAAAATCGGTGAGGAACGACTTCACGGTTTCATAGCAGTTCTCCCTGGGAACTTCTGGGATACCATATGCAATACCAGATTACTCCGGCTTGCACGATTTTCCAGGTCATCGATCTTCAACAGCATGTCATCCTTCTCCTTCTTCAACTTTTTCACTTCCTCTGTAACTGTATCCAGCTGGATACAGCAAGCACTGATTTTCTCCTCGTTGGCATTCGTTTTCAGCGCTATTTCTTCGAGCCTGTTTATTATCAACGACTCTATACGCTCCTCCAGCTTGTAGAATTTGTCCAGGAAGGAAGCGAACCAGTCCGGCGGGGGCAAGCTAGCTGCGTCGCCCGGCCCAGCGGGCTGCGACACCATCGGAGTGTCGTCAACTACGTCAACGGCGCTCGCTTTCTTTGATGGAGCAAAATTTCCCTTTTCCGGGGTATCAAGATGTCGTTTCATTGACATGTTTGTAATCAAACTGTCGTACAAATGAATACTGACAATACTACTCACTGTATATAATCACCAAGACTTCTCTCTAGCAAATATTTGGTAAAATATAGAGAGCTAAGTGAGAACCATGCTTTCAGAACAAAGGGTGAGAGCGCCCTCCGTGTATATCCAACTTTGACCTCTAAGGACAATGTGAGGTCACACTTTTAGAATATCACTAAAAATTGTGTAGGATTGCAAATATTGATGTTTGGCTTCATTGGTTTAATCCTGAATGTTTAATCATGTACAAATCATGCCTTTACGTTATAATCAAAGTATGTATGCACATTCCACAAAGCATTGGTTCATAGTAACAGGTCTCAGGAATGTGAGCGGTCAATTACTTCAGAAATGAAGCTTACGTGTCTTCAGTGATGGCAGTGACCTCAAATATAATATTTATGTTTGGGTTAGTTATGCAGACTAGCTTGCATGAAATTATGTGCAACATTATCCAATTTGCACTGGACAAAATTTGTACGCTTAAACATGGAAGGTGGGGAGAGGAGTACGATATTTTGGGTTGATGCTTAATAGTTTGTGAACAGGCATATGGCAAAGTCCCTTGAACTGGATGAAAGGGTGACAGATGCTAACCAGAAAACAACAGGCCCACCTCATCAGATGTACGTCACGAGTCAAACAACCCGAGTCGTGCAGCCCAAAACATCCCGTGACCTAAAAACTATATTAGTAAATGAACAAGGTCAATGAGCTCGACATCAAATATAATAGGCCCACAAGCTGTGTGGTCCGCGAGCTCGACACTCGAGGAAAACAAGGCGCACGAGATTAATATATGTATTACATCAGAAAGCTTAATCTATTCAGTGTAGGTCTTGTGGACCTCCCCCTCCCTCCCCCCCCCCCCCCATGTGTCGGACTCTTATGGGCCTGGTTTGCCTAAGTGTCAAGCTCATGGGCAATGCTACCTAGGTTCGAGCTGGCGGGCCTGTGTTGGTCAGTGTCAAGCTCGTGGGCTGTATGGTTTCGGTGAATGAGTCATGGTCCTGGAGCATACAGTGACGTCATGGACCATCTGGAAAGCGACATACTGTGAGGCATAACATGCATTCCACATGAAGCAACCCTGTGTCTTGCAACTTGCTATTGTCATCCAATTAAGTTTGGGTCATTACGTCAGGAAATTTTGGGCATTTTTCAATGACCTGTTTAGGAACCTCAATTCCAAATAGGAGTGGAACTACAGTACTATTTACTCTAATTGTCTTCTTTATGCCCGATACTCCTTAACACTTGGGCCTGGCCAAGAGTTGTGCCCCCATGCCCAAATATTGGTTGTTTCCAATATGCCGCCATCCGGTTTGCATCCAATGTGTGAATCAGGCTACGCTGGCAGCGGGTAATATCACCTGCATGATCCGGTTAAGACTCTCTGCCAGCAAGTGATGATTCAGTGTAACCTGCTGAAATCGGTCTAGATCTATACCCTCGATCTCTTTCAAGACAGGGCAGCATCTGCGTCTTCAGTGAAGCACGCGATCGGCACACAGATCTCCTCCACGACTAAACCGGATAGACATCCTGAGGTCAGACCAGCATTCTTATAGGTGCACAGCCACTGTATGCGGTCATCAGAGTCTTCCAATGGCAATATCTAAACAGTTTGGGTGAAGGCAAGCTTGTCTCTATGATGAGTGCATTGCACATAGAGTACAGGATGCACGAGATGATAAGAAAGCTTCTTTTTGATTCGCGGGATAGGCTAGAAGCCTTTCTCAGGCAGAGGTTTTGAATTATCGGGTCGTGCTCAGTCTGCACACAGTGAGCTGTTTGTTTGTTTGTTAATTTCCATCTGCGAAGATGGCTGGATAGCCCATATTCAGCTACGTTAAGCTGGTCTTCCATGGGGTTCACTTGAATGTGAGGTGGGACCACTTCACCAGGTTAGACACCCTGCTCTTTGCGATGAATGAATGAAGCGGGATCTTTTACGTGCATGAGTTATTACTCTCTCATACACGGGACCTCCATTTTATGTCCTATCCGAGGGACAGAGTGTTTTGCCTCTTGCTAGAGGGGACGGTATGTTTACACACATTGCTCAGTCCAGACTCGGGTTCGAACCCGGGCCGCGTGATCGTGAGGCAGACGCGCTACCGATTGAGCCAACTCACCGCCCTGACAGCTGAATCTGTCAGCTGAATACCATATCAAGTATACGTGTGTAATGATTGTGTGAAATGATATGGGAAAAATGAATGGAAAAATCAAAGTACATGTTTATGTATTCTACGTGGAATCTGTTCCTGTCTGTTGTCTTGGAAGAAATGCATCAATCTTGCAATGCTGTTTACTATTTTCCCTCCCCATCACGAGTATATAATTATGGAACGTGTTGATCAAAGTTTTTGTGATGTCGGAAAATGCCGGGCTGTATTGCAGGTGGCCTATTGAAGGTGGCCTTCAATTTGTTTTTCACAGTATTATTGGCATGTTTAACAGACTGTAACTCACCAAGATGCCTCTTGAAATGTTTTGAAAAACTTCTGCTTGATTTTTCATGAGCGGATAATTAGGTGATACGCTTTTAGCGTATCACCTATTGTGATTGTCAAAATCTGTCTTTTTAGGTGATACGCTATCAGCGTATCACCTATTGTGATTGTCAAAATCTCTCTTTATTAGGTGATACGCTTTTAGCGTATCACCTATTGTGATTGTCAAAATCTGTCTTTTTAGGTGATACGCTATCAGCGTATCACCTATTGTGATTGTCAAAATCTCTCTTTATTAGGTGATACGCTATCAGCGTATCACCTATTGTGATTGTCAAAATCTCTCTTTATTTCTTTTTATTAGGTGATACGCTATCAGCGTATCACCTATTGTGATTGTCAAAATCTCTCTTTATTTTTTTTTATTCTTCTTTCTTTCTGGACAATTTTGTGTCGTCAATATCTCAACAATGACATTACGGAATGACATGAAATTTTCAGTCAACATGTCTCATAACAATATCTAGCCACAATAAGGTTTTCATGACAGTAACATAGCTATGACGTCATCTAGGCGCCATTTTGTGATTTTCGGACCTTGTCACATGATCGATCATAACTTCATAACTAGATGTCATTTCTGCATCATTTTCGGTGGACAAAAAGTTCAGGTCACGTTCTATCTTACTTTTTAACGCTAGTTACCCAGGTCTTCATTACGCGCGCGTACGGGCGCGTCAAAATTTTAAAAGGCTCAAAACGACTTCCCAATGGGAAATCTCGAAGTTTCAGACAATTTTAAGCGTTTCAAACATTTTCTCGCGTGCGCGTCCGTCCGCGCAATTTCGCGCGCAGAGGGCGTAACCAACATGAAAATGCAATTTTTTTGACTGATTTGGATTCCTGATACTTTGAGTAACAATATCCACTGATTTCCGATCGATGTTGACCTATAACAAAGAAATGCACTGGCGTCAAAGTTGAAATTCCGCGCGCGCGTCTTTCTGCAAATATAGTGAAAAAACATGTCTTTGTTTATTTCGCCATAGCTCCTTAAATCGTCCGTTGACCCGATATTTCTATTGCATATTACAAAAGCATATGAATTGTTAATAACATTCCTAGTATCAATATTGCCAGGAAAACGCGATGAAGTGATCATATCGTCATTTTGAATAAAAAAAGTGGAATTGATTTTTTTGAGGTACTGTTTCTGACATTCATTTGCTCGTATCTCTGTTGTTTAAGCTCAATATTATCCCAAATTCACATATGTTGTCCTTTAAACATTTGCCTTTCAAGTCCATGTCATGGTTTTGAAATTTGATGACGTCGTCATACTTTAAATTGTGATTAAAAGTAAAGATGCAAAATCGGACAAGTTTACGTGTTATGTCTATGGGAGGTGATTTTTTTTAAAAGCATGCATTGACTTAACAACGTTTAAGCACCTTTATCTCATCTGATTTTGCTTCATTTCCTCTGAAACATACATATGTTGTAGCTGACACAATAAGCTTTAGTAATCATGCATTTTATGTTTTCAAATCTCCTCATCAGGTTGATAATTTTGTAGTTTAAAACTGAAAATGAGAATGCAATCTGTATGGAACGATTCCCAATTTTTTTTTTTGCAACTATACATTGATCGAATCCACACTGCCACTTGTAGAAAGTTGAATAGCGCCATCACAAGGCAACAAACTCGCGATGGTATTTAAATTTAAGTTTTGCACTCGGTCTTCAGGACAGCCATGTGGCAGAATCGGTTAGCGCGCTGGTTGTTCATAACGCCATACCGGAAGGCGAGAGGTTCGACTCCCGCAGGACTTTTATCCGTTCTTTCTTTTTTTCTCTTTTTTTCGGCAGTTCAGCTTTACTCCGATGTCATTTATCGTATTATTTTATCAAGTGTACGTAACCCGTGAACACGGCTGCTCTATTTCCCTTGTTTTGTATTGGAGTTTGGAGATTGGGTTTGCTTCATTAATTTTGTCACACTTAATGTTGTAAATTGCCCCTTGTTACTGTGTCCCGCTTACCACCTTTCGTTTGCTCTTTCCTTTTCTCTTCATTGGTTATTGTTATACTGTAACAGGATAGGTGGTAGGAACATGTACTTTTAAATAACTGGCAGGAATGGGAGCTGAATTGATTAACTCTAGTCCAGGTGTATGGCGTCTCGCTCATCTCTTTGAAATTCCAGGTTGTTATTGTTTGACCCAATAACGGAGTTGTAGACAGGTTTTATGTTGCTATAGAGGTATCTTGTGCAACATGAATAGAAGGCATCACTGTTTAGTAGTAGTAATGAACTTTTCATGTCTTAAATGATATAAAGATATGAATTTCATATCCAATCTTCGGGACAGCCGTGTGGCTTTATAGTCGCTTAGCGCGCTGCATGGTCATTATGCACTACCTTAGGACGAGATGTTCGGGACCCGCAGGACGCTATTATTTTTTTTCTCTCTCTCTTTCTTTGTTTTTCTTGTGGCAGTTCAGCTTCATTCCGATGTCATTACCCCACGACACACAGTCACTCAAGTTCCCTTTTTTTGTCGGAGGCTGGAGGTTGGATTTGCTTCATTTTTCATACGTAATGTTGTAAATTGCCCTTGGTATACAATGTCCCGCTTGCCACCTTTCGTTTTCTCTTTCCTTTTCTCTACGTTTGTTCCTGTTACACTGCACAAGACAGGTCGGAAAATAATTTACATAACTCAACTGGAGCAGGAATGGCAACTGAATAAATTAATTCTAGGCCAGGTGTATGGCGTCTCGCTCGTCTCTTTGAAATTCCAGGTTGTTATTGTTTGACCCAATAACGGAATTGTAGACAGGTTTTATTTCGCTATAGAGGTATCTTTAGTCCAGGCTAGGCTCCATAGAAAGTGCACCTAACCTTGTTTTTTGATATATACAATGTTTTTTGATGGTTTCTTGTCAATTCGAGGGTGCTGATTCCAAATCCGATTGATGCCACTCACGTAACCTTGAGCATTTTCGGCAAAATGCAAAAATTCAAAATGGCCGCCAAATATGCTAATTTGGCCGTGATAATCACAATCATGTGCATTCTGTGACCAATTATTCCACCAAACTTTGTACATTTCTGTTCCGAGGGCTACTATAAGTGCATTTACAAGAGAATTTTCATTTCATATAGTTTCATTTGGCATTTAAAGCTCATTTCCCATTCAAAATGGCCGCCATTCCTATGCTCATGTACAATATGAATGGCAAAAAGTATGCATGGAAATATATACCAAATTAACTGTATTTCCAGTTCCGTACCTATGCTGTTATAAAGTGTTGCATGTGCAATGCAAATCTGATGAGTGCCACTAGCAAAACAAGCAAGCAAGCAAGCAAACAAACAGAAAATATATTGTTTTTATGCTTATATATTCTTCTTAAAACAAAACTTCAAAATGGATGCCACTAATATTCCTCTGTACAATATGAACGGCAAAATGCACATGGCAATAAACAAAAAAAATTATCTTTTTTTTTTTAGTTTTCTGTCACGCAGCTACACTTGTTATCAATTTGGGTGCTGATTATAAATCAGAAGGTTGTTACTAACATAACAAAAAGCTGTTTTAGTTGTGATGCAAACATCCAAATTTGCTACATTGTATCTCAATCTGGTTTTTCCCCTAGGAATTGGGAAAAAAACCCACCAAAACTTAAATTGACGCCAACATCAAGATCTTTATCAGAAATTATTAGATATGAACATTTGATACTAATTTGCCTCGAGATGTTCAACATCATAATATTCTCTGTTTTTATTGATTTAAAAGGCTAAATCTTAGATGATGACACAAATGAAATTTCGAAATAACTGTTCTGTTCTACATTATCTAAAAGCGATATTACACAAACTTTTCAACCCCCTCATCCGAGAAAGAATATGAGGCAGGGGAAAGTGGAACAAAGGGACCACCTCACTTCCTTTCGTCAAATCTCTGAAATAAAAAAAAAGCCTCACATTTTGCCATGTTAACCCAGAATATGATTTGCTTGAAAACACAGATGACAAATGACCTTCTGTCTTATCTGTATATGATTTACCACTGGTTCTGTGCTTGCATGATTTTCCCTACTTGCTCAAGGGTGGTTAAAATGTAACAGCACGGACAAGTGTGTTTGGAGGATTACAAAGAGTTTAGTAAAGTATTGCTAGTGGTACCACTATATCTTTTGTATTTTATTATAGTAAACAGAAAGTCCATCACACCACAGTAGTCCTATTTTGAAATATCCAAGAATGATTTTGTATTTTCTCTAGGAATGCAATCACTTAAGATTGCAATGGAATTGACGCATATGATGCTGCCACTGTAAAAGGGACTCATTTTCTGTCTTTAGATGAGTACTTTGCTCACACCTTTCCTTCAATGATGAGTTTGGAATCATGGAATATTCACTAAAGTTAATATAACGCAGAAGATTCATGATGAATATACGTGTAATGGGTCCATTTCAGTCACGGGGCTTGTTTTACACATACTTGCCCCCACCTCTGTTGCTTCCCAACCCTCGGTTCCGCGACCCCTGCAATCCTGCAATTGCCTTACAAGGGGAAGTGTTTTGTCTGACAAGTTTGTCTGACAAATTTGCTCTCAGCCAATCAGATACAAGGATTTTAGTAGCTTATAACAGCTTTAAAAAAAAAACTGACAAAACGCTTCATGGCATGCCCCCGAACAACCTGCCATCAATGCGTTTGAAATCCCACAAGCCAACCTATAGATTTCTCTCCTTCGCTTCAAAGCTTTGACCCCAAAACAGGGTGGTGCAGATGCTGGGCTGATGTCATCTCTGATACCACTCAAGTTACCTCCAACACTGTCTTTTGCCTGGCGACAAAGCCAAAGGGCTTCACATGGTGGTGAAGCAAGTCTTTGATGTCTTCATCCTGTTTCTATGGCAAAAAAAAAAAAAAATCACCCTCTGACCCCTGAGGAAGTACTGAACATAATCAGATGTGGTTGCAATTAAGGCAATTGCAGGACTGATATGTATCTTTAGCCTGGGAATCTTGCAAATTTGGGGCTGATGTCACCTGCTACCAAATATCCAATTAAAGAGATCTTTAAAGACAATAAATATGAAGAAAATCAAGTTTGCTCGATAATATCAAGGCGTTAATCCTAAATCATATCATAACAAAGCGATGGAGGTTATTATCCATTTAAAACTTGCCTCAGGACTCCCCCTCCCCCAACTTCTAACTGGAAAAAAAAAAGCTACATTGTAAAGGGTTGTTAGTTTTGTCATTAATGTTTTTGTCCGCAATCATGTATTTCTACAGTACTGTACATGATTTTTCTGTACCTTATTGATAATGGTTTTAGGGGAATGCATAGAAGCTTTGCTTTTTTAACACTTGATAAATGATAGGCATCTAGGATTCTTAATATGTTTTGTTAGTATTACACTTTTATATTCAAGTTGCTTGTAGAATATGATGGTACATTATTGATTTTTTGCGTGGTGTTTGGTGCACTTAGTGTATACTATTCTTTGTTGAAACAAAATAAAAGATTTGAAATTGTGTTAAACATCGCAAGGTTTATGATTGTTAAATGCTCGAAACTCCATCCGTAATTCCTAGTGAAAATCCTAATTTATGTGGTAAATTGGGACTTTTGCAACACAAAAGAAAAACTTTCTGTTAAGAACATCCTTCAGATAATGATCAGCACTAAATCTTAACAAACTATGTAGCTGCATGTCAGAAAAAACAGCAAATCAGTTTTCTATTTCCACGTATATTTTTGTTATTAATATTGTACAGGAGAATAAGAGTGGCGACCGTTTTGAATTTTTGCATGTAGAAGAATAAAAATGCATGTCGGCCCCCTATATTGTAAGTGGCACCCATCATATTAGTATTGCACATGCAACATTTTATAACAGCATAGGTACGGAACTGGAAATACAGTAAATTTGGTATATATTTCCATGCATACTTTTTGCCATTCATATTGTACATGAGCATTGGAATGGCGGCCATTTTGAATTGAATCTTTAAATACCAAATGAAACTATATGAAATGAAAATTTTCTTGCAAATGCACATGGAGTAACTCTAGGAACAGAAATGTACAAAATTTGGTGGAATAATTGGTCACAGAATGCACATGAATGTGATTATCACGGCCAAATTAGCATATTTGGCGGCCATTTTGGATTTTTGCATTTTGCCGAAAATGCTCAAGGTTACGCGAGTGGCATCAATCGGATTTGGAATCAGCACCCTCGAATTGACAAGAAACCATTAAAAAACATTGTATATATCAAAAAACAAGGTTAGGTGCCTTCTAGCCTGGACTACTTGTGCCACATGAGGAGAAAGCATCACTGTTTAAGGCCCGGTCCCACTGCACTTACGGATGCAAAGAGGATGTAAAGCGTACAAAAAATCTTGCCATCCGTTGGAAAACGCTACGAATCCGCTGTGTACCCATCGCATACGTGTTTCATCCGCTCTATCCATCGAGCATCCGTCCACTGTGATTTCATCCGCGCAAAAAGTTTTAAGCTGCTTAAAACTTTTAGAACGGATAAACTTTCCGCTGTGTACGATGTAAATCCGCGACATACGAGCAACAAACGTTGTATGTCCGTGCGGCATCCCTTAAACATCCGCTGCATCCTCTCTGCATCCTCTGGGCATCCTCGCAACTCACATCCGCTGCAGCTAAAAACGGAAAGAGGGAGGAAAGATATGGTACGTGGAACGTCTTTACATCGTTAACAGCACGTTAATAGAAAGGATGTAAGCGTATGCATCTCGTATATAAAGCATTTCGAAAGCATCCCCTCTGCATCCGCTCTGCATCCGCTCTGCATCCACTCTGCATCCGCTTTTTCTGCTATGCGTCCGTTTCGCAATTTTCTCCGGTAACCCCTTCGGAGCTGTCATCCCCTTCCATCCGCTTTCATCCGCTAGGCTTCCGATGAGCATCCGTTTAACATCCCCGCTACATACTACCCACGTCCGTTCTATTTCCATTCTGTTACCGCCAATTTTCGCCAATTTTGTCAATTTCTGGAGCGGATGAAAGCGGATGAAGCCATCCCCGAAATTTTGCTCGTCCGCTGTGTCCTTTCTGCATACGCTTTGTGTCCGTCGGCCAGTGGGACCGGGCCTTTAGTAGTAGTAATGAACTTTTTCATGTCCCTCCTTGTCAATTATAGTGTGTTCAAAGGGGTTGTGTGTCTATCTGCCAAAGAAAAGGAAAACCTTATTTTAGTCATGGCTGTTTCTCTATACGTAGCCGTAGGTAATGAGTGTTGTTGGTATCTGAGCAGTGAATAACACAGCATCAGGCTAAAATCCCCCTTAGTTATACGCGCTAAGCCTTCAATCTGATATATCTTTATTATTTTATGTAGTCAATCACTGCTAATAAAGTTACAGAATTATGTTATGACACCTTTCACTGAAAGTTTGTAAAGCAAAGTTTATGGACAAGGCAAGCAATTGTACATGAATGATACCAATCATTTCAGAGGGAAATTATGGTATACCTAAATGTAAGGGTATCATTGCTTTGGAATTGCTGAGACAATAATGTTGGCACGAGGGCTTCCACTTCTAATAACTGATCCCTTTGAAGATGTGTCGGTCACAGGTGATCGTCATGATTCATCTTTCACGTAGAAGCTTCAGTTCCACACTCTTGGTTCGAGAAGACCATCATACTTCAAATTGTTATTAAAGGTAAAGACTCAAAATCAGACAAGTTTATGTGTTATGTCAATGGGAGGTGATTTTTTTTAATGTGCATTGACTTGAAAACGTTTAAGCACCTTTATCTCAGCTGATTTTGCTTCATTTCCTCTGAAACTTTAGTATGTTGTAGCTGAGACAATAAGCTGCAGTAATCATGCATTTTATTCTTTGAAATCTCCTCATCAGTTTGACAATTTTTCAGCTAAAAACTGAAAATGAAAATGGAATGTGGACAAAACGATTCCTCATGTATCTTTCACATACATAAGTTTACGTTCCCCATATTTTCTCGTCGAGACGTCTGGCCGAGTTGTTAAAGGCGACGTCTCAGAGACTTGAGGTTACGGGTTCGAACCCCCACAAGATCACGAAACAAAATATTTAGCTATTTTACTATTTTTTCTTCAATTTTGTATTACATATTCGTCCATGTAGAAATCACGTTCGTATATAAACGCACCTATACACACACACAGACACACACACACGCCATATCCCTCTTTTTTATGTGTTGGAGACCACATTGCTTCGACTGCAGCAAAATTTTGCTGGTTGACTTTGTCAAACCGATCATAGTATGTAATGACGACGACTGAGGTGTTGTACTTTGAACAATTGTCTTTCAAGACGATGTCATTGTTTTGTAATTTGATGACGTCATTACACTGAAAATTGTGATTAAAGCCATGGTATCAAAACCAGCGGATTATAGGCTTTATGTCTGCGGGACGTATTTTTCCCAAGTTGCCAGAAATAGCATAGCGACCTCAGTCGTTACAAGGCCGCTTTTCCGTCTAGCAATGCAATAGATGTTCACACGGCCACGTTAGTGGCATTGACTTTCCCCCTGTTATATCTATACATTGTTTTTTTTTTTTGTCTTACCATTTCCGTGGATGACCCGTGGCCGAGTGGTTACAGAAACGGTTTCGCATGCACGCTCAATATAACTTCAAGGTGCCTATATCACATTCTTTTCTTTGTCGATCACAGATAAATTTCATCTGATGACCCCAAGCGTATCACCTAACTCGTCCTCAATGTGACGAGTTTTCATGTCTCGTTCTTCTTTCTTTCTGGACAATTTTGTGTCATCAATATCTCAAGAATGACATTACGGAATAACATGACATTTTCAGGGAACATGTCTCATGACAAAATCTAGCCACAATAAGGTTTTCATGACAGTAACATATCTATGACGTCATCTAGGCGCCATTTTGTGATTTTCGGACCATGTTACATGATCGATCATAACTTCATAACTAAAGGTCATTTCTGTATCATTTTCGGTGGACATTAAGTTCAGATCACGCTCTATCTTATATTTCAATGCTAATTACCTAGGACATCATTACGCGCGCGTACGCGCGCGTCAAACTTTTAAAAGGCTCAAAACAACTTTCCAATGGGAAATCTCGAAGTTTCAGACAATTTTAAGCGTTTCGCGCGTAGGCGTCCGTCCGCGCATTTTCGCGCGCAGTGCGCGTAAGCAACACGAGAATGCAATTGTTTTGACAGATTTGGATTCCTGATACATTAAGTAACAATATCCAATGATTTCCGATCAATTTTGACTTAAAACAAAGGAATGCGCTGGGGTCAAAGTTGAAATTTCGTGTGCGCGTATATGTGGAAATATAGCGAAAAACATGTCTTTGTTTATTTCGCCATAGCTCTTTAAAACGCGGGGTGACCCTATGTTTTTATTGCATATTACAAAAGCATATGAATTGGAAATAACATTTCAAGCATCAACATTTCCCGAAATACATTATGACGTCATCATATCATTATCTGAAATCAAAAAAGTGGAATTAATTTTTTTGAGGTACTGTTTCTGACATTCATTTGCTCGTATCTCTCTTGTTTAAGCTCAATATTATCCCAAATTCAGATATGTTTTACTTTGAACATTTGCCTTTCAAGTCCATGTCATGGTTTTGAAATTTAATGACATCATCATACCTTAAATTGTGATTAAAGGTAAAGACGCAAAATCGGACAAGTTTACGTGTATTGTCTATGGGAGGTGATTTTTATTTAGACCATGCATTGACTTGACAACGTTTAAGCACCTTTATCTCAGCTGATTTTACTCCATTTCCTCTGAAACTTGAGTATGTTGTAGCTGAGACAATAAACTGCAGTCATCATGCATTTTATATTTTAAAATCTCCTCATGAGGTCGACAATTATGTAGTTAAAAACTGAAAATGAGAATGCAATTTGTACGGAACGATTGGCGATTGTTGTTTGCAACTGTATATTGGTCGAATCCACGCGGCCACTTGTGGGAAGTTGAATAGCGCCATCTCCGTCAACAGTCACGATTGTATAATTAAAAATTCAAGTTTCGCAAACGATCTTCGGGACAGCCGTGTGGCGTAATCGCTTAGCGCGCTGGGTGTTCATAACGCCATACAGGAAGGCGAGAAGTTCGACTCCCGCTGCAGGACTTTTACCTTTTTTTCTTTCTTTTTTTTTCGGCTGTTCAGCTATACTCGATGTCATTTGTCGTATTATTTTATCAAGTATACGTAAGCCGTGAACACGGCTGCTCTATTTCCCTTAATTGTTTTGTATCGGAGTTTGGAGATTGGGTTTGCTTCATTAATTTTGTCACACTTAATGTTGTAAATTGCCCCTTGTTACAGTGTCCCGCTTGCCACCTTTCGTTTGCTCTTTCCTTTTCTCTTCATTGGTTCTTGTTATATTGTAACAGGATAGGTAGGAACATGTACGTTTAGATAACTGGCAGGAATGGGATCTGAATTGATTAACTCTAGTCCAGGTGTATGGCGCCTCGCTCATCTCTTTGAAATTCCAGGTTGTTATTGTTTGACCCAATAACGGATTTGTAGACAGGTTTTATGTTTCTATAGAGGTATCTTGTGCCACATGAGTGGAAGGCATCACTGTTTAGTAGTAGTAGTAATGAACTTTTTCATGTTGTAAATGATATTAAGTTATGAATTTCACATCCAATCTTCGGGACAGCCGTGTGGCTTTATAGTCGCTTAGCCCGCTGCATTGTCATTATGCACTACCTTAGGACGAGATGTTCGAGACCCGCAGGACGCTATTATTTGTTTTCTCTCTCTCTTTCTTTGTTTTTCTTTTGGCAGTTCTGCTTTATTCCGATGTCATTTATCGTATTATCTTATCAAGTATACTACCCCACGAGACACAATCACTCAAGTTCCATTTTTTTTTGTCGGAGGCTGGAGGTTGTATTTGCTTCATTTATCATACGTAATGTTGTAAATTGCCCTTGGTATACAGTGCCCCGCTTGCCACCTTTCGTTTGTCTTTCCTTTTCTCTACGTTTGTTCCTGTTACACTGCACAAGACAGGTCGGAAAATAATTTACATAACTCAACTGGAGCAGGAATGGCAACTGAATGAATTAACTCTAGGTGTACGGCGTCTCGCTCATCTCTTTGAAATTCCAGGTTGTTATTGTTTGACCCAATAACGGAGTTGTAGACAGGTTTTATGTTGCTATAGAGGTATCTTGTGTCATATGAATGGAAGGCATCACTGTTTAGTAGTAGTGATGAACTTTTTCATGTTGTAAATGATATAAAGATATGAATTTCACATCCAATCTTCGGGACAGCCGTGTGGCTTTATAGTCGCTAAGCGCGCTGCATGGTCATTATGCACTACCTTAGGACGAGATGTTCTGGACCCGCAGTACGCTATTATTTTTTTTTCTCTATCTCTTTCTTTGTTCTTCTTTTGGTAGTTCAGCTTCATTCCGATGTCATTACCCCACGACACACAGTAACTCAAGTTCCCTTTTTTATTTGTCGGAGGCTGGAGGTTGGATTTGCTTCATTTATCATACGCAATGTTGTAAATTGCCCTTGGTATACAGTGCCCCGCTTGCCACCTTTCGTTTTCTCTTTCCTTTTCTCTACGTTTGTTCCTGTTACACTGCACAAGACAGGTCGGAAAATAATTTACATAACTCAACTGGAGCAGGAATGGCAACTGAATAAATTAACTCTAGGCCAGGTGTACGGCGTCTCGCTCGTCTCTTTGAAATTCCAGGTTGTTATTGTTTGACCCAATAACGGAATTGTAGACAGGTTTTATGTTGCTATAGAGGTATCTTGTGCCACATGAGTAGAAGGCATCACTGTTTAGTAGTAGTAATGAACTTTTTCATGTCCCTCCATGTCAATTATAGTGTGTTCAAAGGGGTTGTGTGTCTATCTGCCAAAGAAAAGGAGAACCTTATTTTCGTCATGGCTATTTCTCTATACGTAACCGTAGGTTATGAGTGTTGTTGGTCTCTGAGCAGTGAATAACACAGCATCAGGCTAAAATCCCCCTTAGTTATACGCGCTAAGCGTTCAATTTGATATATCTTTATTTATGTAGTCAATCACTGCTAATGGAGTTACAGAATTATGTTATGACACCTTTCACTGAAAGTTTGTAAAGCAAAGTTTATGGACAAGGCAAGCAATTGTACATGAATAATACCAGTGATTTCAGAGGGAAATTATGGTATACCTAAATGTAAGGGTATCATTGCTTTGGAATTGCTGAGACAATCTCTTGGCACGAGGGCTTCCACCTGTAATAACTGATCCCTTTGAAGATGTGTCGGTCACGGGTGATCGTCATGATTCATCTTTCACGTAGAAGCTTCCGTTCCACACTCTTAGTTCGAGAAGACTTACCATCATACTTTAAATTGTGATTAAAGGTAAAGACTCAAAATCAGACAAGTTGACGTGTTATGTCTATGGAAGGTGATTTTTTTTTTAAACCATGCATTGACTTGACAACTTTTAAGCACCTTTATTTCAGCTGATTTTGCTTCATTTCCTCTGAAACTTAAGTATGTGGTAGCTCAGACAATAAGCTGCAGTAACCATGCATTTTATTTTTTCAAATCTCCTCATCAGGTTGATGATTTTGCAGCTAAAAACTGAAAATGAGAAAGGAATGTGGACCAAACGATTCCTGAATCATCTTTCACATATAAGCTTACGTTCCTCATATTTTCTCGTCAAGACGTACATGGCCGAGAGGATAAAGGCGACGTCACAAGAGACGTGAGGTTGCACGAGTACGGGTTCGAACCCCATAAGAGGACGAAGCAAAATACTTACATCTTTTGCTTTGTTTTTTTCTTTTATGAAGTATTCACCTTCGTCCATGTAGAAATCACGTTTTCATGTAAACGTACACACACACACAGGCACACACACACAGACAGACACACACAATATCCCTTTGTTTTGTGTTGGAGACCACATTGCTTTGACTGGCAACTTGGACTTGAAATTACAAATGTTAAAGTGAAGATTACTCTTAAAAGACCGCATGGCCATGTTTGATTTTCTTTTACAATATAAAGACCTATTGGTAAATATTCATTCACATATCCTTTCCAATCAAATTACTTGGACACGCCAGCACCACACGAAATTTTCAATTGGTTGCATGACAGAAACAATTTAATCTGAATTATGTAGGACTGTATAAAGAATTGGACTTCACGAATATTTCTCAATATTACTTCAAGTCGCTACTTAACATTATTTTCGTTGTCGATCACTGAAAATGAGAATGGAATCTGGTCGAAACGATTCCCGATTTATCTTTGTAACTGTATATTGATCGAATCCACGCGGCCACTCGTGGGAAGTTGAATAGCGCTATCAGTCACTTGACGTATATCGCCAAAAAACTGAATATCAATGTAAATTTGTGTTGTGTATAGCATACATAGATAGATTTAAGTTTCGCAGAAGATCTTCGGATCTTCCGTGTGGCAGAATCGCTTAGCACGCTGCGTGTTTATAATGCCCGACCGGAAGGAGGGAAGTTAATCGTGTCCCGCAGGACTTTTTCCTTTTATTTTATTTTTCTCTGCAGTTCAGCTTCACTCTGATGTCATGAACACAGCTACTCTATTTCCCTTGTTTTGTATTGGAGTTTGGAGGTTGGGTTTGCTTCTTTAATTTTGTCACACGTAATGTTGTAAATTGCCCCTTGACACAGTACCCCGCTTGCCACCATTCGTTTTCTCTTTCATTTTCTCTTCATTTGTTCTTGTTATACTGTAGCAGGATATTTAGGAACGTGTACGTTTACATAACTAACAGGAATGGGAACTGAATTAATTAACTCTAGTCCACGTGCATGCGTCTCGCTTATCTCTTTGGAATTCCAGGTTGTTATTGTTTGACCAAATAACGGAGTTAAAGACAGGCAGGGAAGGAAGTGACTTGATATTGCTTCATAATGAGGAATTTCGGGCAACACCTTTCCAAGTGTAGTGATTATGACGGGGTTCTCTGTCGTTTACTTTTCGTCATGGCTGTTTCACTAGTTTAGCCAAAGGTGATATGTTGTTGGCATCTGGGAGAATAGAACAGATCAGTACCAAACTAGAATAGCCCTATAAGCAATGTGGTAAGCGTTCAATTTTTTGCATTATCTTTCTTCTTTAAAGTCAATCACTACTGATCGTAATACACAATATAATATGACACGTTCCACTGGTAGTTTAGGAAAAGGGAGTTAATGCACGATGCAATGATAAATGTGCTACCATTGATTTTAGAGACGTTATTGTGGTGTGGTACTGGTGATGGTAAGGGAACCATATTTTGCTTTTAAAGTAATGAGACAATCATTGGACCTTTGCATCAAGACCGTATTCCCATCTAGAATATAATGCATGTTCGTGCGGCGTTTTTTTTTAATCCTGACGTGGACATTTTCTTTTTCTTGTTTTTAATTTACGAATGTTATATCTAAATTTGTTTCTTTCCCCTAACATTTTTTTTTTAAATATAAAGTTGGACGTTCCTTGACCGAGTCGAAGAGCAGCGATTTAGTTACAGTTTCAATGCATCTTGTTTACCATCTTCTCTGACATTAAATTGATGGTTTTTATATTTGACATTGTCTGTCTCTTTGCCTGTTTATGCTCATAAAACACTGCTATAACAACTAATACCTTTGCTTCACTTGTCACACGCAATGATATGGATTGCAGTTGTGCATGCAGTTTTACTTCTGCCACCTCTCGTTTTTCTCTCCCCTTTTCCCTCACTTTGGTTTTGTTATACTGCAGATGGGAATGATTACACTAACATAACCCAACTTGAAGTAGGAATGAGAACTGAATAAATTAACTCTAGGCCAGGTGAATATAGCGTCTCACTCATCTCTTTGAAATTTCAAGTTGTCATTGTTCGACCAACGGAGTTGAAGACAGGCTTTATGTTGCTATAGAGGTATCTCGCGCCACATGAATGGAATGCATAGGCTACGCTGTTTAGTATTAGTAATGAATTTTTTCATGTCCATCACTGCCAATAAAAGTGAAGTGTGTTTGACGGGGTTCTGTGTCATTCTGCCTATGAGAAAGCAAAGTTTTATTTTCGCCATGGTTGTTTCTCTATGCGTGGCCGTGGGTGATGGGTGTTGTTGGCATCTGGGCAGTAAAGAACCGAGTATCATGCTATAATACCCCCCCCCTTAGGTTCTAAGCGTTCAATACGGTGATATATCTCTCTTCTTTAGCATGTCAATCACTGCTGATGGAATTACAGAGTTATGTTACGACACGTTTCACTCAAAGCTTAAAAAAACAAAGTTTATGCACGATACAAGTAATGGTGCATGAGTCCTTTAGGCCATTGATTTTAGATGAGAAATTATGATATGCCTATAGTAGGGGTGTCATTGATTAGGAATTAATGACACGATTAAGCACTCCTTCCACTTCTAACTGTTCCCTTTGAATGTGTGTCGATCACGTGAGATCGTCATAAATTATCATTCACGTATAAGCTTACGTTCAAAGTGTACTCTTAGTTGGAGGAGACCTATAGTTACATGGTTAAAGGCGATGTCTCTTTCGCTGGAGCCGTACGTTTGGCCCGTTTTTCTTTTGCCCTTTTCTCTTTAATTGAGGCATCACTTTCGTCCAGGATAAATCACATTCTCATGTAAACAGACTCACTTGCTCTATATCCCTTGTTTTGTATCGGAGGCTTCATTGGTTTTACTGCTGGTAAATCTCACAGGCTTGTATATAGCTGTAAGAGCTCTCTGAACTGATCATTATGATAGCAAGATTAGAGGGAGTCATATTGGTTATGTAAATAATGGTCAAAGGTCATGTTTTAAAAGGCCACTGTTAAAGCCAGGATGATTATAAACACTTAATTGTCATGTTTTATTTGTACGTGCCGAGGATCCCTTGGACCCCGTTTACAGTGTGAGTCTCGGCCGCGGCTCGGCCGCGCCGAGCCCACCTTCATTTCGGTGTAAACGCGCAAAAGGCCAAATGCGGGGCCAAATTTGGCCTCGCATTAGGCCACGCTCTGGAGGTGGTCTCGGCCGCGGCAGAGCCCGGCCTTTTTCTCAGTGTAAACGCAAACTGGGCTAAATGCGCGGCCAATTCTAGACTGGCTTCCAAACCCTCGCCGGTACTATTTCGCTATTCAGGATATTAACCACTTCAACGTCGAAAACTAGTATAGTTTAAGGTGGTTTTGTCCTGCAAAGGATTTTCTCCTTCGGCAAAGGCCTTTGCCCGAACGGCGACTTCGTCGCCACGGAATTCAGTTGGCAAAGGATCTGAAAACCAGACAATACGAAATTGCGTTTGTTTACAAGTAGAGCGCCACTACGACAAAATATTGAAAGGTTTGAATCAAAAGCGTGGCCGAGTCCGGCAGTGTAAACGGACTAAATTGCGGGGCTCGGCTTCGCAATTGAGGTTGGCCTTTGCCGCGGCTTGGCCGCGGCTCCGCCCAGCCCCGCACCGTTAACGTGGTCTAAGTTTATGCACGGTACGTACTCAAAAAGTCCGTAAATCAACTTAGTCACACACGCACAGAATTTCCACCTAGTTTGTGTGACAGAAAAACAAATGTGATCTGAATAATGTATGCCCAAAAAAGTTCAACTAAGTATCTCATTATAACTTCCAGCTGCTATATTGCATTCTTTTCTTTGTCGATCACGGATAACCGATATCTGATGACCCCAAGCGTATCACCTAACTCGTCTTTAAAGTGACGAGTTTCATGTCTCGTTTCTTTTTATTCTTCTTTCTTTCTGGACAATTTTGTGTCATCAATATCTCAAGAGTGACATTACAGAATGACATGACATTTTCAGGGAACATGTCTCATGACAATATCTAGCCACAATAAGGTTTTCATGACAGTAACATGTCTATGACGTCATCTAGGCGCCATTTTGTGATTTTCGGACCATGTTACATGATCGATCATAACTTCATAACTAAAGGTCATTTCTGTATCATTTTCGGTGGACATTAAGTTCAGGTCACGCTCTATCTTACATTTTAATGCTAATTACCTAGGACATTATTACGCGCGCGTACGCGCGCGTCAAACTTTTAAAAGGCTCAAAACAACTTACCAATGGGAAATCTCGAAGTTTCAGACAATTTTAAGCGTTTCGCGCGTTCGCGTCCGTCCGCACATTTTCGCGCGTAGTGCGCGTAAGCAACATGAAAATGCACATTTTTTGACAGATTTGGATTCCTGATACATTAAGCAACAATATCCATTGATTTCCGATCAATTTTGACCTATAACAAAGGAATGCGTTGGCGGCAAAGTTGAAATTTCGTGTGCGCGTCTATGTGCAAATATAGCGAAAAACATGTCTTTGTTTATTTCGCCATAGCTCTTTAAAACGTCTGGTTACCCTATGTTTTTATTGCATATTACAAAAACATATGAATTGGAAATAACGTTTCAAGCATCAATATCTCCATGAATACATTATGACGTCATCATATCATCATCTGAAATAAAAAAAGTGGAATTAAATTTTTTAAGGTACTGTTTCTGACATTCATTTGCTCGTATCTCTGTTGTTTAAGCTCAATATTATCCCAAATTCAGATATGTTGTACTTTGAACATTTGCCTTTCAAGTCCATGTCATAGTTTTGAAATTTGATGACGTCATCATGCTTTAAATTGTGTTTAAAGGTAAAGACGCAAAATCGGACAAGTTTACGTGTTATGTCTATGGGAGGTGATTTTTTTAGAAACCATGCATTGACTTGACAACGTTTAAGCACCTTTATCTCAGCTGATTTTGCTTCATTTCCTCTGAAACTTAAGTATGTTGTAGCTGTGACAATAATCTGCAGTAATCATGCATTTTATGTTTTGAAATCTCCTCATGAGGTTGACAATTTTGCAATTTAAAACTGAAAATGAGAATGGAATGCGGACGAAACGATTCCTGATTTATCTTTCACGTACATAAGTTTACGTTCCTCTAATTTTCTCGTCGAGACGAATGGCCGAGCGGTTAGAGGCGTCGTCTCAGAAACCATGAGGTTGCACACGTACGGGTTCGATCCTCACAAGAGCACGAAAGAAAATAATTATTTTTTTTTTACTTTTTTTTTCTTCAATGGAGTACTACACCTTCGTCCATGTAGAAAACACGTTTGCATGTAAACACACCTATACGCACACACTCACACAGTATACCTTTGTTTTGCGTTGGAGACTGCATTACTTCGACTGCTGCAAAATTTTGCAGGCTGGGCTTTTCAAACTGATATAGTATATTGTAACAAAATGAAATTTGTTCATATCAATTCAGTAACACAATGTAGTCGTGGTTACTTTGTGCTTATTTACACATGTAACAAGCTATACATTGTAAAAAAGGTATTTGCATTATTCCTTTAAGTCAGTCTTCTGTATTGATGATTATTTGTCAATTAATGGTTTTTGTGGAGTTTCAGATAGTGATAAAAAGTATGAATGATAAGTGCAGCGATAATTCCTACAGTAAGTTCAAAGTTGTGTTACAGATGTTTGATACATACATTTAGCATTGTGTGTGTGTGTGTGTATACATGTGTATACAGGTTGGCCATATGACACATTCTAGACAATTAATCTTAATTAGCAAACGTGATCAGCTATGGAACTGAATATGGTACTAATGTATGATGTTAATGATTCTAATTAAACTGTGACGAGTTTAAAGGGATAGCATAACTGTGTGTAAAAATAAGGCAATTATAAGGAAATTTTAGGGGAATTTGATAACCATGCCTATAATAATTTCATACAGGTACTAATACCTGCCTCATATTTGTGTGATAGATTGTCATGTCAATAGCAAACTGACAACGTACGATGAATCTGTTATATATTGAACAACTGTCTTTCAAGTCCATAATGTTCCTCATATTTTCTTGTCGAGACGTATGGCCGAGTGGTTAAAGGCGACGTCTCAGAGACGTGAGGTTGCGGGTTCGAACCCCACAAGATCACGAAACAAAATACTTAGCTATTTACTGTTTTTTTTCCTCAACTTTGTATTACATATTCGTCCATGTAGAAATCACGTTCGTATATAAACGCACCTATACACACACACAGACACACACACACGCCATATCCCTCTTTTTTGTGTGTTGGAGACCACATTGCTTCGACTGCAGCAAACTTTTGCAGGTTGACTTTGTCAAACCGATCATAGTATGTAATGACGACGACTGAGGTGTTGTCCTTTGAACAATTGTCTTTCAAGACGATGTCATTGTTTATTAATTTGATGACGTCATTACACTGAAAATTATGATTAAAGGCAAGGTATCAAAACCAGCCGATTATAGGTTTTATGTCTGCGGGACGTATTTTTTCCAAGTTGCCAGAAATGGCATAGCGACCTCAGTCGTTACAAGGCCGCTTTTCCGTCTAGCAATGCAATAGATGTTCACACGGCCACGTTAGTTGAGTGGGCATTGACTTTCCCCCTGTTATATCTATACATTGTTTTTTTTTTTTTTTTTGTCTTACCATTTCCGTGGATGACCCGTGGCCGAGTGGTTACAAAAACGGTTTCGCAAGCACGCTCAATATAACTTTAAGGTGCCTATATTACATTCTTTTCTTTGTCGATCACAGATGACTGTCATCTGATGACCACAAGCGTATCACCTAACTCGTCCTCAATGTGACGAGTTTTCATGTCTCGTTTCTTATTCTTCTTTCTTTCTGGCCTATTTTGTGTCGTCAATATCTCAAGAATGACATTACGGAGTAACATGACATTTTCAGTCAACATGTCTCATGACAATATCTAGCCACAATAAGGTTTTCATGACAGTAACGTATCTATGACGTCATCTAGGCGCCATTTTGTGATTTTCGGACCATGTTACATGATCGATCATACCTTCATAACTAAAGGTCCTTTCTGTATCAGTTTTTGTGGACATAAAGTTCAGGTCACGCTCTATCTTTCTTTCTCAGATGCTAATTACCTAGGACGTCATCTAGGACGCGTAAGCGCGCGTCAAACATTTAAAAGGCTCAAAACAACTTTCCAATGGGAAATCTCGAAGTTTCAGACAATTTTAAGCGTTTCAAACAATTTTGCGCGTGCGCGTCCGTCCGCGCATTTTCGCGCGCACAGCACGTCAGTAACATGAAAATGCACATTTTTTGACTGATCTGGATTCCTGATACTTTGAGTAACAATATCCATTGATTTCTGATAGATTTTGACAAATAACAAAGCAATGCACTGGCGTCAAAGTTGAAATTTCGCGTGCGCATCTATGTGCAAATATAGTGAAAAAACATGTCTTTGTTTATTTCGCCATAGCTCTTTAAAACGTCAGGTGACCCTATGTTTTTATTGCATATTACAAAAGCATATGAATTGAAAATAACGTTTCAAGTATCATTATTTCCATAATTAAAATATGACGTCATCATATCGTCATCTGAAATCAAAAAAGTGGAATTAATTTTTTTAAGGTACTGTTTCTGACATTCATTTGCTCGTATCTCTGTTGTTTAAGTTCAATATTATCCCAAATTCAGATATGTTGTACTTTGAACATTTGCCTTTTAAGTCCATGTCATGCTTTTGATATTTGATGACGTCATCATACTTTAAATTGTGATTAAAGGTAAAGACGCAAAATCGGACAAGTTTACGTGTATTGTCTATGGGAGGTGATTTTTTTTAAAAGCATCAATTGACTTAACAACGTTTAAGCACCTTTATCTCAGCTGATTTCGCTTCATTTCCTCTGAAACTTTAACATGTTGTAGCTGAGACAATAAGCTGCAGTAATCATGCATTTTATTCTTTGAAATCTCCTCATCAGATTGACAATTTTGCAGTTTAAAACTGAAAATGAAAATGGAATGTGGACAAAACGATTCCCCATGTATCTTTCACATACATAAGTTTACGTTCCCCATATTTTCTCGTCGAGACGTATGGCCGAGTGGTTAAAGGCGCCGTCGCAGAGACGTGAGATTGCGGGTTCGAACCCCACAAGATCACGAAACATTTTTTTTTATTTTACTTTTTTTCTTCAATTTTGTATTTCATATTCGTCCATGTAGAAATCACGTTCGTATATAAACGCACCTATACACACACACAGACACACACACACGCCATATCCCTCTTTTTTGTGTGTTGGAGACCACATTGCTTCGACTGCAGCAACATTTTGCAGGTTGACTTTGTCAAACCGATCATAGTATGTAATGACGACGACTGAGGTGTTGTACTTTGAACAATTGTCTTTCAAGACGATGTCATTGTTTTGTAATTTGATGACGTCATTACACTGAAAATTGTGATTAAAGGCAAGGTATCAAAACCAGCCGATTATAGGTTTTATGTCTGCGGGACGTATTTTTCCCAAGTTGCCAGAAATGGCATAGTGACCTCAGTCGTTACAGGGCCGCTTCTCCGTCTAGCAATGCAATAGATGTTCACCAGGCCACGTTAGTTGAGTGGGCATTGACTTTCCCCCTGTTATATCTATACATTGTTTTGTTTTTTTGTCTTACCATTTCCGTGGATGACCCGTGGCCGAGTGGTTACAGAAACGGTTTCGCATGCACGCTCAATATAAGTTCAAGGTGCCTATATCACATTCTTTTCTTTGTCGATCACAGATGACCGTCATCTGATGACCACAAGCGTATCACCTAACTCGTCCTCAATGTGACGAGTTTTCATGTCTCGTTTCTTTTTATTAGGTGATACGCTATCAGCGTATCACCTATTGTGATTGTCAAAATCTCTCTTTATTTCTTTTTATTCTTCTTTCTTTCTGGACAATTTTGTGTCATCAATATCTCAAGAATGACATTACGGAATAACATGACATTTTCAGGGAACATGTCTCATGACAAAATCTAGCCACAATAAGGTTTTCATGACAGTAACATATCTATGACGTCATCTAGGCGCCATTTTGTGATTTTCGGACCATGTTACATGATCGATCATAACTTCATAACTAAAGGTCATTTCTGTATCATTTTCTGTGGACATTAAGTTTAGGTCACGCTCTATCTTACATGTTAATGCTAATTACCTAGGACATCATTACGCGCGCGTACGCGCGCATCAAACTTTTAAAAGGCTCAAAACAACTTTCCAATGGGAAATCTCGAAGTTTCAGACAATTTTAAGCGTTCCGCGCGTAGGCGTCCGTCCGCGCATTTTCGCGCGCAGTGCGCGTAAGCAACATGAAAATGCAATTGTTTTGACAGATTTGGATTCCTGATACATTAAGTAACAATATCCAATGATTTCCGATCAATTTTGACTTATAACAAAGGAATGCGCTGGCGTCAAAGTTGAAATTTCGTGTGCGCGTCTATGTGGAAATATAGCGAAAAACATGTCTTTGTTTATTTCGCCATAGCTCTTTAAAACGCAGGGTGACCCTATGTTTTTATTGCATATTACAAAAGCATATGAATTGGAAATAACATTTCAAGCATCAATATTTCCCGAAATACATTATGACGTCATCATATCATCATCTGAAATCAAAAAAGTGGAATTAATTTTTTTGAGGTACTGTTTCTGACATTCATTTGCTCGTATCTCTCTTGTTTAAGCTCTTTATTATCCCAAATTCAGATATGTTTTACTTTGAACATTTGCCTTTCAAGTCCATGTCATGGTTTTGAAATTTGATGACATCATCATACCTTAAATTGTGATTAAAGGTAAAGACTCAAAATCGGACAAATTTACGTGTATTGTCTATGGGAGGTGATTTTTTTTTAGACCATGCATTGACTTGACAACGTTTAAGCACCTTTATCTCAGCTGATTTTGCTCCATTTCCTCTGAAACTTATGTATGTTGTAGCTCAGACAATAAGCTGCAGTCATCATGCATTTTATATTTTAAAATCTCCTCATGAGGTCGACAACTTTGTAGTTACAAACTGAAAATGAGAATGCAATCTGTACGGAACGATTGGCGATCGTTGTTTGCAACTGTATATTGGTCGAATTCACGCGGCCACTTGTGGGAAGTTGAATAGCGCCATCTCCGTCAACAGTCACGATTGTATAATTAAAAATTTAAGTTTCGCAAACGATCTTCAGGACAGCCATTTGGCGTAATCGCTTAGCGCGCTGGGTGTTCATAACGCCATACGGGAAGGCGAGAAGTTCGACTCCCGCAGGACTTTTCCCTTTTTTTCTTTTTTTTTTTTCGGCTGTTCAGCTTTACTCGATGTCATTTATCGTATTATTTTATCAAGTATACCTAAGCCGTGAACACGGCTGCTCTATTTCCCTTAATTGTTTTGTATTGGAGTTTGGAGATTGGGTTTGCTTCATTAATTTTGTCACACTTAATGTTGTAAATTGCCCCTTGTTACAGTGTCCCGCTTGCCACCTTTCGTTTGCTCTTTCCTTTTCTCTTCATTGGTTATTGTTATATTGTAACAGGATAGGTAGGAACATGTACGTTTAGATAACTGGCAGGAATGGGAGCTGAATTGATTAATTCTAGTCCAGGTGTATGGCGCCTCGCTCATATCTTTGAAATTCCAGGTTGTTATTGTTTGACCCAATTACGGAATTGTAGACAGGTTTTATGTTTCTATAGAGGTATCTTATGCCACATGAGTGGAAGGCATCACTGTTTAGTAGTAGTAATGAACTTTTTCATGTTGTAAATGATTTTAAGTTATGAATTTCACATCCAATCTTCGGGACAGCCGTGTGGCTTTATAGTCGCTTAGCCCGCTGCATTGTCATTATGCACTACCTTAGGACGAGATGTTCGAGACCCGCAGGACGCTATTATTTTTTCTCTCTCTCTTTCTTTGTTTTTCTTTTGGCAGTTCTGCTTTATTCCGATGTCATTTATCGTATTATCTTATCAAGTATATAACTACCCCACGAGACACAGTCACTCAAGTTCCATTTTTTTTTTGTCGGAGGCTGGAGGTTGTATTTGCTTTATTTATCATACGTAATGTTGTAAATTGCCCTTGGTATACAGTGCCCCGCTTGCCACCTTTCGTTTCTCTTTCCTTTTCTCTTTGACCCCGTTTACAGTGCGAGGCTCGGCCGCGGCTCGGCCGCGGCCGTGCCCAGCCCCGCTTCAGTGTAAACGCGCAAAAGGCCAAATGCGAGGCCAAAATTAGCCTCGCATTTGGCCTCGCTCTGGAGGTGGTCTCGGCCGCGGCCGAGCCGCGGCCGAGCCCGGCCTTTTCTTGGTGTAAACGCAAACTGGGCCAAATGCGCGGCCAATTGCGCGGCCAATTTTAGTCTGGCTTCCAAACCCTCTGCATGTATCTTTCGCTATTCAGGATATTAACCCCCTCAACGTCGAAAACTAGTATAGTTTAAGGTGGTTTTGTCCTGCAAAGGATTCTTTCCTTCGGCAAAGGCCTTTGCCCGAACGGCGACTTCGTCGCCACGGAATTCATTTGGCAAAGGGTCTGAAAACCAGACAATACCAAATTGCATTTGTTTACAAGCAGAGCGCCACTACGACATTAATATTGAAAGGTTTGAATCAAAAGCGCGGCCGAGCCCAGCAGTGTAAACGGGCAAAATTGCGAGGCTCGGCCGCGCAATTGAGGCCGGACTCGGCCGCGGCCGAGCCGCGGCCGAGCCCGGCCCCGCACTGTAAACGGGGTCTACGTTTGTTCCTGTTACACTGCACAAGACAGGTCGGAAAATAATTTACATAACTCAACTGGAGCAGGAATGGCAACTGAATGAATTAACTCTAGGCCAGGTGTATAACGGCGTCTCGCTCATCTCTTTGAAATTCCAGGTTGTTATTGTTTGACCCAATAACGGAATTGTAGACAGGTTTTATGTTGCTATAGAGGTATCTTGTGCCACATGAGTACAAGGCATCACTGCTCAGTAGTAGTAATGAACTTTTTCATGTCCCTCCATGTCAATTATAGTGTGTTTAAAGGGGTTGTGCGTCTATCTGCCAAAGAAAAGGAAAACCTTATTTTCGCCATGGCTGTTTCTCTATACGTAGCCGTATGTGGTGAGTGTTGTTGGTATCTGAGCAGTGAAGAACAGAGCGTCAGGCTAAAATCCCCCTTAGTTATACGCGCTAAGCGTTCAATGTCATATATCTTTATTTATGTAGTCAATCACTGCTAATGGAGTTACAGAATTATGTTATGACACGTTTCACTGAAAGTTTGTAAAGCAAAGTTTATGGACAAGGCAAGCAATTGTACATAAATAATACCATTGATTTCAGAGGGAAATTATGTTATACCTAAATGTAAGAGTATCACTGCTTTGGAATTGGTGAGACAATATGCTTGGCACGAGGGCTTCCACTTCTAATAGCTGATCCCTTTGAAGATTTGTCGGTCACGGGTGATCGTCATGATTCATCTTTCACGTAGAAGCTTACGTTCCACACTCTTAGTTCGAGAAGACTTACCATCACACTTCAAATTGCGATTAAAGGTAAAGACGCAAAATCGGACAAGTTTACGTGTTATGTCAATGGGAGGTGATTTTTTTTTTTTAAACCATGCATTGCCTTGACAACGTTTAAGCACCTTTATCTCAGCTGATTTTGCTTTATTTCCTCTGAATCTATAGTATGTTGTAGCTGAGACAATAAGCTGCAGAAATCACGCATTTTATTTTTGCAAATCTCATCAGGTTGATAATTTTGCAGTTTAAAACTGAAAATGAGAATGGAATGTCGACCAGACGATTACTGAATCATCTTTGACATACATAACTTTACGTTCCTCATGTTTTCTCGTCGAGACGTATGGCCGAGTGGTTAAAGGCGACGTTTCAGAGACGTGAGGTTGCGGGTTCGAACCCCACAAGAGCACGAAACAAAATACTTACTTTTTTTTTTACTTTTTTCTTCAATGGAGTACTACACCTTCACCTATGCAGAAATCACGTTCGCATGTAACCGCACCTATACGCACACACACACAATATCCCTTTGTTTTGTGTTGGAGACCAAAGCGCTTCGACTGGAAATTTCGACTTGAAAATACACATGTAAATGTGAAGGTGACCCTTAAAAGACCTTATCGCCATGTTTGATTTCTGTTTTTTAACAGTATAAAGACCTATTGGTAAATATTCATTTACATATCCTGTCTGATCGACTTACTTGCCCACGCCGACACACGCATGAAATGTTCACATGGTTGCATGACAGAAACAATTTCATCTGAATTATGTGGGACTGTATAAAGAATAGGACTTCACGAATGTGTCTCATGTCCTCTATTTGTCTGTTTATGCTAAAAAAACAACTGCTATAACATCTAATACATTTTGCTTCACTTGTCACACAAAAGGTTATAAATTGCAGTTGTGCAGTATATTTTTGCCAGCTCTCGTCTTCTCTTCCCTTTTCGCTACGTTTGTTTTGTTATACTGAAGGTGGGGATTTATGCATTTATATAAATACTTCAACTTGAGTGGGAAAAAGAACTGAATTGATTTACTCTAAGCCAGGTGTATACCGTCTCGCTCATCTCTGTGATATTTCGTACTGTATTGTTTGACCCAATAACGGAGTTGTAGACAGGCTTTATGTTGCTTTAGAGGTATCTTGCGCCACATGAGTGGAATGCATATGCTGTTTAGTATTAATGAAGAGTTCTTTCATGTCCCTCCGTGCCAATTACAGTGTGTTTAAAGGGGTTGTGTGTCGATCTGCCAAATAAAAGGCAAAACTGTTATTTAAGTAATGGCTGTTTCTCTATACGCAGCCGTAGGTGATGAGTGTTGTTGCCATCTGAGCAGTGAAGAGCAGAGTATCAGGTTATAATCCCCTGAGTTATATGTGCTAAGCGTTCATTTTGATATATCTTTGTTTATCTAGTAGTCACTGCTAATGGAGTTACATAGTTATGTTATGACACGTTTCACTGAAAGTTTGTAAAGCAAAGTTTATGGACTATGCAAGCAATGGTAGGCCTACATGATTAATACCATTGATTTTAGAGCGAAATTATGGAATGCCTAAATGTCATTGTCTCATTGCTTTGTTGAGACAATATGCTTGACACTCCTTCCACTTCTAACTGTTCCCTTTGAAGATGTGTCGGTCACGGGTGATCGTCATGATTCATCTTACGTTCCACACTCTTGGTTCGAAAAGACTTACCATTTAGTTACGTGGTTAGAAGCTATGTCTCTTTCTTTATTTTAGTTGAGGCAATGCCGCTTTCGTCTAGGTACAAATCATATTGTCATGTAAACAAACACACACTCTCTCTATTTGCCTCTGTTTTGTTTTTGGACGTTTCATTGCTTTTTCTGCCGGAAAATTTCACAGGCTTGTAGCTGCAAGGGCTTTCTTTATTTTTCCTTTTTTTCTTAGGCAGTTCAGCTTCACTCCTATGTCATTTGTTTCACTATTTCCTCAAGTATACACATCCCCGCGAACACAAACACGCAATTTCCCTTATTTTATATCGGAGGTTAGAGTGTTTCTGTTGCTCGTGGGAATTTTTGTTTATCGCCAAATTACAATTCATTTAGCTAAACATGGATACTCAACCAGCAGAGCCCTTAAAATAAGTCAGCAAGTAGTTACTAGTACAATATAGCACCATATTTCGTCCGGGTATAAATCCCATTCTGTAAAGACACGCACTCGCTGTATTTTCCTTTGTTTTGGATTGGATGATTCATTGCTTAATTGCTGGAAAATTTTACAGGCTTGTAGCTTTAAGAGCTCTCCAAACTGATCATATTAATGACAAGATTCGATATAGCAGTTTTGGTTATGGAAATAAGGGCTAGAGTTCATATTTTTAAAAGACCACTATCAAAGTCAAGACGATCTTCAGAACACTGTATTGACGTGTTTCAATTTGTTCGTGTTTATATTTGTTCGTCATCGTAGAGATACACTGTACTAAGAAAACCTGTTAATCTACTTGGGCCTACTTGCACACGCAGACACACGTACAGGACTTTCCATGTGGTTTGCATTGTTACTAACAATATGATCTGAATAATGAAGGTCCAAAAAAATCGACTTTGCTAAAATATTATTGCAGAAATATAACTTAAAGTCGCTATATTTAATTGTTTCGTTGTCAATCACTGGTGACCGATATCTGATGACCCAAAGCGTATCACCTAACTCGTCTTTAAAGTGACGAGTTTCATGTCTCGTTCTTCTTTCTTTCTGGACAATTTTGTGTCATCAATATCTCAAGAATGACATTACGGAATAACATGACATTTTCAGGGAACATGTCTCATGACAAAATCTAGCCACAATAAGGTTTTCATGACAGTAACATATCTATGACGTCATCTAGGCGCCATTTTGTGATTTTCGGACCATGTTACATGATCGATCATAACTTCATAACTAAAGGTCATTTCTGTATCATTTTCGGTGGACATTAAGTTCAGGTCACGCTCTATCTTACATTTTAATGCTAATTACCTAGGACATTATTACGGGCGCGTACGCGCGCGTCAAACTTTTAAAAGGCTCAAAACAACTTACCAATGGGAAATCTCGAAGTTTCAGACAATTTTAAGCGTTTCGCGCGTTCGCGTCCGTCCGCACATTTTCGCGCGTAGTGCGCGTAGACAAAATGAAAATGCACATTTTTTGACAGATTTGGATTCCTGATACATTAAGCAATAATATCCTTTGATTTCCGATCAATTTTGACCTATAACAAAGGAATGCGTTGGCGTCAAAGTTGAAATTTCGTGTGCGCGTCTATGTGCAAATATAGCGAAAAACATGTCTTTGTTTATTTCGCCATAGCTCTTTAAAACGTCTGGTTACCCTATGTTTTTATTGCATATTACAAAAACATATGAATTGGAAATAACGTTTCAAGTATCAATATCTCCATGAATACATTATGACGTCATCATATCATCATCTGAAATCAAAAAAGTGGAATTGATTTTTTTAAGGTACTGTTTCTGACATTCATTTGCTCGTATCTCTGTTGTTTAAGCTCAATATTATCCCAAATTCAGATATGTTGTACTTTGAACATTTACCTTTCAAGTCCATGTCATAGATTTGAAACTTGATGACGTCATCATGCTTTAAATTGTGTTTAAATGTAAAGACGCAAAATCGGACAAGTTTACGTGTTATGTCTATGGGAGGTGATTTTTTTAGAAACCATGCATTGACTTGACAACGTTTAAGCACCTTTATCTCAGCTGATTTTGCTTCATTTCCTCTGAAACTTAAGTATGTTGTAGCTGTGACAATAAGCTGCAGTAATCATGCATTTTATTCTTTGAAATCTCCTCATGAGGTTGACAATTTTGCAATTTAAAACTGAAAATGAGAATGGAATGCGGACGAAATGATTCCTGATTCGTCTTTCACGTACATAAGTTTACGTTCCTCTAATTTTCTCGTCGAGACATATGGCCGAGTGGTTAGAGGCGTCGTCTCAGAAACGTGAGGTTGCACACGTACGGGTTCGATCCTCACAAGAGCACGAAAGAAAATAATTATTATTTTTTTTTACTTTTTTTTTCTTCAATGGAGTACTACACCTTCGTCCATGTAGAAATCACATTTGCATGTAAACACACCTATACGCACACACTCACACAGTATACCTTTGTTTTGCGTTGGAGACTGCATTACTTCGACTGCTGCAAAATTTTGCAGGCTGGGCTTTTCGTCCATGTAGAAATCACATTTGCATGTAAACACACCTATACGCACACACTCACACAGTATACCTTTGTCTTGCGTTGGAGACTGCATTGCTTCGACTGCTGCAAAATTTTGCAGGCTGGGCTTTTCAAAATGATATAGTATATTGTAATAAAATGAAATTTGTTCATACCAATTCAGTAACACAATGTAGTCGTGGTTACTTTGTGCTGATTTATACATGTAACAAGCTATACATTGTAAAAAAGGTATTTGCATTGTTCCTTTAAGTCAGTCTTCTGTATTGATGATTATTTGTCAATTAGTGGTTTTTGTGGAGTTTCAGATAGTGATAAAAAGTATGGATGATAAGTGCAGCGATAATTCCTACAGTTAGTTCAAAGTTGTGTTACAGATGTTTGATACATGCATTTAGCATTGTGTGTGTATATACGTGTGTATACAGGTTGGCCATATGACACATTCTAGACAAATAATCTTAATTAATTAGCAAACGTGATCAGCTATGGAACTGAATATGGTACTGATGTATGATGTTAATGATTCTAATTAAACTGTGACGAGTTTAAAGGGATAGCATAACTGTGTGTAAAAATAAGGCAATTATAAGGAAATTTTAGGGGAATTTGATAACCATGCCTATAATAATTTCATACAGGTACTAATACCTGCCTCATGTTCATGTGATAGATCGTCATGTCAATAGCAAACTGACAACGTACGATGAATGTGTTATATATTGAACAACTGAGTCCATAACGTTCCCCATATTTTCTCGTCGAGACGTATGGCTGAGTGGTTAAAGGCGACGTCTCAGAGACGTGAGGTTGCGGGTTCGAACCTCACAAGATCACGAAACAATATACTTAGCTATTTTACTGTTTTTTTTTTCTTCAATTTTGTATTACATATTCGTCTATGTAAAAATCACGTTCGTATATAAACGCACCTATACACACACACAGACACACACACACACGCCATATCCCTCTTTTTTTGTGTTGAGTGGGCATTGACTTTCCCCCTGTTATATCTATACATTGTTGTTGTTTTTTGTCTTACCATTTCCGTGGATGACCCGTGGCCGAGTGGTTACAGAAACAGTTTCGCATGCACGCTCAATATAACTTCAAGGTGCCTATATCACATTCGTTTCTTGTCGATCACAGATGACCGCCATCTGATGACCACGAGCGTATCACCTAACTCGTCCTCAATGTGACGAGTTTTCATGTCTCGTTAGGTGATACGCTATCAGCGTATCACCTATTGTGATTGTCAAAATCTCTCTTTATTTCTTTTTATTCTTCTTTCTTTCTGGACAATTTTGTGTCATCAATATCTCAAGAATGACATTACGGAATAACATGACATTTTCAGGGAACATGTCTCATGACAAAATCTAGCCACAATAAGGTTTTCATGACAGTAACATATCTATGACGTCATCTAGGCGCCATTTTGTGATTTTCGGACCATGTTACATGATCGATCATAACTTCATAACTAAAGGTCATTTCTGTATCATTTTCTGTGGACATTAAGTTTAGGTCACGCTCTATCTTACATGTTAATGCTAATTACCTAGGACATCATTACGCGCGCGTATGCGCGCATCAAACTTTTAAAAGGCTCAAAACAACTTTCCAATGGGAAATCTCGAAGTTTCAGACAATTTTAAGCGTTCCGCGCGTAGGCGTCCGTCCGCGCATTTTCGCGCGCAGTGCGCGTAAGCAACATGAAAATGCAATTGTTTTGACAGATTTGGATTCCTGATACATTAAGTAACAATATCCAATGATTTCCGATCAATTTTGACTTATAACAAAAGAATGCGCTGGCGTCAAAGTTGAAATTTCGTGTGCGCGTCTATGTGGAAATATAGCGAAAAACATGTCTTTGTTTATTTCGCCATAGCTCTTTAAAACGCAGGGTGACCCTATGTTTTTATTGCATATTACAAAAGCATATGAATTGGAAATAACATTTCAAGCATCAATATTTCCCGAAATACATTATGACGTCATCATATCATCATCTGAAATCAAAAAAGTGGAATTAATTTTTTTGAGGTACTGTTTCTGACATTCATTTGCTCGTATCTCTCTTGTTTAAGCTCAATATTATCCCAAATTCAGATATGTTTTACTTTGAACATTTGCCTTTCAAGTCCATGTCATGGTTTTGAAATTTGATGACATCATCATACCTTAAATTGTGATTAAAGGTAAAGACTCAAAATCGGACAAATTTACGTGTATTGTCTATGGGAGGTGATTTTTTTTTAGACCATGCATTGACTTGACAACGTTTAAGCACCTTTATCTCAGCTGATTTTGCTCCATTTCCTCTGAAACTTATGTATGTTGTAGCTCAGACAATAAGCTGCAGTCATCATGCATTTTATGTTTTAAAATCTCCTCATGAGGTCGACAATTTTGTAGTTAAAAACTGAAAATGAGAATGCAATCTGTACGGAACGATTGGCGATCGTTGTTTGCAACTGTATATTGGTCGAATCCACGCGGCCACTTGTGGGAAGTTGAATAGCGCCATCTCCGTCAACAGTCACGATTGTATAATTAAAAATTTAAGTTTCGCAAACGATCTTCAGGACAGCCATTTGGCGTAATCGCTTAGCGCGCTGGGTGTTCATAACGCCATACGGGAAGGCGAGAAGTTCGACTCCCGCAGGACTTTTCCCTTTTTTTCTTTTTTTTTTTCGGCTGTTCAGCTTTACTCGATGTCATTTATCGTATTATTTTATCAAGTATACGTAAGCCGTGAACACGGCTGCTCTATTTCCCTTAATTGTTTTGTATTGGAGTTTGGAGATTGGGTTTGCTTCATTAATTTTGTCACACTTAATGTTGTAAATTGCCCCTTGTTACAGTGTCCCGCTTGCCACCTTTCGTTTGCTCTTTCCTTTTCTCTTCATTGGTTATTGTTATATTGTAACAGGATAGGTAGGAACATGTACGTTTAGATAACTGGCAGGAATGGGAGCTGAATTGATTAATTCTAGTCCAGGTGTATGGCGCCTCGCTCATATCTTTGAAATTCCAGGTTGTTATTGTTTGACCCAATTACGGAATTGTAGACAGGTTTTATGTTTCTATAGAGGTATCTTATGCCACATGAGTGGAAGGCATCACTGTTTAGTAGTAGTAATGAACTTTTTCATGTTGTAAATGATGTTAAGTTATGAATTTCACATCCAATCTTCGGGACAGCCGTGTGGCTTTATAGTCGCTTAGCCCGCTGCATTGTCATTATGCACTACCTTAGGACGAGATGTTCGAGACCCGCAGGACGCTATTATTTTTTCTCTCTCTCTCTTTCTTTGTTTTTCTTTTGGCAGTTCTGCTTTATTCCGATGTCATTTATCGTATTATCTTATCAAGTATATAACTACCCCACGAGACACAGTCACTCAACTTCCATTTTTTTTTTTTGTCGGAGGCTGGAGGTTGTATTTGCTTTATTTATCATACGTAATGTCGTAAATTGCCCTTGGTATACAGTGCCCCGCTTGCCACCTTTCGTTTCTCTTTCCTTTTCTCTACGTTTGTTCCTGTTACACTGCACAAGACAGGTCGGAAAATAATTTACATAACTCAACTGGAGCAGGAATGGCAACTGAATGAATTAACTCTAGGCCAGGTGTATAACGGCGTCTCGCTCATCTCTTTGAAATTCCAGGTTGTTATTGTTTGACCCAATAACGGAATTGTAGACAGGTTTTATGTTGCTATAGAGGTATCTTGTGCCACATGAGTACAAGGCATCACTGCTCAGTAGTAGTAATGAACTTTTTCATGTCCCTCCATGTCAATTATAGTGTGTTTAAAGGGGTTGTGCGTCTATCTGCCAAAGAAAAGGAAAACCTTATTTTCGCCATGGCTGTTTCTCTATACGTAGCCGTATGTGGTGAGTGTTGTTGGTATCTGAGCAGTGAAGAACAGAGCGTCAGGCTAAAATCCCCCTTAGTTATACGCGCTAAGCGTTCAATGTCATATATCTTTATTTATGTAGTCAATCACTGCTAATGGAGTTACAGAATTATGTTATGACACGTTTCACTGAAAGTTTGTAAAGCAAAGTTTATGGACAAGGCAAGCAATTGTACATAAATAATATTATACAACGTCCAAGTAGATCCTTGTAATTTGATTGGAGGATTATTGGTGACGTGATATTAAATAAGTACTCCATTCAACGCGCCGTGCAATTTTGGTTCTATTTTTGCGTGCAACTTGGTTCGATTTTTTCGTTCTATTCCACGGTTCGAGAAATTGTACGGTACTGCGTGTACTGTGTGTGTGTTGCATATTGAGGATCGCATGCAGCTAGCGCAGGTACGTCTGCGGTACATGCATGCGCGTACGTAGGCCTACGTAGTGCTAGTGAACGTGTACGTGTATGAGCTATGACCTGTGGTGTCTACACTGATTGCACAAGCCAGAAAGAGAATCGCAGTGGATCCACAGGTAAGTATGGCTATATTTTTCATACATAGACTTCTAGGCCTACTTAGACCAAAAAGATCTACTTGGACGTTGTATAAATCAAATAGTGTATGGTCTTTACTCGTGCAATGGAACGAGATTTCGCACTCGGTGAAAGATGAGGCGCACTATTCAACTCGGCTTCGCCTCGTTGAATAGAGCGCCTCTATCTTTCACCTCGTGCGAAATCTCGTACCATTGCACTCGTGACCATTCACTATTTGTATACCATTGATTTCAGAGGGAAATTATGTTATACCTAAATGTAAGAGTATCACTGCTTTGGAATTGGTGAGACAATATGCTTGGCACGAGGGCTTCCACTTCTAATAGCTGATCCCTTTGAAGATTTGTCGGTCACGGGTGATCGTCATGATTCATCTTTCACGTAGAAGCTTACGTTCCACACTCTTAGTTCGAGAAGACTTACCATCACACTTCAAATTGCGATTAAAGGTAAAGACGCAAAATCGGACAAGTTTACGTGTTATGTCAATGGGAGGTGATTTTTTTTTAAACCATGCATTGCCTTGACAACGTTTAAGCACCTTTATCTCAGCTGATTTTGCTTTATTTCCTCTGAATCTATAGTATGTTGTAGCTGAGACAATAAGCTGCAGAAATCACGCATTTTATTTTTGCAAATCTCATCAGGTTGATAATTTTGCAGTTTAAAACTGAAAATGAGAATGGAATGTCGACCAGACGATTACTGAATCATCTTTGACATACATAACTTTACGTTCCTCATGTTTTCTCGTCGAGACGAATGGCCGAGTGGTTAAAGGCGACGTTTCAGAGACGTGAGGTTGCGGGTTCGAACCCCACAAGAGCACGAAACAAAATACTTACTTTTTTTTTTACTTTTTTCTTCAATGGAGTACTACACCTTCACCTATGCAGAAATCACGTTCGCATGTAACCGCACCTGTACGCACACACACACAATATCCCTTTGTTTTGTGTTGGAGACCAAAGCGCTTCGACTGGAAATTTCGACTTGAAAATACACATGTAAATGTGAAGGTGACCCTTAAAAGACCTTATCGCCATGTTTGATTTCTGTTTTTTAACAGTATAAAGACCTATTGGTAAATATTCATTTACATATCCTGTCTGATCGACTTACTTGCCCACGCCGACACACGCATGAAATGTTCACATGGTTGCATGACAGAAACAATTTCATCTGAATTATGTGGGACTGTATAAAGAATAGGACTTCACGAATGTGTCTCATGTCCTCTATTTGTCTGTTTATGCTAAAAAAACAACTGCTATAACATCTAATACATTTTGCTTCACTTGTCACACAAAAGGTTATAAATTGCAGTTGTGCAGTATATTTTTGCCAGCTCTCGTCTTCTCTTCCCTTTTCGCTACGTTTGTTTTGTTATACTGAAGGTGGGGATTTATGCATTTATATAAATACTTCAACTTGAGTGGGAAAAAGAACTGAATTGATTTACTCTAAGCCAGGTGTATACCGTCTCGCTCATCTCTGTGATATTTCGTACTGTATTGTTTGACCCAATAACGGAGTTGTAGACAGGCTTTATGTTGCTTTAGAGGTATCTTGCGCCACATGAGTGGAATGCATATGCTGTTTAGTATTAATGAAGAGTTCTTTCATGTCCCTCCGTGCCAATTACAGTGTGTTTAAAGGGGTTGTGTGTCGATCTGCCAAATAAAAGGCAAAACTGTTATTTACGTAATGGCTGTTTCTCTATACGCAGCCGTAGGTGATGAGTGTTGTTGCCATCTGAGCAGTGAAGAGCAGAGTATCAGGTTATAATCCCCTGAGTTATATGTGCTAAGCGTTCATTTTGATATATCTTTGTTTATCTAGTAGTCACTGCTAATGGAGTTACATAGTTATGTTATGACACGTTTCACTGAAAGTTTGTAAAGCAAAGTTTATGGACTATGCAAGCAATGGTAGGCCTACATGATTAATACCATTGATTTTAGAGCGAAATTATGGAATGCCTAAATGTCATTGTCTCATTGCTTTGTTGAGACAATATGCTTGACACTCCTTCCACTTCTAACTGTTCCCTTTGAAGATGTGTCGGTCACGGGTGATCGTCATGATTCATCTTACGTTCCACACTCTTGGTTCGAAAAGACTTACCATTTAGTTACGTGGTTAGAAGCTATGTCTCTTTCTTTATTTTAGTTGAGGTAATGCCGCTTTCGTCTAGGTACAAATCATATTGTCATGTAAACAAACACACACTCTCTCTATTTGCCTCTGTTTTGTTTTTGGACGTTTCATTGCTTTTTCTGCCGGAAAATTTCACAGGCTTGTAGCTGCAAGGGCTTTCTTTATTTTTCCTTTTTTTCTTAGGCAGTTCAGCTTCACTCCTATGTCATTTGTTTCACTATTTCCTCAAGTATACACATCCCCACGAACACAAACACGCAATTTCCCTTATTTTATATCGGAGGTTAGAGTGTTTCTGTTGCTCGTGGGAATTTTTGTTTATCGCCAAATTACAATTCATTTAGCTAAACATGGATACTCAACCAGCAGAGCCCTTAAAATAAGTCAGCAAGTAGTTACTAGTACAATATAGCACCATATTTCGTCCGGGTATAAATCCCATTCTGTAAAGACACGCACTCGCTGTATTTTCCTTTGTTTTGGATTGGATGATTCATTGCTTAATTGCTGGAAAATTTTACAGGCTTGTAGCTTTAAGAGCTCTCCAAACTGATCATATTAATGACAAGATTCGATATAGCAGTTTTGGTTATGGAAATAAGGGCTAGAGTTCATATTTTTAAAAGACCACTATTAAAGTCAAGACGATCTTTAGAACACTGTATTGACGTGTTTCAATTTGTTCGTGTTTATATTTGTTCGTCATCGTAGAGATACACTGTACTAAGAAAACCTGTTAATCTACTTGGGCCTACTTGCACACGCAGACACACGTACAGGACTTTCCATGTGGTTTGCATTGTTACTAACAATATGATCTGAATAATGAAGGTCCAAAAAAATCGACTTTGCTAAAATATTATTGCAGAAATATAACTTAAAGTCGCTATATTTAATTGTTTCGTTGTCAATCACTGGTGACCGATATCTGATGACCCAAAGCGTATCACCTAACTCGTCTTTAAAGTGACGAGTTTCATGTCTCGTTTCTTATTCTTCTTTCTTTCTGGCCTATTTTGTGTCGTCAATATCTCAAGAATGACATTACGGAGTAACATGACATTTTCAGTCAACATGTCTCATGACAATATCTAGCCACAATAAGGTTTTCATGACAGTAACGTATCTATGACGTCATCTAGGCGCCATTTTGTGATTTTCGGACCATGTTACATGATTGATCATAACTTCATAACTAAAGGTCCTTTCTGTATCAGTTTTTGTGGACATAAAGTTCAGGTCACGCTCTATCTTTCCTTCTCTGATGCTAATTACCTAGGACGTCATCTAGGACGCGTAAGCGCGCGTCAAACATTTAAAAGGCTCAAAGCAACTTTCCAATGGGAAATCTCGAAGTTTCAGACAATTTTAAGCGTTTCAAACAATTTTGCGCGTGCGCGTCCGTCCGCGCATTTTCGCGCGCACAGCGCGTCAGTAACATGAAAATGCACATTTTTTGACTGATCTGGATTCCTGATACTTTGAGTAACAATATCCATTGATTTCTGATCGATTTTGACAAATAACAAAGCAATGCACTGGCGTCAAAGTTGAAATTTCGCGTGCGCATCTATGTGCAAATATAGTGAAAAAACATGTCTTTGTTTATTTCGCCATAGCTCTTTAAAACGTCAGGTGACCCTATGTTTTTATTGCATATTACAAAAGCATATGAATTGAAAATAACGTTTCAAGTATCATTATTTCCATAATTACAATATGACGTCATCATATCGTCATCTGAAATCAAAAAAGTGGAATTATTTTTTTTAAGGTACTGTTTCTGACATTCATTTGCTCGTATCTCTGTTGTTTAAGCTCAATATTATCCCAAATTCAGATATGTTGTACTTTGAACATTTGCCTTTTAAGTCCATGTCATGCTTTTGATATTTGATGACGTCATCATACCTTAAATTGTGATTAAAGGTAAAGACGCAAAATCGGACAAGTTTACGTGTATTGTCTATGGGAGGTGATTTTTTTTAAAAGCATCAATTGACTTAACAACGTTTAAGCACCTTTATCTCAGCTGATTTTGCTTCATTTCCTCTGAAACTTTAATATGTTGTAGCTGAGACAATAAGCTGCAGTAATCATGCATTTTATTCTTTGAAATCTCCTCATCAGATTGACAATTTTGCAGTTTAAAACTGAAAATGAAAATGGAATGTGGACAAAACGATTCCCCATGTATCTTTCACATACATAAGTTTACGTTCCCCATATTTTCTCGTCGAGACGTATGGCCGAGTGGTTAAAGGCGCCGTCTCAGAGACGTGAGATTGCGGGTTCGAACCCCACAAGATCACGAAACATTTTTTTTTTATTTTACTTTTTTTTCTTCAATTTTGTATTACATATTCGTCCATGTAGAAATCACGTTCGTATATAAACGCACCTATACACACACACAGACACACACACACGCCATATCCCTCTTTTTTGTGTGTTGGAGACCACATTGCTTCGACTGCAGCAACATTTTGCAGATTGACTTTGTCAAACCGATCATAGTATGTAATGACGACGACTGAGGTGTTGTACTTTGAACAATTGTCTTTCAAGACGATGTCATTGTTTTGTAATTTGATGACGTCATTACACTGAAAATTGTGATTAAAGGCAAGGTATCAAAACCAGCCGATTATAGGTTTTATGTCTGCGGGACGTATTTTTCCCAAGTTGCCAGAAATGGCATAGTGACCTCAGTCGTTACAGGGCCGCTTCTCCGTCTAGCAATGCAATAGATGTTCACGCGGCCACGTTAGTTGAGTGGGCATTGACTTTCCCCCTGTTATATCTATACATTGTATTTTTTTTTGTCTTACCATTTCCGTGGATGACCCGTGGCCGAGTGGTTACAGAAACGGTTTCGCATGCACGCTCAATATAACTTGAAGGTGCCTATATCACATTCTTTTCTTTGTCGATCACAGATGACCGTCATCTGATGACCACAAGCGTATCACCTAACTCGTCCTCAATGTGACGAGTTTTCATGTCTCGTTATCAGTTGTCTTTCTGCTTTTTCATCTTGTGTGAAACAAAGTATTGTTTTTCTTCAAAAGATAGCGTGCCAATTAATCTGCACTTACTGTTGGTGGTCTATCGGCCCTGTCAGACATTCAAACCCACCTTCTTCCTAGACATCCCTATAGGCGTTGTGGTGTGGAGCGGGATCTGAACATCTCTCATGAAGCGAGACTTCTCTCTTCTTTTCTTTTCTCCACTAACAATATGAAACAAAGATATCCGTAGGCGTTGTGGTATGAAGACGTGGTAGAGCGAGACTTCTCTTCTCTTTTCTTTTCTTTTCCCCACTAACAAACAAGTTTAGCAGGAAACACAGAAGCATTCGCACGTACTGTTTACATTTCCGAATAACATGCTTTTTAACATCGGAATTTTCATGTACACATTTTGCCTGGAAAAGAATTACCAAGAACTTTTCAACATAATACATGTTCAAAAGAAGCCATTTAGTTCATATATAATTTACTCGACAGAGTAATTTATAGGGGCCTACTTATCACTGTCCACGTACTCGAACAGTTTTCGCTAAAGATACAAGTATGTTTACAAGACTGCAAACAGTATAATGATTTGCCCCTTAACATATCAGAAAACTACATCTCTTGAAATGTCTTCAAACGTAAATGAAAGTCATTCCTCTTAAATGATTACTCTCGGTCGACGAATGAGGTCCTCGTCTGCATGTCATTGTCGATCTCGTCAGTGTGACTGGGCCGTCCGTTGAGCGGTCTGCCGTCAGCTCTCACTAGGCCTATTCTCTTCGTCACCATCACTCTCCACTTTCTATCAGTCTGACAGGGCGCTTCAACATCTCCATCTCCGATGACACCAGTTGACTATTTGGAGTTTGTAATTGCACTCCAAATTGGCGTAAACTAAAGTTTTGTGTTATCGTGACTCATAGTTTTTCTTACTGTCCTGCTGCTCGCCGGTTCAGTCATGACAGTCAGATCCTCATCACATTCACAGCGTAGGTCGATGGTGCATTCAGCGTCGATAAAGATTGGTTGGTTGACTTGGAGGGGGGGGGGGGGTGTGATGTACCAAGAAAGTGGAACTCCTGACTTTATCTCTGTGGTCTCCAACTATTCTCAAAGTTCCTCAAAATTCTCTCAAATTCCTCAAAACTCTGCAGCCTTTGCTTCACTACATAGCGTGAAGCCGCTCCCACTGTGCTTGCCAGTCTAACTGATTTCTCGGCTGAGACGTGTTTTTTTTTTTTTTTTATAACTAATTTACTAACAAACTTCCTTTCCCTAAGGCATTTCATTGGCTCAATCTTATATTGGGGTGTGGCGTTCACTAGAAATTAATTCCTTACTGGTCAAATGTTGAATTTGCTCCTCCTATTCGTTTCTGTGAAAACTCAATTTTCTATGATTCATCTCATTTTCTGATTAACTCGCCCACTGTCTTTTAGTTTCTGCATTCACTTGTTCTCCGTAACCGCTGGTAAAGACTTTATTAGGTGATCCGAGTATCCTCTCGGATCACCTTTTGTTTCTGTACGGATTCTTTCTTTAGTCTTCTTTATTTCTTTCTCCTCAAAAGTTGTGCAGAGGTTAGCTCAGAAAGTGCATTGCCTCTCAATGTCAAACTTAAACCATATATGTATCATGTCGCAAAGACGACAAATCTTGTAAAATCATAGTGATCAGTGGACCGTGACGTCACTATGACGTCATTATATGAAAACACATTTTCATGCATTAATGGAATGGAATGGAATATTTCAATGAAATTTACGTCACATATATTTCAAGTGAAGTGGATTCTACTCATATTCTCAAAATTCATTGTTATCTCAAAACGCGCGCGTACGCGCGCGTTGAAATATTTGTATCTCAAATCGAGCTCAAATTTTTTTGCACACATTTTAGACCATTTGGAGCATTTTTTGAAAAATTGAAAAAATTGGACGGACGCGTACGCGCGCAGACATGTTCGCACGCACAGCTAATATGAAATAGAAATTTTCCATTTTTTTTTCACACGGATCGGATGTCCAAAATGTCAAGGATTATTTCTACCAAGTTTCAAGTCAATCCGACTCAATATGACGTCATACGGGCCCGTCAAATTCAAAATTCCGCGCGTGCGTCAATGGGGATAGACAGTGCAACTATGCCAAAAAAAAAACGCCAATTTTAAATCCGATTTTACTCGTCAGGATGGACGGTGACCCCCCATTTTCTTGACACATTCTGAAAGCTGATGAGTTGTACATGTCATTTCATGGGTTGGCTATGCTGACAAAATGATTAAAAGATATCAAATTTCTTAATAAAGTAAAAAAAAAGTAAATTTTCAAAATGACGTCATCAATTTTCAAGTTTACTCGAGCGTATCTCACCTATCCTTTGCCAATTTTCACCCAAATTTCAATATGTTGTAGCTTATGAAATGTTCTTTCATAAATGTGAAACATAATTTTGATTGGATGGCGGCATCACCTCGTAAAAATGGATTGAAAGTAACCTTGTCAAATTTGACCAGTTTACGTGTAATCTCTATGGGAGTGCAGTTTTTATGGAAATGAAAATGGACATTCCTATCTTTATCGCACACTAGCTCACTTATGCTTCGGTGAATTTCTCCAAGATTTCAATATGTTGTAGTTGAGACGTAGGGCTATCGTAATTGTGACCTTCGTTTTTTTCATACAATGTCGGGATCACGTCAAAAAACTTACTTCAAATTAAAGTTTATCTTCGATGTATTGAAATATTTCTTTCTTTTTGCAACTTTATGTGCAATAACTCAAGAAAAACATACCCTATCACCACCATATTTTGCACATGTTTAGTTCATGTCACGAACATTATTTCATAAAATAACAACTACTTGATCAGATGCCATCTTGGGTATGTAAATTAGGGTCAAAGGTCATAGATGTTTCATCCTGTATCTTGGTGAATATATGTCCTATCTCTCCCATATTTTGCACACGTAAAGACCATGTTAAAGGGATCATTTCATAAAATAACCACTTTTTGCTCAGATGCCATCTTGTCTGTGCAAAGTGGGGTCAAAGGTCATATGTATTTCTTTTTCTATCTTCGCTGTGACGTGTTATCTCTATGGGAGGGAATTTTTTAGATGTGAAAATTGACATGACTCTCTTTATCGAGCACTATCTTACTTATGCTTTGGTGAATTTCTCTCAGATTGTAATATGTTGTAGCTGAGACTTTGCACTATCAGGACTCGAATCATTGATTAAAAAAAAAATCGGATCACCTTAATTTGTCAGTGATGACAAATTACAATCCCTAGTTGTTTCTTTGATATCAAAATGATAAACCAAATGAATATTAGTGTCCTTATGGCAACCAGCGTCATCGTTGTTCTGGGTCATTATCCCTGAATTTGTCTTTGGAGTTCCTGTTTGACCCACTCCACTAAACAATAAATGCTAATATAGAGGGATAAATTCTGACAGGAGGGCCACCTTCCAGCTCAGAGGGTCATTTATATTTGGGGATCAGAGGGCAAAAACACGTCATCACGTCATTCTCCGTAATTTGGCGCGGGGCTTTGGGGATGGAGAGTGTTGACCACTAGCGGGGAAAGTAGCCAACATCAAACTTATAAATTCCTGTGACCATAGACTTTTCTTGGAAGAGGTGGTTTTGACCCCCCCCCCCAAAAAAAAAAAGAAAAAAAGAAAAAGAAAGGAAATAGCTGGAAGATAAACGGCTTCATGAACTGCAAGAAGGGGAAAAGACTGAGCATAATTGACCTCACAGGGTGTCTAGGAAAACGACTGCAGTGTTGTTTTCGTTTACTCTCTCCTATTCTATTCTATTCTTTATCATAAACATGTGCTAGCAGCAATTTGGGCTACAATTGTGTTTGTTTTGTACATCCTCTAAAGGTCACCTGAGGTCAAAGGTAGAGCCCTATCTGTGCTCTTTGGAATAATGAAGACAATTTCTTGTAAAACAGGTATGCTTGTTTTGTACATCTTATCCATGTTTATCATTAACTAATGACACTACAGATCAATATTATGATATTTTGAGGTCATTGACCTCTAAAAGGTCACCAGAGGTCAGAGTTAGAAACCTGTCTTTGCTCTTTGGAATATGAAGACAGTTTCATTGCAAAACAGATATGCTTGTTTTGCACATCTTAACCATGTTTATCATTAACTAATAACATCACAGATCAATATTATGGTATTTTGAGGTCATTGACCTCTAAAGGTCATCAGAGGTCAAAGGTAGAAACCTGTCAATGCCCTGTGGAATCAGAAGATTTGTAGTACAAATGCATATTTAGTGCAGCGTAACCAAGATCTAAGCCTATCATTCACAAATGCCTCCAAACATCAATATTCTGATATTCAAAGTTCATTGACCTCTGGCGGTCATCAGAGGTCAAATCAGACTTACCTCCCGATCTTCACATGAATCTTATGGTATGTACTAACACTGGTGAAAGTTTCATACTTTAGTCAAATTTTGCACAATTCTCATGATTTTGAAGGCTTAACCGCTCTACTATAATATGGCACGAAAAAAAAAAAAATCCTTGCATTTCTTTGTCAATTCAATTTCAATTCAAAGTTTATTTCATTTTCCGACAAAACATATATGTTACACTTCTTTTACAACAGAGAATAAGGTAAACAGAACATTATGCAATGAAAAGACTGTACAATAATTGAGGACCCTATAGACCGATTCAAGCGACTGTTCATGGAAGTGCGCCCTCTAAAGGCGACGCCATAACTGGGGGCCAAACAGGCCGGGTCGGCAAGCGCCCTGCGTGCGTGGCAAGGGTGCCAGCGGCAGCCAGTGCTTTTACCACCCGGCGCCAGCCGGCCAGCTAGCTATCTCTGGCGCTGGCAGCGATCGACGCATCTGGCTTTGTGACAACTAGAGTCTACTTTTTTTTTCGCAAGCTAATAAAAAAAAATAAAAAAATTAAGCAACTTATACCGACTATGAGCGAATGGCTAGATGACATACGGCTGTAGCCAAAACTTGAATTTAAAGGTAAATATCGGTACGATCCGTGAATGTTTGTAGACTATTTCTTTGGCGATGACTTGGGTACTCGCGTGTAAGCCCCGTATATTCACATTTGTGTAAGAGAATAAAAACCGCTGGGGAGAATTATTGCTAGGCACAGGCAGACGTCTTGCTAATAAGCATAGGCTGTCGACAAGTTAACTGATATGATTAAATACAAATAATGATTAAGAATCTTGAGCTAGATATGGTGCAATAAATTGCAAGCTATCAGTTAACTTAACCTTTTTAGGGCACGCTTTTGCCTTTACTCGGGAGTGTCGGGCCAGCAGGGTAGAATCTCTCTTCCGTTAGATCTTGTCTAGAAATCTAGGTAAGAGTCCAGACTAGATGTAGACCTATTGACTTCTAGAACTCTACATCCTATATCATTTTCGGTTGTCGATAACTTCAGGCAAGCCTAACTAAGTAAACCAAACGGAATATAAATCTAGGCGTTTCTAGGCCGTATATGCCTAAACTTAAGTTACGACTACGTCGCCTGATGTCTACAACCAAAACTTCTGTTTTAGGTCTAAGTAACCTTGCATAACATCACGCTAACGCCTAATACATTGTATTATAATCTACAAAAGTGATTTTTAAATCATACTTTCTTAGTATGATTATGAAACGGATGTTTGCCACCATCCATGGTTTAATATTTATAAGTATCACTTTATCAAAAGTCAAATTCAGAGTTCCAGGCCAAAATTGAATAGGCCTATGGTCAATTCAGTGCTGAACATTGAAGTGAAAACAATATAAGAATTTAACGCATCTTGAAACATTTTATTTAGCTGTAGTGTAGGCTGTAAAATGTTTGTCATAATAATAAAGTCTAGCCAGGAAGTGTATTCTAACTTTGGCAAGTAGGACACCAAGGATAAAAAAAAAAGTGAATTATCAAATTCTTTGATCTAAACTTGTCTTCTAAGATGAACAACATATTTTACGAATAATACATTATGCAGTGATAACCTAATTAAATAGAGAATCTAGTAGACATAGTTTGTTTCGAAATCTCTGCATTTTTATACCGTTGTATTTCACTTAATTGTCTTTAATTTTGCCTTAATTTATCATGCGTCAGCGGTGTCTGAATTTCACACACTGCCGTGCAGCTTCCATTTCCATTTTTCTGTTATTTGTGCACCTAACAACTGCACAATGTGTTTTCCTGATCCTTCCTTTGAAGCTTTCAAAGTGGATCAATATGTCTGAATCACTCAATTTGTCCAAAAGAAAGGCATTAAAAGCCGCTGAATGACTTTTCCACATAAACAGTAAACAATCACAATATTAGCGCGGCGCCGGCGGTCGCCGGCCGCGGCGCAGCGGCCGCGCCCGGCTAACTATGCGCGATGGGTACGATAGGCTGCTGAGCTGCAAGTGCAACTCGCTGGGTAGCTAGCTCGCTGGAAGCCCCCGTTGGCCCCACAGAACTCTTAGTTCTGTGGTTGGCCCCCAGTTATGACGACCGTTATAGCGCCGCTAGCGGCGGAAGGTGAATAGGTCATCGAAATTGAATCGGTCTATAGTAATTATACATTGTAGAAAAAAAGAAACAGAAGTGGTCGAAATGACGTACATGTATAACCTTGCTTAAAGGGATTGTACAGTTATGGTTGAGACCTAATTTCAGGTTTCTAACATTTTTGGTGAGATAATGAGAAATCTGTTATAAAATGTGAAAGAGCATATTATTTTATGAGGAATTCAACGTTTATTTGATGAAAATTGGTTTTGAAATGGCTGAGATATCAAAAAAGAGCGATTCTAATAAAGTGTGGGGCCCACACTTTATTACGATCGCTTTGTTTTACTTTGTTTTTTGATGTTTCAGTCATTCCAAAGCCGATTTTCGTCAAATAAACTTTGAATTCCTCTTAAAATGGTATGTTCTGTACTATATCATAAGTGTTTTCTTGGTATCTCGCAAAAAGTTAAAAACCCAATTCTCATCTCCACCAAAACTGTACTATCCCTTTAAAGTGTGAAAAATGGAGAGACCCACTAAAAAGACAGAGCTTGTAATGTGGGCCCCTCTGGAAAAAACAAAACAAAACATCGATGGGAAGATTAATTGGAGCATCAAAAATACAAAAGGAAAGAAGGAAGAAGAGGAAGAACCCCTGGAAGCCCACTGAGAATTAGATTCACAGATAAATACACTTACTTTTATAGACGCGAACAAACATGAAACAAGACTAGACAACAAAGCAGCTGCTGAAGAAAAGACTTTACGGGACAAAACGGAATGTACAAAACTAACAAACGCGAACAAGCATGAAACAGGACTAGACAACAAAACAAGTCCTCTTGTTATTTTCAATAATGGTAATGATAATGATAACTATAGGGTTTTTACATAGCGCATTCAGATTTCTTGAGAATTTGAATGCGCCTTACAAACTATTGTACTCCATAATTATTTTATGTATCTCATAAAAAGTTAGCATCTATAGCTATCTTGCGCACATTTGTGCAGAATTTTGTTCAACAGGTTTAGCATTTGAATCTAAAGCTTTTGGATTGAGTAATTGGCTACTACTTGAATAGTGAGTAACTGTTTTACAGCCCCCCCCCCCCCCAAAAAAAAAAATACATTTTTTAAAGACTTTTGTTCCTGCGTCCTGCTCTCTGCACACAAAATAATTGATAAAAATTGAAAGAGACACCGAGTTGCTGGTCGATAGGTTTGCTGTGATTCAGGAATTAGGCATACTGAAACAGAACTGCTGTATTTTGTCAAAGCAATAGTTATTCAAGGCCTTATTTACCATAACTGCATGCATATGAAACACGCACACACATACACACACACACAAAACAGCTTTAGCGTTTCAAAGTAATTCTAAAATGTGAGATTAGGATAGAAATAAAAAAAAATGTTACTCAGTGTCATTTATGTCACGCATTGTTGAATATACAAAATGTTAACAATAGATATAATAAAATTGTTTCTAGAATAAACCGTCCACAGTTATGGTTTATTGAGCAAAATAGTGATACGTGTATCTCCTTTTATGTTAGGCTTTATTGCAAACTTTTTTTTATATGGTAGGATATTTTGTGATACAATTGACCTATATAAATGCATCAAATGTGATAACTCGAATATCCCTGCCCCAAATGCAAACAATACCTGCAGCAAGGAGCAGGGCCCCTCCCCACTCCCCCATCCCCCCTCCCCCCCCCCCACCAATCCCGGGGTCGGAGGGACTGCATGCGTGTTCCCAAAATCTTCGGTAACAAAGTAAAGGGGTACGACAAAATATGGCCCGAGAATTGCAATAAAGGGGGAGTATTTGACTTTTTGCTAGCGTTTTTTTTTTAAATATATAATGTATATATATATATATATATATATATATATATATATATATAAAGAGGGATGTGTTTCTCTTTCTCTGTGGACTCTTGAGAATTTTATTTTATGATGAGAATGTATATATATATTTTTTTTTATTTTTTATTTTTTATTTTTTTTATTTTTTTTTTTTTTGGGGGGGGGGGTTCTTTTGGGTTCTGAGATCCCATTTTTTACACAAGAAAAACCTGTCCTGCCTCTTCCATGTGGAATACCACATTACTCAAACTATAGGTACTCCCTGCATCAGAAGCTAGATCTCATAAGATAGGATATTTATACAACTGCAACGTGGTAGCTACCAGCGGGGACAAAAGTAAATTGCGTTTACGATTTTTATGATTGCCAATGAACACCATAACAACCTCAAGTCAATAAGTCCACTCACCCACTTACTAATAAAATATGTACGGCATATCACCCTGGTGTGTCAGAATGTCACGACATTGTTATGTCCACAAATTTGATGACACCAGCGACTCCACATCGCGAAGGTTACAAACTGACACGATATTCAAAAGCTGACGAAAATGTTACATTGCATGTGTGCCAATGAATAGATCAACAACACGTCTGAAGTAAATAATCTAAAAACGATATGCTGTATTTCTGTGCTACAGCTGTCCGTACAGCGTCATGCATTATTGAATTATTTCTATGGGGTTTTCTGTAAGATGTGGGCCATGAGTTATAGTTTCGTACCCTGGATTTGTATTTGGATTGATTCACTATTTTTTAAGTTATCATTGCGGAGGGTCCCGTTGTATTTTTTTTTCTTTGGACATACGGTATATGTCTTCGTTAAAATAAATTCCAAAGGGGTAATGTTGCTGAGGAGTGATCTCAAGGGTTTTATTGTTCTATAGGACATGGAACATGTTGGAGAAGTCATAGCTACTCAAACACTATAGCTTTGTCACACGGTGCCTTTTCCCTGGTACTGTACAGTATACAGTGAACCAGGGAAAAGGCACCGTGTGACAAAGCTATAGTGTTTGAGTAGCTATGACTTCTCCAACATGTTCCATGTCCTATAGAACAATAAAACCCTTGAGATCACTCCTCAGCAACATTACCCCTTTGGAATTTATTTTAACGAAGACATATACCGTATGTCCAAAGAAAAAAAATACAACGGGACCCTCCGCAATGATAACTTAAAAAATAGTGAATCAATCCAAATACAAATCCAGGGTACGAAACTATAACTCATGGCCCACATCTTACAGAAAACCCCATCCGATTTGCTTTAGTGGTCGAAGAGACATGAGGAATTTTGTTGAGCATGTCAGGAATCTCTTCCCTCCAAGTTCTGTCTATTGTGTTCACACACAAGAGCATCCATAAAACAAGTGCTAAACTTGGAAGAATCAGACTCACAATCATGCTTTACAACAATCCACATTTTTCTATGACCGCTTAACCAAATTGAATGGGGTTTTCTGCAAAATAGAGCTAAGATGTTATATTTTAAGACCCTGAAGTAGCATTTAGACAGTTTAATCATATTGGGTGTTATCAATGCGAAAATCTGATTGTATTTGTTTTTTGGGACATATACTGTATTTAATTATGATCCTACCGACTATGTAGCCTCCTATTTCGCATGTTACATTAATTAAGCGCAGCTGTATATTCGTGTTTGAAAATATAATAAAAAAGTAACAGTAATATTATAAAACAATGAGTCTCTGTTTTGGGGAAAAGTATGGTATAAATGGAAAATCTGTAAAATGGACAGTCATTCAACTGAAATTTTGTTATCAACAAATTACAGAGCAAGTTGTTTCAATCTATCAAATATGATGGTGTTTTTAAATTTGTTCTACTAATCAATCGTAATACCAAAAAGTATACGTCTTCGGCAAATTCCTGTTGATGGATTCACCTACATCAATGTATAAAACGTCCTGGACAAAATTTTGGTCAGTTTTAACAAGACTTGTACAATAATTGACATAAACCCTCTTAAACTTTAGGCCCTATAGTAATCTACAAGTCATCGCCATAACCATGGTACAAGAATGCTACAAACAAAAAGTAATAAACCAGCTGATAAAATCCCATGCAATTAAAAGTGCAGAAAAGTGATGGCGACTAAAGAAATTTCACCACACATATTCAGAAGCATGAAGGAAAAAACAAATGTTGAATTTTGCAACATACGATTTTGTTATAGAATATTTGCTTTTGCACAGAATAGAAAAGCAAGTGTAGAATCATTGCAAAATGATTCATATCCCTTAACCATTTAAAAGAGTTTCAACGTCTCTTTTGTATCGAGTAATCATTGTCTTTCTAATAAGGCGCGTATACGAAACATCATTACGGAGTAAGTCTTCACAGAATTTGGTTGCCTTCCGTTTAGTGATGAATTTATCCACCCGTATATCACGATTGTTCGTCTTATTTTTCACAATGCAATCATCCATCACACTTTGCTCCAAGGCCCGAAAATAAGCAAGATCTCGGTGAAAGTCCTCGCCATATTCTCGGACCTTCTTCCAGAAGGTTTTGTTGAAATAATCATAAAGCATTATGTCTCCAGCATTCCAAGAGCGGATACTTTCAGCAGTTTCCTCAGTGAGTGGGTATCGGTGACTTTTGCTACGGACAGTATTAGATATGTAGAGAATATCCGTGTAGTTCCAGCACATCAATTTCCGCAGAAGAATCAAGGACTCGTCAAAGTACTCGTTAATCATAACTAAGTCTATTTCAATCGCTAATTCTCTAATTTTCTCATTGATTCTCGTGAGATTTTCATCATATTTGTGATCAAAACCGAAATCATACAGCTGTCCATTTCTGAATCTTGTCCACAGAAAACTGTCATTAGCGTTATACCCTTTCACATTAGACATGAATACTTCCAAAGGATTAGAAGCGTTAATTTTCAAACGCTTTGCGATTTCAAAATATCCAAAGAATGATTCGAACTGCTTCACTGGGTGTCGAATTATTGAGATGAATTTTGCACGAGGCACAGCAATATCCATCTGCCTCCGATTGTATCTAACATGGTTAACCAACATGTCAAAATCTTTCCTCTTTCGACCCCTGACTTTTATGACCATCGAAGTAAGAAACAATTTGTTGTTTGAAAGGATGTGACTGCGTGGATGTACTGCAACGTCGAGATCGCGAAGATATGCGTACCGTTCAAATATGGATGCTAAAGTCGTCGATCCTGTTTTGTGTGTTTTTATATACACCACTCTTTGGAGAGGTTGGCAGGTAGCTTGATAGGAAGCATTGGATCCATTGCGGCCAATGTCGGCAGCAAACATCGAAGTTATGGGTATTGGCCCTGTAAGCTCTGGTGACCGATTTGATTTACTCGTTGTCACATTTACTGTTCTGTACATTAAAAAAAAAAGAATAAAGATATTATAAAATGGTTAAGTTGAATAAACTACGATATCACACTAGTTAGAATACATTTCATTTTTCCAGTTGAAGGATATGAAGTATGTGTGCCGTGATTCAAGAAATAAATACAAGAAATCCTGTATATTGGAAATAGACGTTTACAGCTGTACCGTGTAGGTTTATAGTTTACCGTTTATGTCGTCTTTAGATGCCATGATAGAAGCAGCAGATGCGTATTTTCTTTTCTGCAACTTTTTCTTTCATGAATACAATATACAAACGAATATTACAACAGTAACATAGATACTTTGGTAAAATTGTCGCCTCCCAACCTCCCCCCCCCCCAAAAAAAAGATATCAAGTTGAACAAAGAAATTCGATAAACAATTTAAAGTAAATTGTTACATTTTCTCTTCTATGACATGTTCCATGTCACATGTTAGGGGCCGTCATAATAAACATACATGAAAGGGCTTGATAAGATAACAAAACGGAAAAAAAGCGCATTTAATAGTCCTGTTGCTGATCATCCCTCCTGAAGCACAGCCTCAGTCAGGAAACTGAACGCGAATGAATTTCTGTATCTTCCCTTACCTTATTACATGTCACAGACACTGATGATGAATATTATCTGTGATCAACTTTATGACAAAATCTTGAAAAACGAGACTGAAGGCCAGTTTACACCGTGTACGGTTTCTAATACGGGCAACAGGCCCGGGTTTTCACTATGGTGCGCCAAAAGGAAGCATGTCTAGTTCTGTTACAATATTTGTAATATGCACACCTACTACCAAAACACGTTTTCAGATTGCGTTTCTCGAGCTGTTGTGTTTATCAACTCTGTCGTGAGTTGATTGGGAGGCCTTAATTATCACTGCGCAGCTTCATTGACGGGACAGAAAATCTCAACATTTTTTTCTACAGTGTTCACACACACGCCAGATTGTGAATTATTGTGCTATTTCAGTGTGATCCAAATCTCAAGATTTGGATCACAACCCAAATCTTGGATCCAAATCTCGAGATTTGGATCAAGATACAAATCTTGAGATTTGTATCCCGCTCATCCACGTCAGTGTGAATCCCACTATTTTGGAATTTTTTGAATATTCTCAAAAGCAGATGCTACCAGGATTTGAAGGAATACTCAACTACATCTGTTGCTTGCCAGCATGTGGCACTGCTCCTTGCCATCATCATGCCTAACAAGGTCTGCATAGCTACTGCCAAAATGTCGTTTCCGGAATAGATTTGAAAGCTCCTGTCAATGCGCTGACAAAATTCAAAAGCATGGACTGACAATTCTTGATACAGGCTGAAGCAGTCATGTACTCATGAAACTGTATCATCTGGCATACTGTAAAACCGAAATTATTAGAGGCATGAAATTTGGCAAATTGGAGCTGACAGCCTTTTTTGGGCATGAATTTTTTGCAAAATACTGCTGGCGTTCACTACATAGTGTAGACAAGAACTTTCCAGTGCATTTTAATTTCACGAATCTTGGCTCCTCGCAAAATGTACAAAAATTCAATGCAGTTTTCGAACTATTAAGGATCAAAAGTGGGAATGTTATTTGTAACTTTACAGGTGCGAGGTCTGTACGCGCCCTTAGACCAATGTACGCCGTAAGCTGGGATCAAGTCGGAGTGAAGTTTGATTTATCTTATATACTTGCCTTCAAGTTTGATTTAGCTTACTTGCCTTCGTTCATTACTAGTATATAAATATTTTCGTCAAGACGTAGTGCGAAAGTGAAGGTTTCACGAAGTCAGTTAAGATCCACCATCATTCATAACGTGTGTCTTGCTATCAAGTGTTTATGTGTTAAGACGGAAGCCTCGATAATTGTGAGAGTTTTTTTATTTATTTATTTATTATTTATTGAAACATATTTATTCAGGATAGCTTGATCAGCATGAGCTGTTTTTCATCAAGGTCCTGAGATAAAACACAAAAATACAAACAAAAATTCAGTCATTACAATGAATTGTCATCAGTATAAAATCCAAATCAGCTGCAGTAATTAAAATATCAAATCAGATGAATAGTTAATTATTAACAATATAAAATTCATGTTCTAAAATTCACTTTGCAACTCCTTTGGCGAGAAGACTGCAGAGAAAGACAAAGAAAAACACATCTGGACTAAGCATTAGAATTCACATGGCATAAAAGCCGGCATTTATGTCATGACCTTTCCAAAGGGAGCACATGACAGCAGAGTACTCATATCCACCCAATCTCTCACTCACACACACACTCACATACACACACACATACACACACACACTCACACACACACACACACATACACACACACACACACACTCACATACTCACACACACGCGCGCACACACACACACTCACATACAACACACGCGCGCACACACACATACACCACACACACACACACACACACCAAAGAATAATCATAATATTAACAAGCATATAAGAGATATGATAATGTTCCCTCGCTGTCTCTCGCAGAGAAGAGGTTGCAAAAAAAGCCCAAAGATAAATAATTTTCAAGAACTAGAATAAAAACGACAGGAAGGATTTTCTGCAGCTGAGATGGTCACAACAACAAGTACATATTACAAAAAATATAACTGCTTATATACACGCTTAAAATGCTGAACAGTCCGGGCATTTTGTAAAGTGTCTGGTAGTGAATTCCATACTTGAGCTCCTGAGAAGCGAAAGCACTTCTTAAAACATGCACGATTTGGTTTTGGAATGACCACATTGAGTGAGTCGGCTGAACGAGTGTTATGATGATGCCTGTCACAGACCATTTCTATTTCATTAACCATACGAGTGGGGGCTAAACCATATACACATTTGTACATTAATGTTGCCAAAAAATAATCTCGTCGTTGCTCAAATGATTTCCATTTAAGTTCTTTGATAAGATCGTCACCATGACTATTAACATAATCATAATTACTTTTCACCACTCTTGCTGCTCTCTTTTGCAGACGTAACAAATTATCCAGTGATTTAGAAGAGCAATGGCCCCACACAGAAGAAGCATAATCTATGCAAGGTTGTATTAGAGTGAGATACAGAAAATTCAACACATTTTGATTGACAAACTTACGCATTTTCTGTAGTAAATAAATTTTACAACCTAGCTGCTTCGTTAACTGTCGTACATGATTATTCCATAATAACTTATCATCAATTTCAATACCTAAGTACCTAATACTATGAACTTGCTCAATGCGTTCAGCATTAATACAAATATTCAGATCATATTTTTTGGAAATACTCAAAACCATCACTTTGGTTTTATCAACGTTGATCTTTAACTTATTCCTAGTATACCAAAGATATAAATCATTCAGATCTGACTGCAGACGTGAGGATGCTTCATCAACATACCTACTGGTGGTATATATAACCACATCATCCGCATATATATTGCATTGTGAAAATCTAAGACACTGAGTTATATCATTCATAAATAACAAAAATAAAAGGGGTCCTAGTATACTACCCTGGGGCACACCCACTCTAATATCACGAAACTTTGACAAAGATCCATGCGCCAGGACAGCTTGACTTCGATCATGTAAATAACTAGAGAACCATTTATACTCATATTCCTGAACTCCCTACCATTTAAGCTTGGTCAACAAAATATTCATATCAATACTATCAAAACATTTAGATATATCAAGAAAACAGGCTACTACACATTCATTGTTGTTAAACGCTTCGTACCAGTCATCCACAACACGATGCAAACAAGTTTGCGTTGAATGTTCGGGAAGGAAAGCGAATTGATCAATATTGATTAAATCGTTGCTCTGGAGATATTTCAGAAACTGTTTATGGACCTCTTTTTCCAAGAGTTTAGATATATGGCAAACTACAGAGATTGGTCGATAATTGGTAGGGTCATTCTTCGAACCCTTGCCTTTGTAAACAGGTGTAGTTCTTGCTTTCTTCCAATCTACTGGTACTTGACCAGTTGTCAGGCTTTCATTGAACAATCTACAAAGAGAGGTATAGATCACTGGTGCAGCAACCTGCAATAGTTTTGCATCCATTTCTAACACATCCATACTACTATCTGTTGGTAGATTCGATAATAATGTAAAGATTCTATTTGAGTCGATACTATTGAATTGAAAAAAATGAATACACTGCGGATGATACCATTTAAAAGCTTCGTCTTTAAAAGATCTAGATATTGTTTCACCAACATTAACAAAAAACCTGTTTAATTTATCACCATCAAGTTCACCAGGTATAATAGACATATGCTTATTGTCACCTCGAATTCTATTCAATTCCTTCCATAATACTTTACTATTTTTACCATACTTTCGAGTGACATTATCAAAATACAGTTTCTTACTCAATCTAATTTCTTCAGATAACTTATTTCTGACTTTCCGATATTCTGACAAGACTTCTGGAGATTTGACAGAAACAGACTTTTTTTTTTCAAAAAATCTTTTCTATAGATCAACTTGATAATGTCTGGTGTCATCCATGGATTATGTCTTCGTTTCAACCTACATTGTTTAATCGGAGCATGCTTATCACATATGTCCATGAATGCAGATTTCCATCTATTCCATTTCATTTCCATGTTATCATCCATATCATTTTCTGAATGAAATATATCACACTTTTCTAAATCATGAATAGAATGAGTAGAATCAAACTTACTATAATCACGAAAATGTATCAAATTATGCCCATACTCTTTCTTATGAAATACCACACACGTATAAATCAGATAATGGTCACTGACGGAGATCTTTGCGACTCCACACAAATCATGATATTCGGGTATAGAAGTCAATATATGATCAAGGCATTTACAACTGGTTTCAGTAACCCTAGTTGGTTCACTAACAAGTTGGGTCATCATAAATAAATTCTCAATATCATTAACTGGATTACTGGTATCACTTATTACATCATTTCTTTTATAATCATAATTCATATCCCCTAGGATTATAAGTTCTTTATCTTCCGTCATAATTCTTTCTAAAGTATCAAATATAATATATATATAATATCCATATACAATCAGCATTTGGGGGTCTATAAAGACAACCAACAATCAACTTGTTAAACTTTGTCCGTGGTAACTCAATCCAAACAGCCTCAAGAACATCATTACAGAGCTCATCACGTTTCATAAAAGTTAGCGAAGTATGGATGTACATACATACTCCTCCTCCGCGCCGATTATTTCGTCTATCTTGTCTTATTACCGTACAATCAGGGATTTGAATTAAATTATCTTGAATTCTTTCATTCAGCCATGTTTCAGATATACATAAAATATCAAACTTAGTTTTGGATAACATAAATCGGACTTCATCCAGTTTATCAACCAAACTTCGTACATTTATATGGCCAAGTTTTAACCCCTTACATTTTGATAAATTAAGGTAACATTTACTATACTCATCAATGAAATCGTCATTATTATCATTGAGATTAATTGTTTTCTGTTCTAATACCTGAGTGGGGATGCGTACAGAGTCATCGTTATCTTCAGTGGCTCTCTCTTCTTGGCCAAGGACCTAGAATTGGCAGAACTTTTCCTTATGGCCGTAGTTTGCACATTTCCTACATTGCAGCTGATAGGTGTGTCTGCATGACAAGGCACGATGATTTGGTTCACCGCACTTTTCACACCCTATGAGGTAGTATGGGCTCCCGTGACTCAATGGCGAACCAATGTTTGGCATCAATGGGGACTCACCGCGAATCTGGGGCGGGGCTTGCAATACGGAAGCATAGCTTGGTATGTATCGCAGATGTCGATGTGGTGCATTGAAGACCATGTGTGGTGGAGTTGGTGATGTCGCCATTCTCGTTGGTTGGTTGAGAGGTCGACCGAGATGGGGCTGTTCACTGGCACCTCTTTGTAGAGCAAGTGGATGTGTCTGATGTGTGGGAAGATTCGGAGGTTGGTATTGATGAGATGGAACTGGTTGTTGCTGGTTGAGATAGTAGTTGTTGTTGTTGTGTAATTGTGGATGATGTCCGGACACTGGATGAGGATGCTGAGGCCGAGTTCTAGTTGGCGGGTTGAGTGAAGATGATGATGTTTGCCGCGTGTTCGATCTGCCTTGGGATGAATGGGGGAGATGAGATGTTGTAGTAGATGCATCACTACGTGGGGTGTCAAGTAGAGCTTCCACGGCATGTTGGACTTTCTTCAGGTCCATTGAAAGCTGGTCTACCCGTTGATTGATGCACCTGCAGCGCATACAAATCCGTTCACTGGAGTCACACTGAAGATCGCATAGCTGACATTGATTCCGCGGAGCGCCATTGTCCTCGCTTTGATTGACTGCGTTCTCCTCGGGATCATTCTCAATAGAGTCATTGTGAAGGGTCGATGTGTCAGGGTCGTCATTGATGTCGCTTGAGACCCTCGATATGACAAAATGGCGGCAAATTTCAATGTTCAGATTGGGGTACACTTGAGTTAGTTCCCCAAGATAGAAATCAGTTCCATTCAGCCCTTCAGGCACAATTTTGTGAGCAGTTTTTATGAGGACAAGGGCATACAAGATACTGTCATTTGTAATACCTTTCGGTAATTTGTACATGAAAGTTTTAGTTCCTGGGTTACCTTTGTATCTGTTGGTTCTTACACCAGCTGCCATGGATGGGACTGATGCACCAGTTCACGGATATGAGTTCCAGGCACACACCAGAGATGACACCACAAAGTAGCATATAATGTCCTCAAATCGTCTCCGATAAGTAGATAAAATACAGTCCAGACACAAATCATTGACATCAATTATTCACCTTCGACCTTGGCATGTAAATCTGAGATTTACAGCTCCTGATTTTAGGGGACATATTCTCAGCCCGTAACGCGCGTGACTGATCTAAATGCTTACTTTTTGTGAGAAAAAAAAGTGTTTTTTTTTTTGCGTGGTTTTTTGCGTTTTTTTTTTTTGCGTGGTTAGTTGATTTTCTGGTGGATGGAGAACTGAGTGGGGATACGAATCGATCAATATTATTGTATTTGCGTCGTAGATTACATGGGTCGTTCAAATTGAAAAATCAGTGTCATTGTATTTAATAGCTTCTGTTGGGGTTGTCCTTGTATGCTCGTTTATTACAGGGTAAAAGATCATCTTAGCGTAATGTGAATTCGATAGGTATTATGCTCATGACAGCAATTACTTGATTGTTATTCAATTATTTTTTTCTTTTAACAGGATATGGGATGGGGCGGACGTATGGAGGGATGAATACTAGGTGCCCACATTTTGGTCATTTGATGATGCCCCCTGAACTATGTTCCGACATTTGATTTAGGCCGCTGCGGCACACGTTTGTCCTTATAACCTTGTCAAGAAAAAAGAAAAGAAAAGAAAAAGTGTGTGTGTGTGTGGGGGGGGGGGGCTTCTAATATGCTTGTGTGTGTGTTAGTCTTACTGCGGGGCATTATCTGTGCTCAGTGGGACGTTGTCAACCTGTGTTATAATTAGTATGTTGTACATGTATATAGAACAATGCATCATGCTTACCTTTCCAGCAAGAGAGGATTAACTTTTGAGTACTGGAAGGAGAAAGGCATTTGCTGTCGGCCTGCATATTCGAGGAAGGAGCAGTAGATGATTACTACGGCGCAGAGGGGCAAAAAGAGCGACGTCAGGATTGATGGTGGTGAAGTGTTGGCTACCATGGTTATCGTTGATTATAACCTGTAAAGATAGTATTATGATGATTATTAGAAGGACGATGATTATTACACTCATAACAGATGATTCGATGGGTATTAGAGTGAAACATTAATAATTGAGTTTGTTTTCGGGGACCAAGATACCGGAACACATTTTTTTTTCTAATACAAATAACTTGACAAAATGCTTTGATATATGGGGTCTAATGCAACAAACTTAAGTTGTTACAACTGAACAATTAAGAACTATAAGATAACTTTAAAATAATCATTATAAAACTATGCTCGTTCTACCAAGGAAAACTGTAAACGCGGGCATGTTTCAGTATTGGAAGCGCGTGTTTGTACATTCTAGGCTGTGAATGGCGTAATCTTCAAACCGTAGATCAGTTTTCTGAGACAAACCACGAGTTAACATTTGGTATTCTTCGCATGCACTGAATGCTTACATCTGAAGGGAAAGTAAATAGCCATGTGCCATACTAATTATGTGAAAAAAAAACCCCAAATAAATACAGTACATAATTATCACTCTCAAAGCATGATATTGTTGTAGCATTCTGAGTAGCTATAGGCCTAAAGTTTGACAGAGTTACTCACTGTCTTGTTCTCAATTTTTAATGGTTTGTTCCCAAAATGTTAACGTACCACTTCTTAATGAGAACTGCTTTGGGACTTCAAAATTTGGGCTCATCCCACGAGCTCGACACTCACGAGTAATCATTATACAGCATAGATCTATAGACATAACTATAGTTGATGACTATCCTTAGTTGTTGAATAAGATATCAATAATTCTTAATGCCTTGACAAGTCAGTAAAAAAAAAAAATCAAAGCCGGGAAAGAGTATCGTATTCAATATGTCAAGACAAAATCACGACTGTTTCAAGAGAGCTTGCCGCTCATTTTTGCTCCTGACATCATAATACAGCCTGTTCATGTTGTATCGATAGGAGCGCCGTTTCAGTGGAGGTATATTCCATGGTCTCATGTAGGGGCTACAATGGTTCAATCTGAATTCTTCTCAACACAATTCAAATTCAACAAGGATAGACTAAAGAGAGAAATTTATAGAGACTAATACCCTCCTTCGCAGTTAGGCGAAGAATGTCAGACATAAATTTTGCAACTTGAGTGTATTTTTTTTTAAACAAATGAGTATATCCTCTGACACAATCTTACCTATCAGCGTATATGCAGATGGGGGAAAATCGATATCATGGACGAGAAATGATAAACTTCGAGAAGGTCACCGCCACAAGTTGTCCTATTTTTCGGCTCTGAGTGGAATTGACCCTCGCTTCACAGTCTGCAGATGACGCAAAACGCAACTTAGACAGCGGGAACAACAATCCCGTGCTTTTAAGAGATATGAATAGAGAACCACTACCAGTAGGTCCTAGACAAGATGTCGCACAACAATCGGTTCGGGATGCGGCGTTTTAGGCGCCTTGGCAGATTACATTGTGCGGGAAACCTGCGGCGCGGCCAAAGAGGTTCTACTCAAGCGCTCATTATTCAGTGCGTACAAATGAAAACGGGGCCAATTGAACAGTGGCGCGCGCGCACGAAAGAGGTCGACTACCAGAAGCCCGAACCCGGAAGTGCCTATAGTAATACACGTAAAGTACAGCTTCGAAGATGGGGTTGGGTTGGAAAAATCATTCTAATTTTAAGGAAAATCAATATTTGTCCACATGCCTCCGAACTTTATAAGTGAGATACATTCTCAACACAGTATACGTGTTTTGATGAAAAAAGGACTTGCTCCAATTTGTCAAATATGTGCCTTAACATGAATCCAAAATTGCCAAACAGGCATTCATGCATTCATACTTCATATAAAGACTGCAGAAAGGTACAGTGTATACTCTTTGGTATGGGAGTACCGATTTCACATAATATACGTCACTTAGAAACATCAGACACACATACAACACACACTCCCACACACACACACACCCACAACAAACACACACACACTCACAACAAACACACACATATGCACACACACGTACACACCAAACCACATTTTTTTTTTCAAATTCCAACACACATACACACACACACAGACACAACACACAGTGTGTGTTTTTTTTGTGTGTAGGAATTTGAGAAAAAAAAATGTGGTTTGGTGACATATGTTATGTGAAATCAGTACTCCCATAGCAAAGAGCATACACTGTACCTTTCTGCAATTATTATGTAGTATGAATGCATGAATGCCTGTTTGGCAATTTTGGCTTCACGTTTAAGGCATATATTTGACACATCAGAGTAAGTCCTTTTTTCATCAAAACACGTATAGGCTACTGTGTTGAGAATATATCTCTCTTATAAAATCCGGAGGCATATGGACAAATATTGATTTTCCTTAAAATTAGAATGATTTTTCCAACCCAACCCCATCTTCGAAACTGTACTTTACGTGTATTACTTTAGGCACATCCGGGTTCAGTCTTCTGGTAGCCGACCTCTTTGAAAATGGCGGCCGGTCGTTCAGTTGGCCCCGCTTCCCCGCTTCCCCGCTTCCCCAACATTAAACGAAGATTGGATGACCAATACACCCAAAGTTGGTATTCTTCTATTGAATCATCAAGGGCCTGTATAAACTATAGAATTTTTAAGAAAAAAATTGGCCTTGAGAAATACTTATTAATACTCCCACGAAAATATGCCATTAACTTGACTAAATTCAGATTGGGTTTTACCCATCTCCCCGTAGTACTAGGAAGATTTGGAGATATTAGTTATGATGAAAGGCACTGTACTTTGTGTAAAAGTGAAAAGATTGGTGATGAATTTCATGTCCTTTTTGAATGCAGTTCATTAGAAAATACCAGGTCAGAATTATTACCAAGTTATTATTATACTAAGCCAAATACATATAAAATGGAAAAGCTGTTTAATGTTGCAGATAGAAAGATTTTGATCATACTTGCCAAGTTTGCCCATGCTATTATGGTGGAATTCAAGTCCTCTAAGCCACCATTTTAGCTCCCCCCACCCCCATCTCTCCCCTTCCCCTCCCCGTAGAATACATTTTTTCCCCCTCCTAATTCCATGACTCTTAATATTACTGTTTTACTTAGAAACTATAATGTCTTATGCACCATTATTATTTATCCGGTTCCGACTTGAAGGGATGGTTCAATAGTGGAACATAATCGAAGCTTTCAACTGCTTTAAAAAACCCTTTGTTATTGTATACTACGATTAGAATGTAACTTTGTTACTTTAGAACCTATTTGTTTAATACAAAGTATTAAAAAATGATAATCGTCTTTGTTTGATATCATAAATCATTTTTTTTTTTAAGTTTAGACCTCCCTCTACCCCACTGCTGAACCTTCCCTTTAAGTAACTACATAGTAATTAATTTTGCTTACTGCCAAGAAAGCCTTGATTCACAGATTGAGTGACGGCTGACAACTGTATATACATGTATATATTTTGTACACTATTTGTAAATATGTTCTACATCGTTATAGTATGATACTATGTTTACATTGCATGTTATGTGCGTTTAAGCCTTTATATGCCCCCACGGGGCAAAAAGGTGTTATTTTCAATAAAGTTCAAAGTTCAAGCATGCGAGCGCGCGCTCCATTACATATATAGAACCTCTTTGAGCGGTCTTTTGAAAAGCCGGCGATGCGCCGGGGTACTCAAGCGTGTTTTCACTTTGGTCCGCAATGATCTGCGGCGTCTCTTTCAAAACGCCGCGTGGGTCCTTTCTAATCCTAGACCACTGCCTGCCTGCCTAAGGGCCTGGACTGTTTTGTGTGATCATTTACCGCGCGCACACACCGCTACAGCACGCGTATGTCCCACCGTACGCTCGTGTATTAATTTGCCGCGCACGCACGCATCACCCTCCAAAACAGTCCAGTCTGGTTTGCCAAGTCTCCCCGAAATATTTCGGAAAAAATTGGCCCCACCCCCACTCCTTCATTCATTTCGAGCATCCTGATTGGTCGATGAGATCGCGTCCAGCAGGCAATTTGCGGGATCGAAAAAAGTCGATCGATCTCTAATCTTGTAGTCTTATTGCAAACAGGTATATTGCATTTAGCAATATTTAAGATACGTATACATACGCCAATTTTTGTATTAATCTCAACATACATTAATGGAATGTCAAAATTATTTTTCTTTTTATCAAAAATTGCTCAAATAATCTATCTTAGAGATCATAAGAGGAGAATGGAATTAGAACGTACATAAACCGTGCGTAAGATTAAGACTAACTTCTACTCGTTCCCATAACTGTTATAAATTAGATTATAAATATCACAATTGTCAACATTTTAAATCTATTTTTCGACAAAAAAATAATAATTTAGAAATAACAAATGAAAAATTGATAAATACGTATAGAAAAAGTATTCGCCCATTTAAAGCATCGTGACCTATCGTACATGTCAATTTCGAGGTGGCTTAACTACTTCTCGATCGGGGATCCCCCCCGATGCGTTTTTTTTTTTTTTTAAAGACGGCACAGATTGGGGCATGGCGCGTATTAAACCTATGGGAAAAACGTTGGGTTAGGGTTTATGGTTAGGGTTAGGGTTTGGTGTAATAGGGTTAGGGTTTGATGGTTAGGGTTAGGATTAGGATTAGGGTACGGTTTAGGGATAGGGTCCCCAATCTGTGCCGTCTAAAAAAAAAACACCGGATCGCGTGTACAGCATACAGCTTGTTGTGCAATGTGCTTTTCGTATTGATTCCGAGTCTTGCGTTTTCCGACCAAAGTCTGTGCAGCATTTCAAGTATTTCCTCCAAATCTTGTTTACATGATCAATGGATGTCAACATCAGCGTCTCCGCGTCGCTTTTCTGACAGTGATAATGAGAAGAGCATTCAATGCAATGTGATACTGAGAAGCTTGGATTCGTTGACGGTTTCGGGGAGCAGCAGCAGAACCAGATCGCGATCTTAGAAGTCCCTACGGGGTACGGCCTACACGTACACGTACTCGTTTCTCCGTGCGTGGTCATGATTTGTTTATATCCCTGCCGACTGGTTTCGGCAATAGTAAGTTCCAACTTCTAAGCTGCACCGTTATACGTTGATATTCTTCGCAAACTAGATCTACACGATGGACCAGACTCTCCGAAAGCTGTGGCTCTTGTTGTCATGCCTTTCTGGTCTTTAATTTCGGACCAGATGAGCGAGGCTATTGCCTATGGATCTTGCTTGGCCTGCGTGACAAAGTCAAAGACTCAAGCGGCCTACCTAGCGGTAAGCTAATCATTAGATCTATCCAGTTTCTAAAAATGATTCGTCAAGGCAACTTTCATTACGTGTCTCTTGTCTTGAATTACAAACTGTAACTGTAGGCCCCTAGTTGAACAACACAAAAATGATTGTAAAACTGAATGTAGTTATGTCTGGCCTCTGGGCCGGGTAGGGTAAACACATGCCAGGCTTCTACTACAGTACTACTCTTGTGAGTGTTCCTAGAATCCTACGTGTACCGAGTTAAATCCTGTGTAATTGTGATAAATTGTTAACACCATAACTGCACTGGTTTAATTGTTTTGTACAGTACAGTAACTACTGTAACTTTCTCGCATAGAAATGCAATTGCACATAGCTAGGCCTACTGCCTTTTCATAGCTTTAGTCTGTGAGCCACAGCCTGTGTCTCGTCGGCTTTGCTCCTCTACTCAGAGGAGCGATCGAGACACACGCTGTGGCCCTCAGACTAATTCTTCATGTACATGTACATTGAGAAAAAACTCAAATAGGAACATGCTTCAGTATGCAAATGTACTCATACTTGTTCATCTGTAGATTAAAATTATTCAGTCTTATGGCTATGCAATATGCATTGTAGAGACTGCAGACATTATTAAAATCACTTACAAATTTGTATGTGCAATGTAGAAAATGTTTTTTTTTTTTTTAATCTTACTGGTTTTTTTTTTCTTCTTATTTTTCAAATAGGGGGACCGCATCTGGAGACACCAAAGCATTTCGAGCAGCGTATGGAAAATTGGGTGAATTACAATCGAAACTCAAGTCGTCAGTCCCGCTGTTGCCCTGACAGCCACTGCAACCAGGGATGTGCGTATCATCGAAAACTTTGGTCTTCGTAATTATGTGTGGGTAAATCAGTTGCCGGACAAGCAAAATATAAAACATGTTGTCAAGTCTGCTGCAAGAGATTTAGATACAATGTTCAAGTGGCTGGCAGATGACTTGAAGACACATGGTGCATGTTGTGAAAGGATGATAAGAAAAATGTGCAGTAATGTGTATGCGACCTTTATGGCACTGCTTCCAGAAGGTTGCCACAGGTATGTTAATAACTTTATATGTACCACCGGAACACGGAAACTGATATCCAAAAGGAAATTGTTGACAGCATGTTGGCAACAGATGGTGAAATCAGAGTTCTCATAGCTACCATTGCGTCTGGCCTGGGTGTTGACGTAAGCAGCGTAGGCCTACACAGTACGGTTTTGTGTGGATGCCCAAGTGATCTAGACGATTATATCCACTTTTTAAAAGCACTCAATTTTCAGGCCTTATCAGATATACTGGTAACATGAAGAATCATGTACAGCTGTACAGCTGTACATCGTAGCTCAGATTTTTTTTTTTTTTTTTTTTTTTTTTTTTTTTTTTTTTTTTTTACTGAAAAATGTTACGTACACACGTGTACATGTAGCTTGTACCTTTGGGCTTTGAAAATTGTTTTTTAGAGAATTCATATGATTGTTTTAAAACAAGAATCCACTGTGGGTGTTTTTCCTCCTTAAGGTTTGTAATGGTGAGTGGTTGGTAGGGCCTACATTGGTTTCTGGTGTACCTAAATTTTTGCAGTTCCATGCTACATGTACAATAATTTTCTTTTTATCACTGCGATTACTGTACCTTGCTCTTATTCATAGAAGCAAATACAATGTACATTTTTACACACCTACTTTTCATACTGTACTTTGTTTTTTTAGGCGTGAATATTTTCAGTTCATTGGACATGTTGATGGGTACATATCGTAATTACAAGTGATAAACTCATGGAAAAGTTGAAATATTTTAGTTCAAGGTTGTGTTTTTGTGATGTAGTGGATTACATGTACATGTACATACAGACCATGCCAAGTGCGGATGGGCTGTGTGTTTTGGGTGTTTGGGTGGGTGTTTGAAAATTGAGCTGTTATGCCGTTTGTCTGCACATGTCATTGTACATCGCATGTTCATCTATGCATACATGTACAAGTGTAGACATGTGTAGAGTATGTTTTTGAGTTGTACAACTACCAAGAACTTGTTTACATATATTTTCTTTACATACAAAATCATTCATTAGAAGTACAGTATGTTCTTTGGCCCATTTTGATAGAAATAAAACTAGTTCTGTTAATGCACATGAACATTTGTACCTGTAGTTTGAAGTGTGTAGCAATGAATTTATTTTCTTTTTTGAACTTCGAAGCAATTTTTTTTTAACCAAGAATTGTTGTAAAACACAACAAATGAAAAAACAAGATCTACAGTGGGACCAGGAAGATTTCTTTGTCATAACTTGTAACCAGTTTGTGTTAATCCTGTGTTTTTGATGTATAATGAGAGTCTACTACACATGGTAATCAGACTGAAATGTGACATATCAAATTATTTCTCTGACATCTAAATTCAGAGTCAGACAGTTTACAGTGTATTTTGTTTCAAATAATGCACTGTTGTTGAACAATGATCATGAACTATCATGAATATACAGTAAATGTATTGTATATTACAGTACTTGTACATGTACATGTACAAATGAAAGTGTATAATGAAGGAATTTTAAGAGCATGGAGAAACAACTGAAATTTTATGCCTAATATTTTATCAACTATAGAACATTTAATTTCAGTTCCTTATGAGTACATGGTGGCACAGAACATCCAACTTTAAAGACACTTATACACCTGAGGAATTATTTTGAACGTCCTTCCCAGAGTGACAACTTTTTGAACTCATTATTGACAGTTGGGAGTGGGATGCTAGCTTTGAAACTTCCTTGGTAGTTGGTACAACATTAACAGTTTTACCATCATGGCCAAATTTTTATAATGAAGGCTCAAGAAGTAATGTGATTTAAAAATGTACAAATTATACATATGTTCAAATTACACTACTCGTAGTCCATTTGTTTTCACTTTGCTGTCTGCTCTTACTGTACATGAAATGATGAAGACTACACAGTGTTATACATGTATTTAACAGTACTGCACATGTACAATGTACATGTACACTGTACATTGTACATTTCAAAATACAATAGTGATAAATTGATGTATTTCCTGACCACACCTCAACACTGAAAAAAAAAATCTAAACTTATTTACCAATAATCAGCTGCCATAACCGTGGAAAAATGTAAAGTCTACTACACTGTACAGCTGTATGTACAAAGTACATGTACAATGTTTTAATTTGGATGTGATTTGTAATAGTTGGTTTAATCAAATTGCTAATATGTGAGTGTGTGTGTGTGTGTGTGTGTGTGTGTGTGCATGTGTTTGTGTATGTTTGTGTGTGTGTGTGTGCACATGCTGTATGCATTTTTGTGTGTTGTGTGCATGGCCCACACATTTCCCAAGCATAATTTCACGCTGATATCCCCTTAAATGTTTGTGAATTAGAAACAAACAAGTTGATCTGTCAGACTGTCTTTTGATATGAATAGGCCTACTTATTTAATAATGTATATATTCACGGAGCTACTCTTTTGAGTAAATACAGGTATGGTTTGCAAAAAAAAAAAGGAAGATATAATTGGATATATATATATATAGATATATATATATAATATATATATATAAAACCGATAAGTCCATTTTTGAAGATTTTGAAGTGTGGTCTTTGTCATAAAGTACAAAATAATACCTTTTAAATGATATATTGGTCACTACATATAAAGGTACTTATCGGATTTTGCAAACAAACTCTTCATGTATATATATATACATGAAGAGTTTGTTTGCAAAAACCGATAAGTCCACATCTGACAAATGGAGATATTTGCGATTAAAGGTCAAGAAAAATAAAAAGAATAATAAGAAAATTTTTGCTTATATATATATATATATATATATATATGCATATGCAGAAGGGCAGTTCAACCAAAACTGTTCACTTCTGTAATGCCAGAGACAAATGGACCAATATCTCTGTAGCAAAAATGCCCTTAAGCGTCTTCATCTTGGTTTACTAAATTTAGCTTTATTATCATGAAGACTAACAAACAAAAGACTGAGTGACGGGGTATTCTTACAACAGGGATATTGGTCTGATTGTCTCTGTTATAGAAATTATCAAAGCAAATAGTTTCGGTCTAACTGCCCAGTAGGCCCTACATGAAGTGGTAATAAAATGATAAAAGTTTTACAAACTTAGTGCAATTCTTTAAATTTAGACTGCTCTCTACTAACATTTGGGGAAAAGAACAAACAATAAAGGCACTTTCTGGTTCCTTACATGTACTTCAAAACTTTGCACTACAAATTGTGTAATGTATCCCCTTCACCTCCACCACCCCTGAATATGTTTGATATCTTGTATACCATAGCTAATTACCGGTTCATGGAACCCACATCTCACAGTCCTGAGCTTACATTACAAAATTACATTGTTATTTATTGGGCCAGATTGTAGTGCAAACAGGTGCATACATGTGCCTTTGTCAATTAAAGAATTTCTTTAATTTCTGAATATTTCATCATACAATATTATTAATGAAGAATAATTGATGACAAAATTATTTCCTTTAATGAATATGATTGGCACAATCCCCCCCCTCCAAAAAAAACCCCCAACAAAACATATTGATCCCCTTTACCAACAATAACATCGCCAAACAAATCTTCCAACTTTTCTTGAGGTCCACATCTCACGACCTTCACAGAGTTCTTTGCAGTTTTATGTAGTGTTTGGACATTAGAAGTGGCACATCACAAATCATACATCGGCGAGCTGGCGATTTGTAGCTCGCCATTTCCAATCTCAAGAATAATATTCAAGTCATCATCGAATCTGGGCACAACAAAGTCCAAAACACCACGTGAAAGTAGGTCCTAGATGACTGCAACCATAACTTTCAGCCAGTCAAAAACGTTGCACGAATCAGCTGTGCAACAATGCATGGTACGGATCACTGAAGTACTGAGTATCGCATTGCATTGTGATCAAAGAGTTGGCTCTTTGATTGTGATATTAATGTGTGTTGTGCAAAAATGTAGGCATCTCTGTGCACATAATTAGTAATTGTTGCAGATCGCACTGTATTCACGGTGCAATGCACACAGCTGGCTGCAGATCGATCGATCCCACAGAACTCTTTTCTGTGATCGATCCCTTAGTTGTCATGCATATACGCAATGGGCCGAATGCATAAACGCTAGCAATTGCTTGTGTTAGCCTTTTACTCGAATCCGTATGCATAAAAACAAGAAACTGCTTGCGAGTAGAAGCTTTTGCTAGCAAGCACAAGCAATTGCTTGCTGCCCGCAAGCAATTGCTTAGAGGCCAAGCGTTTGCTTAAAAACGTATGCATAAAACATACCTTTTGCTAGTTCTTGCTAGCAATTGCTTACGATTTTCCAAGCTCCGTAAAATGAGCTTGAGCTTTTGCTTAGCTGGGACGTTCCCTTTTAAGTATCATTTTCATATTTTTGCAAGATACACTCACATCCCAAACCTTATTGAAGGTCTATATATGCTACAAACTAGACATCAACACAACCCACACACAAGTTATCTACAAATTATACATTCATCTATACTTTAGCATGTGCAATATACCGACACTAGTGCATTTTCATCTACATGTATCACTAATAATTCAAAGTTAACACATAACAGCACTCTCAAACTCAACACATACTAGCATGGTCATCTAGCCATATAGCACTTTATGACTGCATGAAATATTCTCTCAAAATACATCTCATTTATATCTTATGAGTGTGAGTGTATTATCAAGAATACACATGTCAATGGTAAATGATTACATTCCCTTTTGCAACACCTTTAGAAATACATGAAATCAAAGATGAGAAGAGACTTACCTAGGATGATAAAAGGATGAGAAGAAACAGGTTGATGGTTGTGGTATCAGCGTGTATGTATAGGATGACACACAAGCTGCTACGACTTCCTGCCTCTGTATCCCCTCACCTAAACTCTTTGGACTCCTCCATTCTCCAGGGGGGGGGGGGGGTATTATGTAATGTGGAGGTGCAGATGATGAAGCAGGTAGCTTCGTCATTGAAGAAACCTCTTTGACCAGTAAGGAATTAATTTCTAGTGAACACCACACCCCAATATAAGATTGAGCCAATGAAATGCTTTAGGGAAAGGAAGTTTGTTAGTAAATTAGTTATAAAAAAAAAACATGTCTCAGCCGAGAAATCAGTTAGACTGGCAAGCACAGTGGGAGCGGCTTCACGCTATGTAGTGAAGCAAAGGCTGCAGAGTTTTGAGGATTTTGAGAGAATTTTGAGGAACTTTGAGAATAGTTGGAGACCACAGAGATAAAGTCAGGAGTTCCACTTTCTTGGAATACATCACGCCCCCCCCCCTCCAAGTCAACCAACCAATCTTTATCGACGCTGAATGCACCATCGACCTACGCTGTGAATGTGATGAGGATCTGACTGTCATGACTGAACCGGCGAGCAGCAGGACAGTAAGAAAAACTATGAGTCACGATAACACAAAACTTTAGTTTACGTGAATTTAGAGTGCAATTACAAACTCCAACTAGACTTGGAATTTGTCATCAAGTTGACAAATTAGGTGATCCGATGTATTCGAAAATCAATGATTTGAGTCCTGATCCCATTAGGCACGACCATACAGGTTTCATCTGTGTTTAGGGACATTGGCCGTGTGATGTTTGGATTCTCATTTAGAAAATGGAGTCAGGTCTGCCATCTTTGGTACAAATTCCGTATACAATAACGAAGATACAGAATGAAGTATGTTTGACCATTGACCCTACTTTGCACAGCCAAAATGGCATCTGAGCAAAAAGCTTTAATTTTAGCGAAGTTTTTCGACATGATTTGGACGTTGAATGAAAAAATGAAAAAAACAAATGAAAAGAATGAAAAAATGGAGGACACATAACGATAGCGCAAAGTCTCAGCTACAACCTATTCATATCTGGGAGAAATACACGGAAGGGTAAGTGAGCTAGTGCTCGATAAAGACAATCGTGTCAATTTTCACATCTAGAAAAATTTCCTCCCATAGAGATAACACGTCATAACGAAGATAGAGAAAAAAAGTACATTTGACCTTTGAACCCACTCTGCACAGACAAGATGGCATCTGAGCAAAAAGTGGTTATTTTGTGAAATGATTCTTGTAACATGGTCTTTGCGTGTGCAAAATATGGGAAAGATAGGACATGTATTCACCAAGATACAGGATAAAACATTTATGACCTTTGACCCTAATTTACATACCCAAGATGGCGTCTGATCAAGTAGTTGTTATTTTATCAAATAATGTACGTGACATGAACAAAACATGCGCAAAATATGGGGGTGATAGGATATGTTATTCTTGAGTTAGTGCAAAGAAAGTTGCAGAAAGAAAGAAATATTTCAATACATCGAAGATAAGCTCTAATTTCAACCAAGTTTTTTGACGTGATTCAGACATCGTATGAAAAAAAGAAGGGCACTTTTACGATAGCACAAAGTCTCAGCTACAACATATTGAAATCTGGGAGAAATTCACCGAAGCATAAGTGAGCTAGTGCTCGATAAAGATAGTCATGTCAATTTTCATTTCCAGAAAAACTGCACTCCCGTGGAGATAACACGTAAACTGGTCAAATTTGACAAGATTACTTTCAATCCATTTTTACGAGGTGATGCCGTCATCTAATCAAAATACTGTTATTACATTAATGAAAGAGCATTTAATAAGCTACAACATACTGAAATCTCGGTGAAAATTGGCAAAGGATTAGTGAGATACGCTCGAATGAACTTAAAATTTAATGACGTCATTTTGAAAATTTACTTTTTTTACTTTATTAAGAAATTTGATATCTTTTAATCATTTTTTCAGCATCGCCAACCCATGAAATGACATGTACAACTCATCAGCTTTCAGAATATGTAAAGAAAATGGGGGGTCATCGTCCATCCTGACGAGTAAAATCGGATTTAAAATTGGCGGTTTTTTGGCATAGTTGCACTGTAGGCCTATATCGCCATTGACGCGCGCGCGGAATTTGAAATTTGACGGGCCCGTATGACGTCATATTGAGTCGGATTGACTTGAAACTTGGTAGAAATATTCCTTGACATTTCAGACATCCGATCCGCGTGAAAAAACGGGAAATTTCTATTGCATATGAGCTGTGCGTGCGTATATGCGTGCGCGCGTACGCGTCCGTGCGATTTTTTCAATTTTTCAAAAAATGCTCCAAATGGTCTGAAACGTGTGCAAAAAAAAATTTCAGCTCGATTTGAGCATACAAATATTTCAACGCGCGCGTACGCGCACGTTTTAAGAGAAAATATGAATTTTGATATGAGTAGAGTGTGCATAACTTGAAATATATGTAACGCAAATTTCATTGAAAATTCCATTCCATCAATGAGATATGAATGAAAATGTGTTTTTGTATAATGACGTCATAGTGACGTCACGGTCGACTGATCACTTTGATTTTATTTGACCCGTCGTCTTTGGGACATGATACATAGATGGTATAATTTTGACATTGATAGAAAGAACACTTCCTGAGCTAATCGATACACAAATTTTGTCCAGAAATAAAGAAAGAAGAACTAGACTTGGAATTTGTCATCAAGTTGACAAATTAGTTGATCCGATCTCTTCGAAAATCAATGATTTGAGTCCTGATCCCAATATAGGCATGACCATACAGGTTTCATCTGTGTTAAAGGTAAGGGAATCCCATTTGCATGCCTTAAATGAAGAGTTGTGTAAATACAGTGGTATGTTGAAGAGAGTATCATTTTAGAAACTCCCATAAAGTATTGAAAGTGGAAGGTAACATTTAGTACATTTTTTTGACCGTTAGATTTTGAATTGAATTTTTTTCGGGGCTCACCGTAAATTCCAGTACATTACTAGGCTACCTTTGCAGACCCATGCACTGCATGGGTATCCATCATGTATATTTTGTGAAGAAAGTTCATCAAAACTTACAAACATTTCTATATACATTCTTGCCACACACTCTATATGTTATTACATCAGCTCTTATACTTTTAGATTTGTGTTTATAGACAAAAAAATACAGAAGACTGCAACAAAAAGGCTTAAGTGTGGCTGACACACAGAACTACTGCGTAGTTGAGTTTTGTGCATTATTCAAATTGTAGAACTGTTGACTTCCAAATTTCTCAGCAGTGGCCTAAACAAGTCCCCTGAGGTTCATATTTAATGTTTTGCTGCATTTTGGGAGGTCTGTAAAAGGTATCCCCTACCTTTAAGGGACATTGGCCGTGTGATGTTTGGATTCTCATTTAGAAAAGGGAGTCAGGTCTGCCATCTTTGGTACCAAATTCCGTATACACTATAACGAAGATACAGAATGAAGTATATTTGACCATTGACCCCATTTTGCACAGACAAGATGGCATCTGAGCAAAAAGTGGTTATTTTGTGAAATGGTCCTTGTAACAGGGTCTTTGCGTGTGCAAAATATGGGAAAGATAGGACATGTATTCTCCAAGATACAGGATAAAACATTTATGACCTTTGACCCTAATTTACATACCCAAGATGGTGTCCGATCAAGTAGTTGTTATTTTGTGAAATAATGTACGTGACATGAACTAAACATGTGCAAAATATGGGGTTGATAGGGGCTGTTTTACTTGAGTTATTGCAAAGAAAGTTGCAGAAAGAAAGAAATATCTCCCTGCATTGAAGGTAACCTTCGATTTCAACCAAGTTTTTTGATGTGATCTCGGCATCCAGTAAAAGAAAAAAAAATAGATGGCACACAGTCGATAGCCCAAAATGCCACCTACAACATGTAAAAATCTTTGAGAAATTCACCGAAGGATAAGTGAGCTAGTGCTCGATAAAGACAGTCGTGTCAATTTTCATATCTAGAAAATTCCCTCCCATAGAGATAACACGTATTACGAAGACACAGGTAGAAGTACGTATGACCTTTGACCCCACTTTGCACATCGAAGATGGCATCTGAGCAAAAAGTGGTTATTTTGTGAAATGATTCTTGTAACATAATCTTTGCGTGTGCTAAATATGGAAAAGATAGGACATGTATTCACCAAGATACAGGATGAAACATTTGTGACCTTTGACCCTAATTTACATACCCAAGATGGTGTCCGATCAAGTAGTTGTTTTTTATGAAATAATGTACGTGACATGAACTAAACATGTGCAATATATGGGGGTGATAGGGGCTGTTTTATTTGAGTTACTGCAAAGAAAGTTGCAGAAAGAAAGAAATATCTCAATACATCGAAGATAACCTTTAATTTCAACCAAGTATTTTAACGTGATACCGACACCCTATGAAAAAAACATAGGGTACACTGTTGATAGCCCAAAGTCTCAGCTACAACATATTAAAATCTGCAATTCACGGAAGGGTAAGTGAGCTAGTATACAAATATTCAATGTTTATGAGTGCGTTGAATAGAACTGTTAAACTTGCACGCTCATGTAACATAAACATTGAATAGTTTTGTATATCATACAAAACATGTATGGAATCTTGCCATCTGATGCTGGTCACATGACATTCAGAGGAATCGGCTATCCAACGCTCACACTCAATGGCAGTGCAATAGTCGACTATTGAACGGTACAAGCGAGCCGGCAGTGCAATAGACCCTATAGGACACACTGAACTTGTGTATCGTACAGCTAGCTGGCATTGATGCATACGCGCACCCGTAGGGTTTGCGCTGCGCCAGCACGCAACAACCGGTTCACCAGTCCACCATGTGTACCATACCACCACCGGTCACCTACGCACGTCGCACGGCCATGCCACTACGTTATCATGGCTACGTAAGACCTACCTCTTTTCACCCGAGCTTTGTTCTCGTCTCTGATGAGGATCTCAGCGCATTGCTAATCATGAGTGAAATGCAGCAGCAAATACTAAGAAAGTGATCAAATACAGTATGCTTTAAATAGAGGTAAGCAAACTCTCTAGACCTAGCTATATAGGGTTTAGTTAGACCTTTTTCAAGACCTAGGGGGCCTACCAGAGATCGAGCCAGTGGCAGTACGTTACGTAGCTAGTTGGCCTAACGTTAGGCGTAGGCTTTCGCATACGTAGTTCTCAATCTACCTATTTAGGGTTAAAACATATCTATTTTTGGTCCAAACTGTAGGCCATGCCTAAATATTTCGATATCATGTGTTGTATAATGCTCGATAAAGACAATCATGTCAATTTTCACACCTAGAAAAATTCCCTCCCATAGAGATAACACGTCATAACGAAGATACAGAAAGAAGTACATATGACCTTTGACCCCACTTTGCACACCCAAGATGGCATCTGAGCAAAAAGTGGTTATTTTGTGAAATGATTCTTGTAACATGGTCTTTGCGTGTGCAAAATATGGGAAAGATAAGACATGTGTTAATTTACCAAGATACAGAATGAAACATTTATGACCTTTGACCTTAATAACTTATTTACATACACAAGATGGTGTCCGATCAAGTAGTTGTTATTTTATGAAATGATGTACGTGACATGAACTAAACATGTGCAAAATATGGGGGTAATAGGGGCTGTTTTTCCTGAGTTATTGCAAAAAAAAAAAAGTTGCAGAAAGAAAGAAATCTCCCAATACATCGATGATAAGCTCTAATTTCAACCAAGTTTTTTGACGTGATTCCAACATCGTATGAAAGAACGAAGGGCATATTTACGATAGCACAAAGTCTCAGCTACAACATATTGAAATCTGGGAGAAATTCACCGAAGCATAAGTGAGCTAGTGCTCGAAAAAGATAGTCATGTCAATTTTCATTTCCAGAAAAACTTCACTCCCATAGAGATAACACGTATACTGGTCAAATTTGACAAGATTACTTTTAATCCATTTTTACGAGGTGATGCTGTCATCCAATTAAAATGTTGATACTACATTAATGAAAGAACATTTGATAAGCTACAACATACTGAAATCTGGGTGACAATCGGCAAAGGATAAGTGAGATACGCTCGAGTGAACTTGAAATTTGATGACGTCATTTTGAAAATTTACTTTTTTTACTTTATTAAGAAATTTGATAGCTTTTAATCATTTTTTCAGCATTGCCAACCCATGAAACGACATGTACAACTCATCAGCTTTCAGAATATGTAAAGAAAATGGGAGATCACCGTCCATCCTGACGAGTAAAATCGGATTTAAAATTGGTGTTTTTTTGGCATTGTTGCACTGTATATCGCCATTGACGAGCGCGCGGAATTTGAACTTTGACGGGCCCGTATGACGTCATATTGAGTCGGATTGACTTGAAACTTAGTAAAAATATTCCTTGACATTTCAGGTATCCGATAAAAACCGGGAAATTTCTATTGCATATGAGCTGTGCATGCGTATATGTGCGCGCGCGTACGCGTCCGTCCGATTTTTTCAAGTTTTCAAAAAATGCTCCAAATGGTCTGAAACGTGTGCAAAAAAAAATTGAGCTCGATTGGAGCATACAAATATTTCAACGCGCGCGTACGCGCACGTTTTAAGAAAAATATGAATTTTGAGACTATGAGTAGAACGCGCATTATTTCAAATATATGTGACGTAAATTTCATTGAGAAATTCCATTCCATTAATGAGATATGATTGAGAATGTGTTTTCATATAATGACGTCATAGTGACGTCACGGTCGACTGATCACTATGATACATTAGATCTGCCGTCTTTTGGACATGATACATATGTGGTATAATTTTGAAACTGATAGGAAGAGGACTTTTTGAGTTAACCTCTACACAACTTTTGTCCAGAAATAAAGAAGAAGAACCAAGAACAAAGAATCAGTACAGATACAGGTGATCCGAGACGATACTCGGATCACCTAACAACAAAGAATCCGTACAGATACAGAAGGTGATCCGAGAGGATACTCGGATCACCTAAATAGTCAACTGGTGTCATCGGAGATGGAGATGTTGAAGCGCCCTGTCAGACTGATACAAAGTGGAGAGTGATGATGACGAAGAGAATATGCCTACTGAGAGCGTGACGGCAGACCGCTCTACGGACGGCCCAGTCACACTGACGAGATCGACAATGACATGCAGACGAGGACCTCATTCGCCGACCGAGAGTAATCATTTAAGAGGAATGACTTTCATTTACGTTTGAAGACATCAAGAGATGTAGTAGTCTGATATGTTAAGGGGCAACTACTGTTTGCAGTCTTGTAAACATACTTGTATCTTTAGCGAAAACTGTTCGAGTACGTGGACAGTGATAAGTAGGCCCCTATAAATCACTCTGTCGAGTAAATTATATATGAACTAAATGGCTTCTTTTGAACATGTATTATGTTGAAAAGTTCTTGGTAATTCTTTTCCAGGCAAAATGTGTACATGAAAATTCCGATGTTAAAAGCATGTGATGGGAAATGTAAACAGTACGTGCAAATGCTTCTGTGTTTCCTGCTAAACTTGTTTGTTAGTGGGGAAAAGAAAAGAAAAGAGAAGAGAAGTCTCGCTCTACCACGTCTTCATACCACAACGCCTACGGATATCTTTGTTTCATATTGTTAGTGGAGAAAAGAAAAGAAAAGAGAAGTCTCGCTTCATGAGAGATGTTCAGATCCCGCTCCACACCACAACGCCTACGGATGTCTAGGAAGAAGGTGGGTTTGAATGTCTTATAGGGCCGATAGAGCACCAACAGTAAGTGCAGATTAATTGGCACGCTATCTTTTGAAGAGAAACAATACTTTGTTTCACACAAGATGAAAAAGCAGAAAGACAACTGATAATCATCCGCTCATGAAAAAACAAGCAGAAGTTTTTCAAAACATTTCAAGAGGCATCTTGGTGAGTTACAGTCTGTTAAACATGCCAATAATACTGTGAAAAAAAAAAAACAAATTGAAGGCCACCTTCAATAGGCCACCTGCAATACAGCCCGGCATTTTCCGACATCACAAAAACTTTGATCAACACGTTCCATAAAATTATATACTTGTGATGAAGAGGGAAAATAGTAAACAACAGCATTGCAAGATTGATGCATTTCTTCCAAGACAACAGACAGGAACAGATTCCACGTAGAATACATAAACATGTACTTTGATTTTTCCATTCATTTTCCCCATATCATTACACACAATCATTACACACGTATACTTGATATGGTATTCAGCTGACAGATTCAGCTGTCAGGGCGGTGAGTTGGCTCAATCGGTAGCGCGTCTGCCTCACGATCACGCGGCCCGGGTTCGAACCCGAGTCTGGACTGAGCAATGTTGTGTGTAACATACCGTCCCCTCTAGCAAGAGGCAAAACACTCTGTCCCTCGGATAGGACATAAAATGGAGGTCCCGTGTATGAGAGAGTAATAACTCATGCACGTAAAAGATCCCGGTTCATTCATTCATCGCAAAGAGCGCGGTGTCTAACCTGGTGAAGTGGTCCCACCTCACATCCAACTGGACCCCATGGAAGACCAGCTTAACGTAGCTGAATATGGGCTATCCAGCCATCTTCGCAGATGGAAATTAACAAACAAACAAACAAACAAACAAACAAACAAACAAACAGCTCACTGTGTGCAGACTGAGCACGACCCGATAATTCAGAACCTCTGCCTGAGAAAGGCTTCTAGCCTATCCCGCGAGTCAAAAAGAAGCTTTCTTATCATCTCGTGCATCCTGTATTCTATGTGCAATACACTCATCATAGAGACAAGCTTGCCTTCACCCAAACTGTTTAGATATTGCCATTGGAAGACTCTGATGATCGCATACAGTGGCTGTGCACCTATAAGAACGCTGGTCTGACCTCAGGATGTCTATCCAGTTTAGTCGTGGAGGAGATCTGTGTGCCGATCGCGTGCTTCACTGAAGACGCACATGCTGCCCTGTCTTGAAAGAGATCAAGGGTATAGATCTAGACCAATTTCAGCAGGTTACACTGAATCATCACTTGCTGGCAGAGAGTCTTAACCGGATCATGCAGGTGATATTACCCGCTGCCAGCGTACCCTCATTCACACATTGGATGCAAACCGGATGGCAGCATATTGGAAACAACCAATATTTGGGCATGGGGGCACAACTCTTGGCCAGGCCCAAGTGTTAAGGAGTATCGGGCATAAAGAAGACAATTAGAGTAAATAGTAGTTCCACTCCTATTTGGAATTGAGGTTCCTAAACAGGTCATTGAAAAAATGCCCCAAATTTCCTGACATAACGACCCAAACTTAATTGGATGACAATAGCAAGTTGCAAGACACAGGGTTGCTTCATGTGGAATGCATGTTATGCCTCACAGTATGTCGCTTTCCAGATGGTCCATGACGTCACTGTATGCTCCACGACCATGAGTCATTCACCGAAACCATACAGCCCACGAGCTTGACACTGACCAACACAGGCCCGCCAGCTCGAACCAAGGTAGCATTGCCCATGAGCTTGACACTTAGGCAAACCAGGCCCATAAGATTCCGACACATTCGGGGGGGGGGGGGGGGAGGGTGCTAGGTAAAAATGGCAGGGGTAAAAATGGCAGAGGTAAAAATGGCAGAGGTAAAAATGGCAGGGGTAAAAATGGCAGGGGTAAAAATGGCAGGGGTAAAAATGGCAGGGGTAAAATGTCAGAATCAATGAGAGTGATTTCGTCAGAGATAAACGTATGAAGAGGTTTTGATTGATAACCTAGCCGGAGCAAACTGTATCGAATTATCAAATTCCAACTGCAGGTTTGAAGAATATTGAATTATGTTTTAAAAAGATTAGAGCACTCTCACTATTCTGAGTTTGGTTCAAGTGCAGTGGCGTAATCTGTCCGTTCAGAGGAATAATAAACCAGCTAAGAGCCTAGTAGGCCTATGGGAAATTTTTATTATTATTATTATTATTGTTGTTGTTGTTATTATTATTATTATTATTATTATTATTATTATTATTATTATTATTATTATCTTTATTACTATTATCTATCATTATAAGGGGGTTCCAACAATGCTGCAAAACCCTTAAACAGTATAATCCTATGTTGTTTCGCCCAATGAAGTTATCACACACACACACACACACACACACACACACACACACTCACGAACCCACTTTTGGTATAAACATATACTTCTATACGCAGATATACATACTCTCACATACACACTCTTACACAAACGAATTCCGCTCACGTCCAGGCTAGTATATTGTCATTATTTTTCATTTTTTGAACTGTTTAGTGTAAAGAAGTAAAGGAGACATCAGTAGTCGAAGCAAACCGCTAATTTTTCACCTGTTCTATGTTATTTTCTCACATTCAGGTTTCGTAGGAGGCTATTTATTTCACAAGGCCTGATCACGACATAATGTAGAAATAAAAATACAAAACGCAAAAAACAAACTACAGCAGATGTATCGGCAGACATAAGTAAGCTCTTGCAAAATATCTTATTACATTGTTCAAGTATCACATGGCGCAAAAACAAATATCTCGAAGTTTAATGAACACTTTGTGGTCACTTAACAAACCTATGCTTATTAAAACTGGAGACGAACTTTAGCAAGAAACTGTTCAAGTGAGAGTAAAAACCGATAGTTTGCCATGGGATTTTTTCAATCATTGTCGAACGAATCCGCAGGCGAAAAAATGTAAATGTTTGATGCCTTTCAAACTTAGCTGTTGCTCCCGAAGTCAGATTCCATTACGTTTAACGTAGTAAATCTATCAACATGGTGTGTTGCTAAAGATTGGTAGATTCAGCCACCGAAAATGACGTTGTTCTCTCGTTATACAACAACAGTAAGAAAATCCAATCCAATCCCATCCATTTAGAATGAAATCACCGCCTCGATGACTACCATATGATCGCGATTTAATTTACACAGGGATCGCTGAAGCTCTGCAAGACTTTCTTCGTCATTTTCATGAGGCCTGTAGTACGAAGCCATATGAAGAGTCTTAGACCCCGCCATATTTAATTTACACAAGATAATTTCACAATCCCTTTTTTTTATGTTGTATGGAAGAACATGATCAATTGTGGAAATGAGCTGCATGCTTGACGGAGGTCTGCGCTCTCAGAGTGCTTTTCTAGTTTGTTAGTTACCTCCGCCAAGGGAGGAGGTTATGTTTTCGTTACCGTTGATTTGTTCGTTCGTTCGTTAGTTAGTTAGTTAGTTAGTTAGTTTGTCCGTGTGCAAAATAAGTCAAAAAGTAGTTAACGGTTTGAGATGAAACTTGCAGGAAAGGTTGAGAATGGCACAAGTAACACACGATTAAATTTTTGTGGTGATCCGAGAATTTCAAACCTTTACGCGTGGTTTTTTTTTTTTTCGCGCATGTATACCTTTTATTCCGTTTTAATGTTTATAATAACGTATACATCGTTTACGTCACGGTTTATGCACTCTCATCTCATAGCCCCAAGAAAATGTTTCGGATAAACCAGAAAGAGGTCAGGTGAGGCGTCAGGTGATGCATTCTGCCAGTTTAAGTGAGGAAAACGAGGGGAATATTTTGTACATGTACGTAAGCCCTATTGGTTGTGAAGGAATGCAGTTTTCATTCTGGACAATTTTTGTACATGCTCCATTTGCAATAGTTTAGAGACGTTGGAGGCTGGGTGGAAGGTTTAGTCCTTTCCATTAAAACGCAGAGGGTATCCGTGAGAAAGAAAAAATGCAGGAAAGTAAAATAGGGGAGACCGGGAAAAATGGGCCATTTTTACCCCTGCCATTTTTACCTCTGCCATTATTACCTCTGCCATTTTTACCTCTGCCATTTTTACCTCTGCCATTTTTACCTCTGCCATTTTTACCCCTGTCATTTGTACCTCTGCCATTTTTACCTCTGCCATTTTTACCTCTGCCATTTTTACCCCTGCCATTTTTACCTCTGCCATTTTTACCCCTGCCATTTTTACCTCTGCCATTTTTACCTCTGCCATTTTTACCTCTGCCATTTTTACCCCTGCCATTTTTACCTCTGCCATTTTTACCTCTGCCATTTTTACCCCTGCCATTTTTACACCGAACCAGGGGGAGATCCCCAAGACCTACACTGAATAGATTAAGCTTTCTGATGTAATATATATATTAATCTCGTGCGCCTTGTTTTCCTCGAGTGTCGAGCTCGCGGACCACACAGCTTGTGGGACTATTATATTTGATGTCGAGCTCATTGACCTTGTTCATCTACTAGTATAGTATTTAGGTCACGGGATGTATGACTCGGGGGCTGCGTAACTCATGGGCTGTACGACTCGGGTTGTTTGACTCGTGACGTACATCTGATGAGGTGGGCCTGTTGTTTTCTGGTTAGCATCTGTCACCCTTTCATCCAGTTCAAGGGACTTTGCCATATGCCTGTTCACAAACTATTAAGCATCAACCCAAAATATGGTACTCCTCTCCCCACCTTCCATGTTTAAGCGTACAAATTTTGTCCAGTGCAAATTGGATAATGTTGCACATAATTTCATGCAAGCTAGTCTGCATAACTGACCCAAACATAAATATTATATTTGAGATTATAACGTCAAGGCATGATTTGTACATGATTAAACATTTAGGATTAAACCAATGAAGCCAAACATCAATATTTGCAATCCTACACAAATTTTTAGGGATATTCTAAAAGTCTGACCTCACATTGTCCTTAGAGGTCAAAGTTGGATATACACAGGGTAATGACCAATGTTCTGTGGAATAAGAAGACACTTCTTGTACAATGTAGTACAAATGCTAATAGCATAATGCATGATTGCACACCAGGTATACAGTTAACCATTGAATATACATCAAATATCGATATTTTGATATTTTGAGGTCCTTGACTTGTCGCAGTCCTCAGAGGTCAAAGGCAGAGACATGTAATAATTACCCTTGATCTGAGGAAGAGGAAAACGATTCAGGTGTAACACAAATGAATTTTTAGGACATCGTTATTTTTATCATCAACCAATTGCAACAAATATCAAAATTCTGATAATTTGAGGTCAATAATTGACCTCTGGAGGTCATTAGAGGTCAATTCGCATGTTGAAGTCCGGCATGCAGATTGACATGGACCTGTATCGTCAAGAATGTGAGCTGTACTACAGTCTGATTACCGATGTAAAGTCCCAGTACCTGAGAAAAGAGATCGCCAATGCTGACTCTAAACGACTATTCAACTTCGTGAAGAAACTGTCCACCCCTTCTGACTCTTCTATTTATCCTGAACACTCATCTGATTCAGAACTGGCGCACAGGTTCAGTATATTCTTCATGAAGAAAATCGATGATATTGTGTCTTCCTTTGTATCTGACGTGAACCATTTGGAGTTATCCGTCCAGGCTCCTGAGAACTCTTTGAACTGCAACCTGAGCGAGTTTAATCCGGTCACTGATGAACAGCTTCGACGTCTCATCATGCTATCTCCACCAAAATCTTGCACTCTGGACCCTCTTCCAATTTGGCTGCTCAAAGAGTGCCTTGATGAGCTGCTTCCGGTTCTTGAAAACATCATTAACACATCATTGTCATCGGGTATAGTTCCAATACCTTTCAAGACATCTCTTGTATCCCCTCTGTTGAAGAAACCGAACCTAGATCCCGGTGTCCTGAGCAATTACCGACCAATTGTCAATCTGCTATTTGTGAGTAAGCTTCTTGAAAGGATTGTGTCTACACAGTTAATGTCTTATGTTGACAGTAATCATCTGCTTCCTACAAACCAGTCAGCATACCGCAACCTCCACTCAACAGAAACTGCCTTGTGGAAAGTGCTCAACGATCTCCTTCTTGCTGTCGACAAGGGCAATGAGGCTGCTCTTCTTCTTCTTGACTATTCGGCTGCGTTTGACACGCTCGACCACACGTTGCTACTACAACGACTTAGTAATGACTACTCCATCACAGGCACTGCCATCCAATGGATCAAGTCATATCTTCAAGATCGCACACAGAGGGTGATAATCAATGGGACCTGTTCACGTCCTAGTCCTATCAGCTGCGGAGTTCCGCAAGGATCCGTTGCCGGCCCCCTTCTTTTTCTCCTCTATACAGGTCCACTCACGAGAATCATCAATTGTCATCATGGAGTCAACTACGCTATGTATGCTGACGACACTCAAATTTACATAACTATGTCACCTGGCGATAGGATTGCTGCTGTTAATTCACTGAGAGAATGTCTCAACGACATCAAAGCCTGGTCCACTGCCAACAGACTCCGTCTGAACGAAGACAAGTCTGAACTCATCCATTTCTCATCACAGTTTAGGAGCACAGTTCCTCTACCAGATCTAACTACTCGGGATGGGATTATTAAGGTCTCTGACTGTGTTAGAGACCTTGGCTTTACTTTGGACAAACACTTAACTCTTAAACACCATATCACAAACATTGTAAGTCTGCATCATGGGGTATTTTCAAAATAGGGAAGATCAGGCGTCTGCTTGATCAATCATCAGCTGAGCGGCTCGTCCATGCCTTCGTCTCCTCCTATCTGGACTACTGCAACTCCCTCCTTGCCGGCCTCCCTCTTTCTCACAATCCCCTCTCCAACGTATCCAAAATTCAGCCGCTAGATTAGTCTCCCTTAGTAGGAGACATGACCATATATCTCCTGTTCTCCGCTCACTACATTGGCTTCCAGTCCATTCCCGTATTACTTTCAAGATCCTACTTCTGACATACAAAATCACACGTAATCTTGCACCCATATATCTTCAAAACCTAGTCTCTCTCCGCTCCTCCTCTTCTGCCAGACCCCTCCGTTCATCTTCCTCTCTCCAATTACTTCATGGCCCACGTACAAAAACCCGTTATGGTGACCGAGCCTTCTCTTCCATTGCTCCCACTCTTTGGAATAAACTCCCTCTGTATATTCAGAATGCCTCATCTGTCGAATCATTTAAAATTCTTCTTAAAACTCACCTGTTAAATCAGTTGTAATTTTTTTTTCTCCTGGAGGCGCACACAGTTATCAATTATTGTACCATTGTATCACATGTATTTTTCTTTTCTTTTCTTTTCTTTCTTCTTCTTTTGTTACTGTTAACGCTGATTTTGTTAATGTTATTGTGTTTTCTAATCTATTTGTATGAGTAGCAAAGTGCGCTTAGAAACGTCAGTATGAAGCGCCATATAAATGCAATTATTATTATTAAAGGTAGAAACCTGTCAAGGATCTATGGAACATGAAGACAATTCCCCTGTAATAAAAATGAGTTTTTAGTACATCATTACCATATTATTTAACATTAATCAATGACGCAAAATATCCATTTTTATCAAATTTTGAGGTCATTCATCAGAGGTCAAAGGTAGAAACCTGTCAGGGTTCTATGGAACATGAAGACAATTCCACTGTAACAAAAATTAGTTTTTAGTACATCATTACCATATTTAACATTAATCAATGACGCAAAATATCAACTTTTTATCAAATTTTGAGGTCATTGACCTCTGGAGGTCATCAGAGGTCAAAGGTAGAAACCTGTCAGGGTTCTATGGAACATGAAGATAATTCCACTGTAACAAAAATGAGTTTTTAGTACATCATTATGATGAAATGATGATGATGAATATGATGAAACAGCATTTGTATGGCGCCATTTATCTGTTAGAAACATTCAAAGGCGCCCAGCTCCCAAAAAGTGTCACACATCATCCACAAAGTTGCCGGAAAAGATGAGTCTTCAGTGCAGACTTGAATGTATTGAGGCTGCTGCAATTCCGAAGCTGAACTGGTAGCGAGTTCCACAGACGTAGTGCAACAGAAGAGAAGGCTCTATCCCCTACATCTTTAGGCGAGTATTGGGAACATGGAGTGTCAGTCCAGTACTGCGTAGCCCTGGTCAGGAGACAAGTTGTGGAGAGCCTTATAAGTAAGCAGTAAGATCTTATACTGTACTCTGCGTTGCACTGGCAGCCAGTGAAGCTCACGAAGTATTGGAGAGATATGGTCAGACTTCTTGGTGCCGGTAAGAAGGCGCGCAGCCGCATTCTGTACAGCCTGGAGGCGTTTGATTGATGTTAGTGGTAGGCCAGCATAGAGACAGTTGCAGAAATCCAGTCTAGATGATATCAGGGCATGGATGATACTTTCTGCAGCACCTCGTGTAAGACAGTGCCTAATCTCAGCAATCCGGCGGAGTTGGTAGTATGCTGACTGACAGACATGTGATATGTGCTTCTCCATACTCATTGCTCTGTCAAAGACTACACCAAGGTTTCTAGCCTTGTTGTTTGGAGATATAGCTTCATCACCAACTAGAACTGGAGCACCAGTGATACTGCTCCTCATATGTGGAGATGAGAGCAGCAGATACTCTGTTGCTCCTTTTTGCTCCTTCAAAGTGTCACATCATTACCATATTTAACATTAATCAATGACGCAAAATATCAATTTCTATCAAATTTTGAGGTCATTGACCTTTGGAGGTCATCAGAGGTCAATTCAGACTTACCTCCCGATCTTGAAATGAATCTGATAACATGTACTAACACTGGTGAAAGTTTCATGCTTTAGTCAAATTTTGCACAATTTTTCGGCTTATCTGCTCTACATGGCGTTCATGATCATTATGTACATACAAATAAGGCCGATTACAACATAGAAACCAGTGGAAGAGAATGAAAGCTATAAGGTCAAGTTTTTTGAAAAGCGAACAGGAAAGAAGGTTCTCAAGGGAACAAGTCCCCCATTGTATCGATGGTTTGACGCTGTAACGGCGTACTACAGTCATACATAGTACCTACACAATTGGGCCTACCCTGTATACGCTGTTATTTTCGCGTACAGATATTGTCGCGAATTCGCGAAAATTAAACCCTCGCGATAATAACAGCTTATACAAGTACATGCAATTCAGCGTGGGCATTGATGACAAGGAACGGGGGAGGGGAATGTACAGGCATATTCATGATTATAAATACAAGCGGAAAAGCTGGGTTGCCATAACTTCAGCCATGTCAACTCTGCTTGCACACGCAAAAGTTGACAACTGCAATTATACGTTTACCCTTGCAGTGTATACATGCGTGGCTTTATAAAAGAGTCAGGAATACTGACATAGATGAATTTGATTTAATTCAATTTAATCCAGTTAATTTTCCAGTCGTCTTTTGTTTCTTGTTATTCTACTAGATTCTATTTTGGCAACCTTGAGTTTTGCTTTCATTGTGTTTCATATAAAAAGATTGTTCTGTTAGAAATTGGCGTACAGCTCCTTTCATTACGAATTTGAGTTTATTTGTTGTTTTTTCTCGGGGGTAAATATGAGGCCTGCTCAATAATACTTTATCAGACTTGTTGCCCCTTTTTAAACACAACAATCCATGACTTAAACCATGCTTTGAACCAGGAACACCGATGTTTATACATTGTAAGAAACTTAATTCTAAACAGTGATAATATTCTAGGTAATCTCAGCATTGACACTAGGTGTATTTTTATTTCTGACATTTTCGAACTCATAAACATCTAAATCAACTGTTACTAGCCATAGGTGTTATTTCTGATATCCTTTTGCGTTCGGGCCTTTCTTTACTAGTAAATAGTAAATCGACGGGAATATCCTGTACTTTACAAAAGATTAATTCTGCTACAGAAATATAGAAATCATCATTTAATTGTGCAAGAAGATGACATGATCAAGCATTAACTGAACATTTATTAATGCAAACCTACCTCATGATTAGTTTGGACCGTCTTCACATTATTCAATTGCACGCCAAAGCGAAGAAAGACAAGTTATGTAAAAACTCTGTAAATCATTCCATCGATTTGCCATAGGAAAAAAAAAAAAGGTCTTCTTCTTCTTCTTCTTCTTCTTCTTCTTCTTCTTCTTCTTCTCATTAATGCTTACTTTCATAAATCGGAATACTCCGATGATCGAAATTCTCGTGAAAACAATGGAATCGAGAGAAGTTGTGAACCATGCGTATCACAGGGGACTTGTTTCCCGACATAGTTATGAGTGGCATGTGCGAATACTTTGTTTGTAACACATGTTTGATTTAACGTGTTTAATGATATATCCACAAGTTAGTTCTGAATACTATTATGACCCGAAGAATGTGTATAGGGACGTATTCCCTCACGTCTAATCTTTTTCACCGCAATTTCCTGCTCTGGAAGAGACCATTGATAAATTGTGCGCCTGTATTTAAATGTAAATATCAGTTTGTCAGTGTTTGGGTATCTGTTCAGTGACCTATTCAGCCATCTGCATGGCAACGGCCGTTTTATAAAGTATAATAGGTGTATTTGATTTGCGATGCAATTTTGTGGTAGGAAAACTAAAAAAAAACAACAACAACAAGAGCAATCGACTGATGATAGACGTGAAGCGGATGTCATTAGCAAGAGCTGAGAGGACGGGTCAGCATCTTTGTAGTGTCGTGGAAGAAGCTTACACCTCCTATATCATAGACATGGTCATTGTCTTCAAGAGCATACTCTTCTCTCATAAGTAACTATTGTTGTTTAGAATGCAACATGGAAAAAAAAAGAAACACACACACACACAGACACACACACACACACATACACACACGAAACAATAGGTTATAGTGGTTGGTGTGACCAAGGACTGGGGTGACTAAAGGGGTACTGTTTGTTATTCCGAAGGTTCGCTATTCCGAAGGTCCGTTATTCCGAAGGGTCGTTAATCCGAAACACACAAGTTCCATATGCCTAAGAGGTTCGGTAATCCGAAAATGTGTGGCGTTATTTCGAAGATTTGTTATTCCGAAGATTCAATAATCCGAAAATTAAATTCGGAAAAACGAACCTTGGGAAAAACGAATCTTCGGACTAAAGAGCCTCCGGAATAACGAACCCTCGGAATAACGAGCTGTAATCGTCTGAAGTCTAGTGTATTCAGTATGTCCCCCCCCCCCCCCCCCCCAAAAAAAAAAAAAAAAAAAAAAAAGAATTACATCGGGGCCCTTCGCATTGATATCTTTGAAAATAGTTAATCAATCTAAATACAAATTCAGTGTTATAAAACTATAACTCATTGCCCACATCTTACAGAAAACCCCATTCGATTTGCTTCAGTGGTCAAAGAGAAATGAGTAATTTTGTAGAGGATGTCGGTAAGAATTTCTCTTCCGTCCAAATTCTGTCTATTTTTCACACATTGACACAAGGGCATTGAATTGCTAATATTGGAAGAATCAGACTCATGACATGCTTTACAACTATCCACATTTCTTTGTAACCGCTAACTAAATTAAATGGGATTTTCTGCAAAAATAGAGCTAAAATGTTATATTTTAATGCCCTGAAGTAGCATTTGAAAGAATTCATCACATTGGGTGTTATCAATGCGAAATTGTGATTGCAATTTTTGGGGAAATACTGCAGTAAGTCGCCCCAAATATTATTATTAGATTTTCGAATTTATAACACCCAATATGATCAACCTGTCTAAGTGCTACTCTCAGGGTCTTAAAATGTAACATCTTAGCTATATTTTGCAGAAAATCCCATTCAATTTGGTTAAACGGTCACAGAGAAATGTGGATTGTTGTAAAGCATGCCCTGAGTGTGATTCTTCCAATTTTAGCAGTCCAGTGATCTTGTGTGTGAAGACAGAATTTGGACGGCAGAGATTCCTGACATCCTCTACAAAATTCCTCATTTCTCTTTGACCACTGAAGCAAATCGAATGGGGTTTTCTGTAAGATGTGGGAAATGAGTTATAGTTTCATACCCTGGATTCGTATTTAGATTGATTTACTATTTTTAAAGATATCATTGCGGAGGGCCCCGTTGTAATTTTTTTTTCTTTTTGGGACATACGGTACAGTACACGAGTAGTGCAGTCTCGACATATGCCGAATCGCATGCAGGCATGATGGCCTAATCTGTCTTTGGATATCAGAGTGATATGTTCATGCTCATTGAGTCTTTAAACCATGTCCGATATCTGATTATGAAAGACCATGCGAAAACGAAAGCAGTTCATTGTAATCAAAAGTACATGATAACAACCCAATATACTTGTCGAGATTGTACGAAGGTTAATATTCACAAAAGAAACATTCCGAAGATCCCGCTTCCTCACGATGTATTGCTAGAGATTTTTGAAATGTTTCTGAAATCAGTTTATGCATAATTACACATGTTTTTTTTTAATACTTTTTGGTTGTAGACTTTGTGTTTACATCTGTAAGAGATCTAGATATCACAGTAGTCACATGATTTCTTATATACTTTAGGCCCTATATTCATTAATTCTACACTGCAACACTGTGCCTTTGCATTGTCTGTAAAATACAAGAAGTTGTTGGCGCTGGGATTTGATGATGAATATCAGTGTAATTGTACTGGTGTTCATCCACTAGTAAAATTCCCTTATAACAAATAAACAGGACCGATCTCTACGGATGTAAAGAAATGCAATGTACCATAACTATCGCTGCTTCAGTTATTACCATCGTCACGACAACGAATCGGGACAGAATGCCTAACTGGTTCCACCAAAGTTTCATTTTTAACATATTTCTTGGAACACAATACAATTTCACACATTTGAAAGGCAATAAACAGTGATACAATTTGCAAACAAACGCACATACACAAACCACCTTTAAGGACGCATTGAAGCAATGGCCATAATCCTCCCAATGACCTAAACTTCTATCCCCCTCCCCGAGAAAAGATAGGATAATGCTGAATACCGCCGACATAAAAATTGCCTTTAATAATTGCCTTACGTTGTATTACGATTTATCATTGTTCGTATTTCATTCAATGTCTTTGCGGTACTGTGACGCACTTGTATCACCAGTTTACATGTTTCAAGGCTTTTTTCTTCAGAAAGCTATGCAAAATACTCTGAGAAGAAATGAGGATAAGAAACAACCTCAAGACAAACGTATGATATGAGAAGGGAAACTTATAAACGGCGAATATACAGCAGGAGATAAACATTCAGCGTTTGTCCCATTTAATGATGTAATATATTACAATGTAGTATAATATTCCCTTCTTTTAGTACTCTTTTATAGGGTAACTATGTTTTTGCGTTTCTTATTCTGACGTTAACAGCCCTATACACGGCCTTTCGGGTGGCTTTGGTTGTGACCCTTTCGATCACTATAGTAGAAGTTACCACAGCCCTTTTAATTGTTTGGCCGCGGCCCTTCCGTGGCTTTGGTTGGGGCCTTTTCATTCACTAGTTGATGCAGCCCTTTTTGTTTGGCAGCAACCCTTCGGTGGCTTTGGTTGTGGCCTTTCATTCACTAGTTGGGGCAGCGCTTTTAATTGTTTCGCTGCGGCCCTTCAGTGGCTTTGGACGTGGCCCTTTCATTCACTAGTTTGTGCAGCCCTTTTGATCATTATTTTGGCCACGGCGTTGGTTGTGGCCTTTCATTCACTAGTTGGGGCAGTCTTTTTAATCGTTTCGCCGCGGCCCTTCAGTAGCTTTGGTTGTGGCCTTTTTATTCACTATAGTTGGTGCAATCCATTTTGTTTGGCAGTGACCCTTCTTCGGCTTTGTTGTGGTCCTTTTCATTCACTAGTTGGGGCAGCCTTTTCAATCGTTTTGCCGCGGCCCTTCAATGGATTTACGGTAGTCGTGGCCCTTTCATTCACTAGTTTTTTGTTTTTGTTTTTGTTTTTTTTTTTGCCACGGCCCTTTTCGATCACTCTGCCTTGGCAGCGGCAGTCCGTTTTTTAATACGTTGCTCTTCATGACGACACTCTAAACGCGCGTCAGCTTGTGAGCTGAATGAAATGGGCAGTTCACATCACAAGGATAATACAGGCTATTTATGACTTCTAAAATGTTGAGAGGTTTGGGTTTTTGTCTGGGTCGTGGATTGGGGCAAGATGAAAGGTCTAGAGATGTACATTCAACGCAATCATCATAGAGCAGTGCGAACTGATAACCTCGCACAATAATTATTGTAATATACATGTGGTATAGGGGTATAATAGGCACGTCTCCGCACATAGAAAAATGCAATTTACTGTCATTCTAGAAAAACAATTAGATTTTTAATGCCAGTTTAAATTCGTGATATTCATGTTTTGATACATGAAGTGGTATGTATCAAAGTCTAACACATCTGGAGATGCATGTTTAATTGCCGCCATCAGCGATTAAAAAAAAAAAAATCTTCTAACCTATGATATGAAAATAATTATGATTTATTATGTACTTGTTGAACATTTTCACTCAAAATTCACTCCAATTTCCCTCTAAATTAACTCTTTTCGTTTTGTATTCACTCCTTTAGGCGTGAATATTTTCACTCGAGAGTATGACAAGGACACTTAATCATAGCGCATTATACACAAGAGTCTAGAAATATCAGAAAGACGAAGTAGATTCCTTTTTTATTTGAAATGAAAAATATCTGAAAAATGAAAACAGGAAATCAGATTTCCAGGCCGTTTACGGTAATTTTTCTTTAACACTGTTTTGACGAGTCGGTTAATTTTGTTACTGATTTAACACTCGTGTGGATGCAGAGATTGTGATAATGTAATAACGAAAAATAACGTATCGAAATGAATGCATGAAAGCAAGTCAATATTCTAAATATAGACAATAACCCATCCATGAAATAACATAGAGTAGGCTGGTTTCCGAGCACCATTTCCCCACCATTAGAAAGACATGCATAATTTTACCCGCATTCAACTTTGGAAGTTACACCGGAAAAAAAAAAAAAAATACGTAAAAAACTCATAAAATCCCGAGGCCATGTCAAGTAATAAAGATCATTGAAATGGTTGGCGGAGAAACAACATTTTTTTTTTGTCTTGCTGTAAAACAATCATCTTGTATTCTGGTTTTATTATTTTTCAATGTATAATGAAGTTGTGGATTCTGGCGCGCGTCCACGTTTGTTTTCTCGCGCAGTGAGAAATGGCAACTGTAAGACCACAAACCATGGAGATCAAAGAAAGGCAGCTGATACAACATGTAGGCTATACGTGTACAATACATGCAGTGTGTTATTATGTAACGGCATTATTCAAACGCTGACGCAGAGGGCGCTACCTTGTTTAAATAAAACGGGGCTCTTGGACGTACAGCTTTTGTTATGTTGTCGGCCCTTTTTAAAAGCGCCGCGGTCTGTTGGCGGCCCAATAATGTAAAAGCGCCGCGATGCGGGCTTTTGAAAGGAAGGATTTAGAAGGCCCCGGCGGAACAAAAAAAAAAGAACGCTCATCGGCGACGCCGCGGTTTTGCCGGAACATGTAATCTGCCAAGGCGCCTTAGTTATACGTGTGTTAGGCCTACCGCACGTATGAAGAGAGTAAAAATATACACAAACAAATATCACGGCGATGCTAGGGTTACAGCTCGTTAATTCGAAGGCTCGTTCACGCGAAAACAAAATTTTCGATTTAACGAACCTTCGAAATAAAGCCTCGGTTGCACCAGAGCCGAATCAACTGCGAATCCACCCGAATACACGTATTCGGGAGCATTCTGTTCTCCTTCCCCGAATGGGCAAAAATTCGGGAGGGATTCTGGAACATTCGTGGAGGGATTTGGTTCGTTTTGAAATGTTCAAAACCAGCCGAAAACCCTAAAAACTACTCCTGAATGTGGCCCCGACAATTTCATTCGGGCCACATTCGGGATGTATTCGGATGGAATTCGGTTGGATTCGGGGAGGCATTCGGGGCATTCTGGGCCGATTCGGGCCTATTACCAGTTCGTATCATCAGGGGAGTACCGGCCCGAATCATCTAGCCAAATAGACCCGAATATCACGAATAGAGCCGAATCTGCCCAGAATGCCCCGAATACCTCCCCGAATCCATCCGAATCGTTACCCGAATACAGAGCAGAATACAGGCGAGTGAGCCGAATAGGCCAGAATACGGCCGAAAAGCAGCCGAATAGGTGGATTGAGCGGCTAGAATGCCCCGAATAGCCTCGCGAATATAGCCATATTGGCGATTTTGCTCTGATTCGGGACCTATTCGGAACCTATTTGTCTGATTAGGGGAGCTCCCCGAATCAGGGACGAATCCACCGAATCCACCCGATTCAGACTATATTCGGGCAGAATCGGTCAAAATTTATTCGGGAGAATTCGGCTTTGGTGTAACCCTGGCATAACGAACCTCCATAATAACCCCACAAAAATGTTCGGGTTGCCGAACCCTATTTCATTTTCGGATTAAGCAACATCTAAATATGGAATCGATGTGTTTCGGAACAACGAGCCTGCGGAATAACGAACCTTACTTCCTTTTCGAATTAAGGCATTTACCTTCGGAAATTCGAACATCATACGGTTATCCTTATAGATAAAAGTCTGCAAGAGACAAT